>NC_080422.1:69948096-70274914 GCF_029873635.1 Malania oleifera | reverse complement strand
CTAAGCTATATTATCAACCCTGCTCTTGAGCTTCCTTAGTTCGACCACTAGAAGGTCCTGAAAAAGATGAGTTATATATTGGAAGAGTTATATATTGGGGCGAGACACTTCTCAGTAAGGATGGAATAAATTAACGTCAGTGTGTGGCCAATGAGTTTAGTGTATACAAAATATAACCATTTGTTAATGAACAACAATTGTAAAATCATTTATAGACCATACTCACACATACATCATTATTATAAGCGAGAGTTCCCAAGGATTGGGGAGATTGCATGCCCATACATGCAACGCCCCTTTGCTCTGATACCCTATGTAACCTTGCCTATTTAGTTTGGGCATGACTACAATTGATACCTATCATGACACTCACCTTACTCAGCAAGCTCTCGGGCAGAGAGTTTATCTCGCCCTAACCATATGTAATACCACAGTATAAAATACATTTAATACTTCACTATAAATAACTTTCACATGCATACTATAACTCATACCTATATAAATACTATAAACAGTAAGCTGTTAATACTTTTGCAACCATAAGTTGTGTACTGTAAATACTTTGCAACTATACTCTGGTTTCATATGCTCTATTTTCATATACTCCATTCAACTACTGTTAAATCTACAAATATGAATATAAGAACTCACTCCCAAATGGATAAACGATACGCTTCCCCCCATGACGGGTTGTGTGGCCCGTAGGTTGGACTTAGCCCTGGCCGGCTTGCCACCATGCTAAGTAACCTATACTGTATGTCTGCCAGTACGAATGGTCTTCCCATGCTGGTCTAGACTCCAGGGGGAACTCTACACTTCACTGACCCAATCGACTATTTAGTACCAACACTCTCCTCGACATATGTGGTTGCACTAACTCTTCATTACTATAACTACGGTACCAAGCGATCTATGGTCCATCGGAGTTCTTAAACCATACTTTGCAATTTGATAAAACTACTATGGTCTATATGCTACCATAATTATTTACTATACATGCATTCTTTTCAACAATTCCAAAAATTAATATATATATATATATATATATATATATATATATATATATATATATATCAACACACTTCCAATATTTCCATCAAATGGTACAAATCATATTTTCACGATAATACCACAAATATACTCAGATTCAATTATGCAGTAAAATATAATTAAACCTCATGCCACACAATTTATTAAATAATTATAATTATATAAACTATTAGAAAATAGGAAATTTTATACCCAATAATTGTTTTACCAAAAATACCGGTTTAATTATCTCCACAATTTATTTAACTTGAAATATATATATATATATATATATATATATTTAAAGAAAAAACAAAGATAACCAACCCTACTCACTTTAATCCTTTGCCAAAACATGTTTAACAATTCAAACTAATAATTTCAACCGGTCAAATCATTCAGAAAATCTACTACAATAATCAAATACTTTAATTCAATCGGTTCAACTTTATAATAACAATTATTATAGAATCCCTAAGCTTACAAACACCCATTTAATTAACTCATAATAATAATAATAATAATAATAATAATAATAATAATAATAATAATAATAATAATCCAAATCCAATTTCCATGTACCAAAATATTCAGAAAAGTATGTGTATAATTCCTGTAATTTCATATTACAATTTAATCGATTAAATTATAAAAACTTTTGACATAATTTATTCTCTTACCTCACCCCAAGAGTGGTGCATACGATACTCCTACAACAAATCCACTCCGGTTAAAATGTCGGTGGCGGAGATAGGAATCCAGTGGTATGTTATGTTCTCCAATCGATGCACATATCGCCGAAAAATTGAGGAGAGAGAAAGTGAGTTGAGGAGAGAGAGAGAGAGAGAGAGAGAGAGAGAGAGGCTAAAGAGGGTGAACTCATTGGGATTGAGATTGAATCTCAATCTCAATTCTTATCCTTATATATATAATATATTATAATATTATAATATTATATTATATTAATTAAATAATTATTATTATTTAATTTAATTAATTAATTAAATTTTTTTTAGATCACTACATTCTCCCCTCCTTAAAAGAATTTCGTTCTCAAAATTTACTAATCAATCCTTTTACATAACTCTAAAATTACCTAATCATCCTCATACCACAAATTCCAGTATACTCCACAACTATAAATAAATACATTAATTTAGAACCAAAAATAACCATTATTTGCCTCATAACATAAATATATTACCTACTCCTGAGCCACGAGCAATATCCGCGTTAGTTGGGATTATAATATACACACGCGTCGGGCTGCCTCGGGGTGCCTAATTGTTCCCCCAGTACTGACCAGAAGCAAGTGTGTTGATCGGCGGTGTGCGACAGTATCGTGTGATGTGATCTAGCCTACCGCACCGATAACAGATCGCACTCCCAACCCAAAAGTCACCTCGATGCCTTCTGTTACATCTATGGCATAGAGGGTGCGACGAATTATCCTGATAGCCTTGATCCATTATCTCCTACCTCTGGCCCATGTTGTCCCTACCTATCTTCCATGAACCTTGACTGGCTTTGGCGGGGAAACTTGAAGGCATGGGCCTCTTCTTCTTCTCTGACAGCTCTACACGTCTCTGCAGGCTCAACTCTGCAACAGTGACTTTATCCACTAGTTTCGAGAAGTTCTGTACCTGCAAGACTGCCACCTGCTCATAGATCCTCTATTTCAGACCCCTTTCAAACTTCCTCGCCTTTTGGTATTCATCTGGGACCATGAACGGGGCGAAGCGTGACAACTCCACGAACCTAGCAGCATACTGTTGAACGGCGAGGTGCCTTTGAGTCCAGTTAAAAAATTCCTCCACCTTCGCATCCCTGGTGGTGGAGGGGAAGTACTGGTTGTAGAAGACCTCCTTGAAATGACTCCATGTCATAATTGTCGGAACCGCACGCTACTTTTCCAGCAGCTTCACCGCTAGCCACCACCGCTCGGCCTCACCTGTCAACTTAAAGGTGGTGTAAAGACCCTTCTGCTCCTCAGTACAACTCAGCACTGTCAGTATCTTCTCCATCTCCTACACCCAATTTTCAGCCATAATTGGGTCGACGCCACCTGCAAAAGCAGAGGGTTTCAGGCAGATGAATTGCTCGATCGAATTGCCCTAGTTTACAGGTGTGCAATTCTATCCCTCGAGGTCCTGCCTAATCTCTTCCTTGACCTGCTGAGCTAAACCTCGCAGTAATCTGGAGGTTTCAATCTCATCTCTACTAAAAGCCCCTAAATCACTTTTCCCTCCAGCGTCCACGTCCTTACCTCTAGGATCTATCCTAAAGATAGAATGGAGGCCAGTTTAGAATTTCCATATCTTAACATAATTGATACAATTATAAAGCAAAGAAATCAGTGTAACATTTAAATCCTCAATTTAAACATCAAACACCCAACTTGACCTCAACCATCAAATCACAACACCTAAATTACCAAATTTATCTTTCAAAGGCTTATCCCTATAAATCAACCAACCTAACCTTGGAGTTTGAATTTCAATTTCCAATATCTCCACTTGGAAACATCACCGTCGATGGATTTACCATGGTTTTTTGAACCTGTCGACTGATTCAAAAAAACACAGAAGTCCGTGAAGGGATTTTTGCCTCCAGGCTACAAAACAAAACTCAAAATTCCTATTAATATCCTAATCTACCCATTCCCATCCTCATCCTAGCTTGAACCTAAACTCTAATTTTAACCGCCCTAGAGTCTGCAGAACCTAACAACCTAAAGCTCTGATACCATTTGTAACACCCCGAACCGGCCAGGTGGGTCGGGGTGTTATATGTTCCATTCACTTGTCTCTGATACCATAAATATCATCAAAGCAACGGAATTAATAATACATTCTCCATTATACCAGAGTACTATACTATACAACCAAAAAGAGCATATCTATTCCACTATATTACATAACCAGAACTATAAAACATAACCAAAATACATCTGAGTTTCTACAGCAACTCACACTAAGCTATATTATCAACCCTGCTCTGGAGCTTCCTAAGATCGACCACCAGAAGGTCCTGAAAAAGATGAATTGTGTATTTGGGTGAGACACTTCTCAGTAAGGATGGAATAAATTAACATCAGTGTGTGGCCAATAAGTTTAGTGTATACAAAATATAACCATTTGTTAATCAACAATAATTATAAAACCATTTATAAACCATACTCACACATACATTATTATTACAAGCGAGAGTTTCTGAGGATTGGGGAGATTACATGCCCATACATGTATTGCCCCTTTGCTCTAATACCTTATGTAACCTTGCCTATTTAGTTTGGGTGTGTCTACAACTGATACTGTAACGACCTGCTTATCTAATCATATAATAAAACATATTTAATAATAAGGTCAACCCGAACCTGTGGGTAACGGGGACACATCTGACAGATACTTATCAGGGCACTTGCCTTACTCAGTAAGCCCTCGGGCGGAGAGTTTACCTCGCCCCAACCACATGTAATACCACAGTATAAAATATATTTAATACTTTACTATAAATAATTTTCACATACATATTATAACTCGCACCTATATAAATACTATAAACAGTAATGTAACGATCTAGAAAATTTTAACTATTAAAATAATAAGGAAGATAATAAATGGAATAGGGAAAAAATAAAAGAAAGGGGGAAAATAAATTTAAAAGAATTAAGCAGGGACTCGTCAACAACGTTGATTTTCTCGTCGATGAGCTATCTTCTAGGTTTCGTTGACGAGCTTATACGTCTCGTCGATGAGGAATTACCGAGAGGGGGTAATTCAGACCTATTGGTTCATCGATGAGCTCTTCACCTTCATCGACGAACAGTCTTCTTCGGTTCGTCGATGACGCCACGTGTCTCGTCGACAAGGCCACGTGGCCAACCACCTATAAATATGCAAAAATAAAATTTTAAGTAAGGAATTTGTTCCTCTTCTGTTTCTCTCTCTAAAAAACGGCCCTCCCACCTTCTCTCTAAGATTTTGGCTTTGTTTCTCCCTGGTTCGACAATCAGAAGCTACCACGTTGATCCTGAGGAGATTCTCTACTACTTAGGCAGAGCAGAATTTTGATTTGGAGTACTTAGGAATCACTCCAAAACCAGGGTAAGTAGGGTATTTTTAAGTTCCATTAATAATATGGAGTGTAAAGGGCCTAGGGAATAATAAAATAACATTTTATTGAAGTTTGGGTTGATAAACTCAGGTTTTTGAATTAGAGTTTGGGTGAGTGCAGTAGGTGACGTGTCGAGGTTTCCGCAGGCGTAATCTAGGAAAACCAGGTAAGGGGAATTAATTATAGTAGGGTTTTTATTAGAGTTTAAACTGGTTATTCTGGGAATATAATATATATATTTAGGTATGATTTATTGAACCGTTGAACATTTGGGAAAACATTGACCGTTGACACACACACACACACACACACACACACACACACACACATATATATAGGAAAGAAATTGTGTAGCAAGAATACAACTTTTACAATTTAATTAGTTGTTGTGAGTACAGGATGATGATTTATATTGTTGGATTGTGAACAATGGTTAGTTGTGGATTCTGGCATGTTGTGAATACTAACTAGTAATGAATATTGATTTATGGTGAATATTGTTACTTGAGATTGCCGCGTGATGAAAAACGTGATATATGTGTATGGATTTTGTGGGGTTATTCGTGTGTATCACAATATAATGTTGGAAGGCCTGAGGAGTTCGTTATATTGCCTAGATATAATCACGATATACATTTGTAGGCCTGAGGAGTTCATATATCATCATTATATATTGGGGTAGAGCATTGGTAGACCTTAGGAGGTTGTTCTACTAATATATTACGGGTAGGTCATGGGGATTTGTACTGGTGTTTAGTGTTTGTCCTGTGTAGATCAGACCTGTGTGGACCATGAGTAATATGAAGATATTAGTCATGTGTGGACCATGTGTTGATGTTTGTCCTGTTTGGACCAATCCTGTGTGGCCCATGTGTTGATGTTTGTCCCATGTGGACCATATGTTGATTTTTGTCTTATGTGGACCATGTGTTGATGTTTGTCCTATGTGGACCAGTCCTGTGTGGACCATGTGTTGATGTTTGTTTTGTGTGGACCAGTCCTATATGGATCATGTGTTGATGTTTATCCTGTGTCTATCAGTCCCGTGTGGACAGTATTGTTTATGTGGAATGCGATCTAATAAGATGAATGATATAATAATTTAATCATATGTATATATATATGGCAAGGTAAAACTTTCTACCAAAAGCTTGCTGAGAAAGGCGAGTGCTCTGGTATTTTCAGTATGATGCCAGAGCAGAGGAAAGCTACTTGTATGGGCGAGTAACCTTCCCTATTCTTGGAGACTTGTCTATATACATAGCTCGAGGGCTTACTGAGTAAGGTGAGTGCCCTGATACTGGTATTAGAGCAGAGGGAAGCTACATGTATGGGCGGGTAATCTTCCCTATTCTCAGGTATTATCATTAAAAAAACAATTATGAATGTGAGTATGAAATCAGACGTCAATACTTATGCATATTATATGTGATCTTGGAATCAGAGATCAATGTTTATATTAATGTAGTGTTTTCTTAGCAACAGTTAGTGGTGAATGATAAAAGAATATATATTTTGTAATATTTAAACACTCTGCCACACACTGCTATGATTTATTCTTCCTTACTGAGATGTGTCTCACCCTAGTGGATGATCATATTTTTAGGTCCATCAGGAGATTAGGCTTAGGGCTCTGGGGCTCTGGAAGGATAGCAGTTTTGGTAATTTTGGGAGAGTTTGTGTAAACAACTTATGAATAGTTTATGTTAAAATACTGGTATGTAATATAAACAAATGGTGGTAGTTGTTTATGGGGTATATATATAAATAGATAAACTCTGGTATTTAAATTGAGGTTATATGTTTTAATTCCGCTACATGAGTCTAATGTATGGTAACAGAAATAGGTGTTTGGTTCACGTGACCTCCGGGCCCCACTTGGCAGGTTCAGGGTGTTACAGGTAAGCTGTTAATACTTTTACAACCATAAGTTGTATACTATAAATACTTTACAACTATATTTTGTTTTCAAATGCTTTGTTTTCATATACTCTATTCAACTCTCTTTAAATCTACAAATATGAATATAAGAACTCACTTCCGAATGGATAAATGACATGCTTCCCCCTACAACGGGTTGTGTGGCCTGTAGGCTCGACTTAGCCCTGGTCGGCCTGCCACTAGGCTAAGTCAACTATAATGTATGTCTGCTAGTACGAATAACCTTCCCATGTTGGTCTAGACTCCAAGGGGAACTCTACACTTCACTAGCCCAATCGACTATTCAATACCAACACTCTCCTCGAGACGTGTGGTTGCACTAACTCTTCATTACTGTAGCTACGGTACCGAGTGATCTATGATCCATCGGAATTCTTAAACCATACTTTACAATTTGATAAAACTACCCATGGTATATATGCTACCATAATTATTTATTATACATGCATTCTTTTCAACCATTCTAGAAATTAATATATATATATATCAACACATTTTCAGTTTTTCCATCAAATGGTCTAAATCAAATTTCCACGATAATACCAAAAAAATACTTAGAGATTCAATTATACAATAAAATATAATTAAACCTCTTGCCACACAATTTATTCAATAATTATAATTATATAAACTACTAGAAAATAGGAAATTTTATACCCAATATCTGTTTTACCAAAAATACCAGTTTAATTATCTCTACCATTTATTTAACTCGAAATATATATTTAAGGGAAAAACGGAGATAACCAACCCTAATCACTTTAATCCTTTACCAAAACATGTTTAACAATTCAAACTAATAATTTCAACCAGCCAAATCATTCAGAAAATCTACTACAATAATCCAAAAATAAAATACTTTAATTTAATCGGTTCAACTTTAAAATAACAATTATTATAAAATCCTTAAGCTCACAAACACCCATTTAATTAACTCATAATAATAATAATCCAAAATCCAATTTCCATATACCAAAATATTCAGAAAAACATGTATATAATTCCTGTAATTTCATATTACAATTTAATCGGTTAAATTATAAAAATTCATGACATAATTTATTCCCCTTACCTCACTCCAGGAGTGGTGCCTACAACGCTCCTATGACAAATCCACTCCGGTTAAAATGTCGGTGGCGGAGATAAGAATTCAATGGTATTTTTCGTTCTCCAATTGGCGCACGTATTGCCGAAAATTGAGGAGAGAGGAAGTGAGTTGAGGGGAGAGAGAGAGAGAGAGAGAGAGAGAGAGAGAGAGAGAGAGAGAGAGAGAGACGGCTCGAGAGAGTGAACTCGCTGAGATTGAGATTGAATCTCAATCTCAATTCTTATCCTTATATATATATATATATAATATTATACTATTATATTAATATATTAATATATTAAATTAAATTAATTAATTAATAATTATTGTTAGCTTTGGTGAATTTCCACGAGGGGGGTGAATTGGGTATTTAAAAAATTCTTCCTAGGTTCAATTAATCTGACAACAGTAATACTCAACCTAGGGTCTGTCGATATACACATAAACCCAAATGCGCAGATAAATGTAAGATACAAAAACTAAGTCATATGCAACATTCACATTATAACATACACGTGCAGGAATATAAATTATAGAAATATAAATAGTGCACACACGATATGTTATCGGGGTTCGGCCAATTATGCCTACGTCCCTGCCTCTAGCTTGCAAGCCCGAGGATTCCACTAATGCTCACTTAATGGGTGGAGCAGCACTGGTTACAACCAGGTCAATTCATGGGGCTGACCTCAACCTACAACTACACCTTACCAAGATGGTGCACCTAACTCTCCTAACCGGATTTTAGCTAATCTGGGACTATTCAACAAGGCTAGTCTCCCTCTTCATACCCACGCCTAGAATACAACGAATATAAAACTTTTTATACAAATAAATGCTTCTTAACTAAGCAGACATGTACCAGTAATAATCAGAACACACAAAGTATGTAAGTATAATAAGCTCAATGGTGTTTATGTAATAACTTGCTTAATAAATTGACTTTTTTTTTATACTATGATAATCTACATACTTTGATACCATACTGGGATAAACCCAACCATGAACCTAAGCAGCGAGAAGCATAAATCACATAGACATAACCATATGAAAATATATACACAATACAAAAATCCAATACCACACAATACCAATACCAGAGTACTAACATGATTCCCAAAATATATACATATCACTGTTCCCCAAAATACCCTTTACTAGTTAGGGTATACAAAATCATTCCCAAAAAGGTACTCACTTTTTGACAGGGCACTACAGAAACCCCTCTATCTGCGAGCTTGGTCTCCTCGCCTACCTGGATCACCTGAAAAATAATTTAACACTAGGATGAGCCAACGCTCAGTAAGACGAAATATGCTATTACTAGTGTGTGGCAAATGAGCTACTATATCATGAAAATCTATTTTCAAATAAGCATGTATAACTGAATATATACTAAAGTATAAGTAATAAAATCCACCACCCTTGTCCTTATTACTTAACATGACAGTATTGGAGTTTATTATTCAAAATACTTCTAATATAAGTAAATATGTTCCCTGTTTCTGCAAATCTATACATACGTAATAGTAACTGAAAATGTTCCCTGTGGCTATCTGTGTGTCATGACTTACCCCCTCATGACAAGGTTGTGCGGCCCGTAGGTGGGATTTACCGTAGCTGGCCAACCATGAATAAATCACTCTACTCCATTAGTCGATTTGCCTACCTCAACCCATATCTGGATGGGGAGCCTAACCTCTTCAAGGACCTAGGTGATCGACCTTACCACGTATTATCTAAATAGGTGGTTGTACTTATAAAGTAACATAATATCTGTAACAACGGTACCGTGCTTGGTAGCTGCAAGTCCAACAGGGTCTGATATCATATAATATATTTCTATATATATATATATATATATATATCTATCTGATTTACCATGATTCTGAAATACTGAATTAACCATAATGCTGCATAACTGCACTGTAATTCATATGTCGCAATACTGAGAACTATATAATCATAACACTAAAACTGCATAATCATAATACTGAAACTGCATAATCATAATACTGATATTCGTGTAATCATGGTACTGAGAATCATAAAATCATGGTACTGAAATATCGTAAAATTAGAATATTGAAATATCGTAAAACATATATTCGTACTATATTCATATTCAAAAGCCACACGATACTGTAATACATAATTTTCATCATTAAATAAACTGTATAATATTTTAAAAACACCTAGCATAGCTTATTTCCCTTACCTAACTATTAGAAAACTCCTATAGAATACTAGCCTTACACCCGCAGGGCCTCTTACAAAACACCCTGAAAACAGGATTCGCCAGAACTAAATATCAGTATTTCATCGCCTACACCATTTCTTATAACTACCATAAGGTCAAAATAGGCTAAAAGGCCTTACCCTAAATTTGGGATGAAATCCAATTTCGATTCCCCAACGATCCGCTCCAGCAGACTTGCAGAGCACTTCGCCAGGAGCGTCGTGATAGCTTCAGATCTTCGATCCGGAGACCAACAAGGCCAGAAATGAAGATAGAAGGGAGAGAGTGGCATAAGGAGAGAGAGAGAGAGAGAGAGAGGAGCCAGAAATTCTGATAAAAATTCAAACTTTTCCTACTTATAGGATCAGATTCGTCTACGAGACACGTCACCTCGTCGACGAGTCTTTCAGTAAATTTGTCAACGAAGCCCTGTATTCGTCGATGAAATTCAGAGCAGCCTGATCTGTCTCTTGGTATTTTCTCGTCGACGAAACCCTATGTTCGTCGACGAATTTCCTTCTAAGCTCGTCAATGAACCCCTGTATTCGTTGACGAGTCCTGACAATTTCCTAAAATTAAAATTATCCCCAAAATGCAGCGTTCGTCGATGAGGTCTACGACCTCCTTCTGTTTCTATTTCTATTTCTCTCCCTCTTATTATTTAAATAATTTTATTCTTCGAGTCACTACAGTTTATGTGCAATCAACACTCAGGATAATGTATAATCACAAATATGCATAAGAGTGTTCACACAAGCTAATCTTTGAAAGCAAAGTATACCAAATCTCAATATCACATTAGTATTTCAAAGATGCTAGCAATAATATTCAAACAAACTCAAAAGTATTTTCTCAAATATAACAAGCATAAGAGTTGTTTGAAATCAAGCTTGTAAAATATTTTGCACACAAAAAATATAAGCCTAATGAATCTTGCAATCCAAATGTAAAGACCTACTAAGCTGTAGGAATTTTTCCCAACCCAAGATTTATTGATAAAATCAAAGGGAAAAATTCTTTGCTCAAACAAGCACAAAGCAAGTGAGGGTTTCTAGAAATTTAGAATGATGAATAAAACACTCACAATGTAATATTTCTCAAAGGAATGAAGGTATTTGAGTGTTATGAACTTAGTAAAAGAGAATAGGATTAGGAAATTTTTAGAGGATTTCTCATTAATCAATTTGCTAATTTATTTCTAATCCTTGCAAATGAAGTTGTATATATAGGCATTGGCAAAATTATAGCCGTTGGGGACATATAGGGCATTCTTAAATTTGTTTTAAAATGATTTAGCAAAAATAACCCTGTTTAACTGACTTAACCGTGGTAAAAATATAAAACAACCTAAGAGTTTTGGGTGGCTGAACCACGATTCGGTCACCCGAACAGAGACAATGAAAAAAGTCAGTTTTTGAAGTTCGGTCGCCTGAGCATGGGTTTGGTTTGGCGAACCAAGGCGATTCCCACACTATCTGAGATTCGGGTGCCCAGTCCTGAGTTCGGTCTATCGAAACCATGTGTTCGGTAGCCCGAGGTAATTTTGAAAGTGAAATTCGGGCTGCCGAGTTGGTGGGAAAAGTTAAAAACAAGGTTCGATCGCCTATATGACCAATAAGGTCAACAATTATTATTGAATTAATTTAATTAATTAAATTTTTTTTTGGGGATCACTGCATGTGTAGACAGGATAGCACTCCGAGCCCCATCGTGTTCAGGGCGCTACACGTGTGGCTCGAATCAATGATTTCTTATATCCAAGTAAATTGTAGTTTTCAATCAATTAATGATATTCCAACAGTTTTATATGATGACAATGCTGCATGTATAGTTCAACTGAGAGGAGGATACATAAAGGGTGATAAAACAAAACATATCTCTCCAAAATTCTTCTATACACATGAACTCTAGAAGAATGGTGACATAAATGTTCAGCAAATCCAATCAAGTGATAATCTAGTATATTTGTTCACCAAAACTTTGCCTACTACAACATTCAAGAAATTGGTTCATCTTATCGGAATGAGACATCTTAAAAATCCTAACAAAAGGAGTTAATATATGTGTGACATCCAAGGGGGAGTGTTATGAAATATAAGTGAATGTCCCCTATGTCCCTATGAACCTGCCCCATATATATACACTAATTCATATCCCTTTGAACCTGCCCTATATGTCTGTACTAATTCATATTTCTATGAACCTATCCTATATGTCTACACTAATTCATATCCCTATGAACCTACTCCTTTATCTTCCACCCCTTACACTATAAAAGGGCACCCTCCCTTTCTCATTTGGGATATACATTTGATGCTTCCATGTAAGTAAACATATAGTAACAATAAGAGAAGTGGAGAGATAAAGTGAAGAGAAGTGATATTTTGTATAAGGTCGGTTTCATATCATATTGTAATTCTATCCAAAATAGTGAAACTTTTATCCAATCCGCTAGTGAAGTAGGAACATCTAAATCACGTAAAATTTCTATCTCATCTTCATTTATTTTTCAGCTCATCTCTATTTATTTTATTGTTAATTCTCGCATCATTTCATAACAATTTTTAGTTTAAAATTTTAGAAATTATTTAGACCTTCCATCATCTTCTTATTACCCCTTTTATATATATATATATATATATATATATATATATAATACTTTTTAAATATAAAAAATTTAATAAATTTAGAGGGACAGAGACTACTTGCTTGCTAAATAACTAGCATCGATTATTCTTACAGTTGCTGCTAATAACTACTAGCATTAATTATCCTTCTGAAACTCGAAATCATCAAAATCTAAATTTATTTATTTTTTTATGTTGAAATAATGAAAATATATTTTTTCGTACAAGTCAAATTTAGTTTTATTTCGATAAATAATTTTCAGAAGCACCGACAAAGTTATTTGCATACAGGGCCAAATTTGGTTAAAAATTAATTCATGTAAATTAGTCACGATGTTTGCGTTATGCCCGGATTGTCCCTTTCCAAGCGTGCAAAAAATGCAAAAAGAAAGATGACAAACAGTCATGTTGCTTCCAAAATTCATGCCTCAAAAAATAATATTTTAAATTTCATATGGCACTGTGAAACTGTTAATTTTTCTATTCTTCAGGCTTTTTTCAGAGCTTCTTGTGCAGAGGAGAGGAAGAAAGAGCTGTTTTCTGCTTTCTTCCCGCAGAAGGTTCTCGGTGACCGTAAGTGAAGCAGAAGAGAAAAAAATAAACAATTGGGGACGAAGAACAAGCAACGTAGAGTACAATAATAAAATGGAAGGGTTTCGTGGAACACTTCCTCTTAGCAAATTCTAGTAGATCTCTCCCTCTTTACGTAATCGCGCCTGATTTTCTTGGCCTGCAGTTCAAGACTTTCTCTTCAAATCTTTTCTCAGAATCTCCTCGGTTTTGATTTGGCAGTTTTCGGGAGATTTCGCTCTTCTTTAGAAAAATTGTTTTCGGGGTTTCTGTTGGTGGGGTTTTCGTTACTCGAGTCATTTTTTCCCGCAAGGGTTAGGGCTGATCGGCTAAGAATTGTTACTTGTTTGACGAAATAATTTGGGGCGTATGTCGGGAGTTGTGCCCCTTGTGTAGAGTTTGATGGGGTGGAAGTGATAGGGTTATTCTTATTTTTGTTTTATTTCTTTCGGTTGTTCTGTTCGTAATCGGGCTGTTTTTGAAGATTGCACTGGTGCGTCGTTGATAACTAGGATTTTTTCGAGTCCTTTGGTTTAGAATTGGTTTTCTTTTGAAGAAATTTTTAGTGGGTCTGTTCGGAATTGTGCAGTTTTTGCAGATTTCGATGGTGGGTGGGAGATGATCGGGGTTTTGCCAAGGGATAAGGTCTGCAGTCTGGAAAAAAACAATTTTAAAATCCAAGTGAGTGTGTTTCTGGCGTTTGATTTGCGCGTCTCTGCGGGCGTCTCAACTGTGGCAGCGAGCTTCATCTGACGGTTCTAAAGATTTGGGTTCAAAATTCTGTTCTCTACGCAGTGTCGGCTTGGTGATTTGATATTGTAATTTGTGTGTGTGTGTGTGTGTGGTGGAAGTCTCTTGCTTTGGGGGATAAGATGAGTTCTAGTGTTACTGGAGATTTGGTTCATGGAAGCAAGCTTCTGGTTCATTCTGCCGAGAATGGACACTCGTTTGAGATCGATTGCGATGAATCCACGCCTGTTGAAGCAGTCCAACGATTCATAGAATCGGTCTCATGTATTCACCCCAATGACCAGCTTCTTCTATGCATGGATATGAAGCTTGACTCGCAGAGTACCCTTTCAGAGTATAAACTCCCATCAAATGATCGAGAAGTGTTTTTGTTTAACAAAGTGAGGCTGCAAACTAATTCACCACCTCCTGCGCCAGAAGATGTTGACATTGTTGAAATAGCGGATCCTCCATTGCCTTCCTCCTCTCACAATCCTCATCCTTTAGATGATGCGACAGACCCTGCTCTAAAAGCTTTGCCCTCTTATGAGCGGCAATTCAGGTACCATTACCATCGTGGGCATGCTATTTACAGTCGAACCCAAGCAAAGTTTGAGAATTGTCAGAGGCTCTTGAGGGAGGCAAAGGTGCAAGAGAGGGCAGCGGAGGTTGGAAGAGCCAACTTGGAACAGTACTATAAGATTGTGAACCAAAACTATATGGATTTCATGAGGCGTTATTTTCAACAGCACCGGTACCATGCTGACTTGCTGGCCAACTTTGGGAGGGATATGGAGAGATTGAAATCTTGCAAGCTTCACCCCTCTTTACAGACTGCTACCCGCAAGTGCTTACTGGATTTTGTGAAGGAAGAGAACTTGCGGAAGTGGTTGGAGAGTTGTAGCAGTTCCCACAAACAGTTTGACAGTAAGATTTCACAATTTAAGCAGATGTTTAGTGATGTGAAGCGCAAAGTTGAAGATCTGTTGTCTAGCAAAGCTTCTTTGCCTGTTAGGAATATAGAATTGATGATCAAGGAACACATGCGGCATATTGATGAACAAAAGAGTATAATGCAGTCTTTAAGGTTGTTTTTTTTTTTTTTTTTTTTTTTCCCTAGTTCCTGTTTTTTTTTTTTTTTGGGTCACTAAGTGTTGTTATCTTTCTAATTTCTTTTCTCCATTTGGTTTTTGTTATCAGTTGATTGTTTTGAAGCTTAGTTGTAACGCTGCATTAGAGTCATGCCATCATGAAGAATTCTCAAATTTTCTGTAATTGATGCACAAAATACCGATCATCTATTAATTTAATTTTGTCTTAAGGCTGCACAATGGTATCCAGCATTTTTCAATTTAAGATTAATTGAATCTCCTATTTGTGAATTAACTTATATATGTCAGTTTGCTACACAATTTTATTTTTGTTGATCTGCTATCACTAGTTTATTTCTATTACTTATATTGTTGTTATGCCTAAGGCCTTGGCCTTGAGTCTGAAATCTGTATGAAGTTCCAATGCTTTTCAAGGATATATTAGGTTATTTCATTTGATGGGCTTGTAATATTTCTGCCCTCTGATTTATGTCCTGGGTGTTGACTTTTTCAGATACTTCACCATGGATAAGCCTTTAATTTAAGCAGATGTGGGTAAGAGGGGGTTCGTCTATATGAGTGCTGTAACGAGCTTTTCAGGGCCATAGACCTGATCCATTTAGTTGTTATGTGCTGGTGTTGGGAATTATTTCTTGAAAGTAGGCATCTTTACAGTATGTTGAGCAGGGAGTAGATATCCTTCAGAATTGTTTCAGGACAGCATCATTGAATGCATCTTGTTCATGCTTGAATCCTTTTAAGCAGCAATATCTTATGAAACAATAACCTAACTAGTATACACAAACTTGTCTCTAAACTGCATTTAATATAGGCAGAATGCATGCAAATAAAAGCATAAAAGGCCACCTCCACACCCCTGTTCCTTACCCAAAAAAAAAAAAAAAAAAAAAAGGTCAGACACCCACACCCCCCCCCCCCCACACGCACACAACTGTAAAGAATGCCAACTATGACCAAAATTCAAAGTATTCAGATATGAACAAAATGCATTTAATGATGCTGTACTGAAACACTTCTGAAGTATGTTTACTCTCAGCTCAACTTATTGAAGGATGTAACGAGCGCATAACAACTACATGGATCAAGTTTACGGCCTTCACACCCCCCCACCACAAAAAAAACACACACGCACTAAACTCGAAAAAATGCCAATTATGACCCTTATCCAGAAGCTTTGAAGTTCAGAATTTAAAAATCTTGTTATTTAGAGTGGGTTGTTAACCTTTTAATATTATAGGAAGAGAAATCTTTAGATCATCACTTGATTTGGTTTCACATCCCTTTTTCAACTTTACAAGATGATGTTTAAATGTGATCCCTTTCTCTTCATGGGAAAAAATTGCCTCACATTTCTGAAGTCTCACCCCTCACATTAGTGTTAAGGGCAGAGAGAAATTTTGTGTTTATAAAAGAAGAGAGTTGTAATAGCAGTAATAACAGTGAGTTCTATCTTTCTTTTTTATTGAGTACCTTAGCTTTTAAGATGGCAACATCTTATCATATATTTTTATGTTTGGCTTTGTTCTGGTATTTTGATCTCATTTCCATTATGTTCGTTGTATTGCTTGACCATATATTTCATTTTGGTAACATTCTGTGCCTGTGCGTGTTCGTGTAGATCTCATTCATGAGATACTGGAATTTGGTCTTTCTGCTTGAAGTTAAACCAACTCTGAAAATATAGTATTTTTGTTTTGTCTTTTAAAAGAGGCCGTGGAACATGCAAAGGTTTATGATTATATTTTGGCACGTACTGTTTCTTTTCATCATTTTCGGCCAATTTGGGTACAAATTGACAAAATCAGTGATATCATTTGTGTCATATTTAGTAACTTCTATGTTTCAGAATCATATTTTACGCTATTTCAATATTTTTCCCTGATATGATTAATCTCTGTTTAATGGAGAATGTGATGAAAATTTGTGCATTAATGCAGCAAAGATGTGAGTACAGTGAAGAAGCTCGTGGATGATTGTTTGACCTCCCAGTTGTCCTCCTCACTCCGTCCTCATGATGCGGTCTCTGCCTTGGGTCCTATGTATGATGTCCATGACAAGAATCACCTCCCTAAGATGCAGGCATTCGATCGTTCAATTTCCAAGCTGCTAGATTTTTGCAAGGATAAAAAGAATGAAATGAACATGTTTCTGCACCATTACATGCAAAACATAGCATACATGTCTTATGTGATCAAAGATGCTAAGTTACAGTTTCATGTGTTCAAGGAGGCAATTCGGCGTCAGGATGATCTGTTTGTAAACTTGAAGTTGACCCGTGGGATTGGTCCTGCATACAGAGCCTGCCTTGCAGAAGTAGTGAGACGGAAGGCTACTATGAAGCTTTACATGGGCATGGCTGGACAGCTGGCTGAAAAGCTTGCAACAAAGCGGGAGTTAGAAGTGAGGAGACGGGAGGAGTTTTTGAAGACACACGGTGAATACATACCTCGGGATATATTAGCATCCATGGGATTGTATGATACTCCTAACCAATGTGATGTCAATATAGTGCCTTTTGATGCCAATTTACTTGATATTGACATTCCAGATCTTGACCGTTTTGCTCCCGAGTACCTGGCAGGTTTGCCTTCTAAGAGTGAGAGACATGGAACTTCAGGATCATTTTCCATGTCTAATGACAGTTCTCATTCGGCTGAAGTTGAAGAAAATCCTGTGGACACTCAGAAATATGACTCTGAGGAGCCTCTTGACTGCTGTGAATTGGTAGAGATTGCTGGAACAAGTAAAGTTGAAGTTGAGAATGCAAAACTGAAAGCTGAACTTGCTTCAGCAATTGCGCTGATTTGTTCCTTTGGTGCTGATGTTGAATATGAGTCCATAGATGATAGTAGATTAGATGCCTTAATGAAAAATGCTGGAGAGAAGACAGCTGAAGCCTTGCGTCTTAAAGATGAGTATGAAAAACATCTCCAATCTCTGCTTAGTGCAAAGCAACTGCAGTGTGTGTCTTATGAGAAACGCATTCAAGAACTGGAACAGAGACTGTCTGATCAGTATTTGCAAGGGCAGAAGCTTTCTGGCAATGAAGGTGAAACTTTAGGTTTGAAGGTTGATGACTGCAAATCTGAAATATCAGGTGATGGAGAAGCTCGCATGCCTTATATATCTACTACTGAACCCATGGATGAAGTTTCTTATGCCTCTTGTTCTTTAGATGGAAAGCTAGCTCTTTTCCCGAAACAATTGGGTAAAGCCCGAGAAGGGGTGGATGAGAGCATGTTGGATTCATCTGGAGTGTTAAATCCACAGTTTGATTCATTAGTGCCAGAACAACAACATGGAGAACTGAAAGTTGTTAACAGTGAAAAGATTGATGAGATGGTGGGACAGGTAGGCATGATAGCCACTAACAGTTTCACAGCTGAAAGCATGTCTGAGCCTCTCAACAACTTACCTTGTGACAAGGCAGTTGAACCTGATTCTGATGACAAAATTAGTGCTGATCATGTGTTGGAATTGCAAACTGTCCTTGAAGAAAAGTCAAACCAATTGAGTGAAGCTGAAACTAATCTTAAAGCTGCTATGGAGGAGGTTGCCATGCTTGGGAGGGAATTAGAAATCAGGAGGAAGCTCCTACATGAATCTCAGGTATCGGCTGATGAAACACAATATTAATCTCTTGTTTTTTACTTGAAATAATTGCAATGAGGATTAATTTATAGTGCTCCGCCGAGCTCTTAATTTTATTATTATCATAGTTATTGTTATCACTGTCTTTGTTATTGTTGTAATTGTTTTCGGGGAATTCACTAATTGTTGCTACAGTTTTCTGGAAATCAAATTAAAATATTAAATCCGTTTAATCTGTTTGATACAGAAGTTTGGTTCTGTTTGTATCTTACCATAATTATTATATTGGTTTTATTTGTCTCACTGCTTTATATGATTGCTCTTCTGTGTGCGTATGTTACTGATTTTTGGATATTTTTCCACCAAGCGATGATGACTTTCAAGATTATGTCATGCTCGCCCTTGCTTTGAAGCCAAAAGAAGTTATAGTTGATACTTGCTATGTTGAAATGTCTTTTTCTTTAGAGCTGAAGTTAGTTGCAAGAAAGATGGCTTATCCCCCTTTATGGTTTGTACTTTGTCATTCTTCCCAATTCTATATCAAAGTAGAGCTCAAAACCACTTGGCATACAGTTCAGAAACCTCAATTGTGTCACATCAGTTCCACAGAGAACTAGTGCATCATTATTAGTCAGTATGAGACGCAGTGCCTTCACTTCAAAGCCAGCTAGAGTATCTGTAATTGAAAATGATCATTGCCAGAAAATCTCCTTGCTTATGACCCTCAAGTTTTTCCGATAGCCACAGGGCAGCCATTCAGTGGTATAGAAATGACATAATCAAGATGCAAGTGTAATCCATATCTTCCATTTACTGCAAAGGTCAATCACGCTTGTGTATTCATAGGGTTATCATAGCTCCTACCAGCATTTAGGCTGTAGACAGGTGGGGGGGAGGGGGGGAATGTGGCCAAGCACAGTTTCTTAAAAAACCAAATATGTAAATTCCCTAAAATTGCTGAAAATAAATTGTAAAAGACAATCATAGGTTACTAGTCTTGAGATCTAACACAAACCAATAGAAAGCCCTAAATACTCTTTTCCTGAACAAAATTAATTGAAATTAAAAAAAAATGAAATAATATAAAAGAAATTAAAGTGAGCTACTAGAATTAAATTCGAATAGAAATAACTTAAGTTTCCTAGACTTCTTAAAAAACGTTTTAGATGAATCATGCAAATGGTGTTGGTTTGGCACCGTATGGGTTTTGTGTTTCACATCTATCTTCTTAATGAAAAAATTTGTGCTCAAATTTGGTCTGGTAGGCCAGCTGGAAGAATCTTTGCTTGATGCTTGGGTTTGGATTAAGCAAAAACAAGTGGTGATCGATAAGGATGTGATTTGGCTGTTGGGACTTGGGACTTGATAAGATATTTCTGCTTCTTGTGCAAAACTATTGTCAATAATAAGGGACATCATGTAGATACTGCCACACCTTTTGCTTATTAAAGTCTCAAACTTCCAACTTGTTCACATTGAAAATCATAGAAAATGCCAACCCATACATAGAAATGGAGGAGTTTTTGGCAATTCATTTTGTTGGTTTTGGTAGGAAAAGGGAAGGTAAAAAGTTATGGAGTTGTGCCTTCTTTGCAGTATTTTGGGCCCGAGGATGGAACAAAATGCGAGTATTTTCTCAGGAAAGAAGCTGTCATTTAGGAGAAGATTTTCTATTTGGCTTCTCTTTGGTGTGTGGGCAATGGGAAATTCAAGAGGGTGTGTTTTTTGGATATTCGATGTGATTGGCATTCCTTGTTGACTTGTTAGGGTATGCTGATTACACTGGGTTGTTTTTCGTGCTTTTTGGTTTTCCCTTTTTATTTTTTCTGGTGTAACACAGACGATGGAAAGGAGATGTCTTATTCTCCTGTTTGTACATTCTTAATTTATCAATGAAATTTTTTTGCTATCAAAAAGAAAAAAAAAATGGTACCAAGCAAGTGTAAGAATTTCTCACCCTGGTTGGATGAGTAGGTATGGAGTCTACAGACTTGAATTGGCTAAGAACCCTGATAGTGGGCTATCCAAGGGTATATATTAACCCTATTAGAAGTTAGATATAGGGAAGAACTATAATCTTCTTGAATATGTGTAGCATCATTGGATCCTACAAAAGTAATTATTACCCTGTTGGCAGAAAAAGTTACACTGGTAGGCTGTGGTTGCATCCTAGCATAATGAGTTTATTCACTGGGTACTCCCTTCCTCGAGGGCAAGTGAGTTATCAAGATGCTCAACAAGACGATCTCTCTTTTGCCCCTCAGGTTTCTTCATAGTACTAGTAAAGGTGCAATGAGGCAACCCTTGGGAAGATTCTTACCCTTGATAACCTGCAGAAAAGAATGCTGCCTTGTTAATTGGTGCTTCTTCTGCTTGGATAACACTGAATATATTGATCACATTCCTCTTGCACTGTGCCTGGACCAGGAACTTTTGAAACTTGGATATTTCTCTGATTAGACAGCGGCAGGTTACATGGCTTACGCCAGAACAATGGAAGGTGAGTGATGTGCCTGGAAAGGTATCTGCTCTAGCAAGGAAAGGAGGAAAACCTTGTTCCATATTCCATGGCTATTTTTGGGTTTGTGTGGAGGGAAAGAAGTAAGAGAGCTTTCATAGGATCCCCTACGCCCTTACATGTTAAAGACTGTTGGATTGCAACTGTAACTAGCTGGCATAGTGGGTTGTTTTTTTACTGAACTTGTAATTCTTGATTTCTTTGACACCCTGCAGTGTGGGTAATTTCCTGTGTGTTTGTACCTGTGAGGCACCCCCTAATGAAATTTCTTTACTGGTAGGGAAAAAAAATAGTGAAGGTGCAACGAGGGTAGCTGGTAGCAACATTTTCCTTCACATAGTAAAAGTATGATGAGGACAGCAGGACTGAACATCTGTGCCACCACATCCATGCCATATGTATGGATCACCTAGAAATTTTTAGAAGCAAGATAGATGTCCTTTTAACGTGCATTATGCCGTTATTTGTGAGGTGAGAAGGGTCTAGTCTAGTTGTTGCCTGTTGCTCCCATTCCTTATTTTGAGGGAAAATGAAGGAAACAATGTTATTCATGTACTTGAATGGCCACACTTGCCTTTGGTGGATGGCATAGAGGGAAAAAAGTTAAGAGTTTCTAGCATATTAGGTGAAACTTTTGATTTATCATGCTCCAACGCGACCACCATGTACCTTCATCATCCAACTGTTCACCAATGCAGTGATATTACATTTGTAGGATACAATTATCTTGCACTTTTTCTTGTAGATCCTGGTTCATCTTTGAACATGATTTTTAATAGGACTATTTTTAATCTTGGATTGGTTTTTTGAGCTTGTACCTATCATTCAAATAAAGGTGATAAAATTCTTACACTTGCTTGAGTTCCATTTCTTATGTATGTGGTTGAGTTCTCTATGATTTTGCTATGCGAGTTAAGTCAAGGGTCTGTGTAATTACTTTGGGGAAGTTGTAGCATTTTCTACATGATGTCTTCTATTATCCATAGTTCAATTCCATGATAGTTGTGCACAATAAGCAGCAATACCTCATCAAGTCCCAAAAAATTGAATGACCTGCTCATTTACAGCACTGAATTCTTTAGTCTAGACCTAGTTTTGAGTGAAAGATTCTATGAACTGGCCTCCTAGCCAAATTTGAGGACAACTTCTTTCCAAGCAGGGAAGATTGATGCGGATGCAAAAATCATGCACTGGCATACCAACTTGTTGAAATTTAAAGAAGTTTAAACAATCTTAAGTTAATAATTTAATTTTTGAAGGCCATTTGATTTACTTGCACTGCTTTTTTTTTTTCTAGCAAATTTGTTTAGGAAAGAATTTATAGGTTTTACTATTTGGTTTTCTCTTGGGTCTCTAGGTATGCATCCTATTAATTTCAAGCATGTTTATTTGGAAATTAATGAATTTGGTTTTTTTGAAATTGTGTTTGGCCGTATTGATCCTGCACCAGATCTTCCTCATGAAATTTACCACAAGTGCCTTTCAAAATTGTGAGAAGATTCTGTGGTTATCCTATTCAGACTTGAGGCCCTCTTTTTACATGCATTCTAGTAACCTCTTTTACGACCATTTTGTATCAGTATGTCAACTCTAATCCTTCCAGAGTAGGCCTTTTTAGCCATCAATTTGGAATTCAAACCCTTTTTAGAACATCATATTTGCTTTAATTTCTTGCTCGTTTTGTTTCTAGCTCTGCATTTATCTCAGCTTTGTGAGCTAATTAGTTCTTCTAGTGGGCAAATTGACACTTTTTGCTTAAAAACTTTTTATTTTACTTTCTTTTTTCCTTTGCTCCCCCCCGCCCCCCCCAACCCAAAACACACACACACACAAGTCATTCTTGATAAGCCATTTGAAGAAAGTGGGTAGAAGATTATAATGAGGATGAATGATACAAAAGCTATTTATTTTTAATTTTTATTAATTTTCGCAAGAGATGCGTTAATTAACAATTCCATATGAATGCTATTTTTTTTAAGAATATTTATTTTGATAGTATTAGTAATTTAATATTTCTTTCTATATTTTTCAACTTCAACCTTCTTTTCTTTCTAGTTTCCATCGTGTTCAAGTTGTTAGTATGTTATTTATTTAATCATAATTTTTTTTTGATTATATACTATAATTTTAAAGTTTAGGTTATAGTTGTACATACAACTTTTTGGTCTAAAACTCTAAATTTATTAGATTTTATTACTTTCACTAATAAAAGAACAGAACTTGTTTAATTTATTGTATTATTTGTATGTGTTATGTGCTTAATAGATTAATAGAGTGTATAATGTATTTTTTAAAATTAATTTATCAAACATATATTTTTTAAATTAATTTGTCAAAGATATGATTAATGAAACAGCAAAAAAAAAAAAATTTTTTTTTGTCAATATCAGTTTAAAAAAAATGTAAATTTTACTGTCATTATGAAACAATGTTAGTATGTTGAACTAAAGGATCCAAAATGCATTAAAACTCTTTTTAATAAGGGTTGGAGTTTAGAACATGCAAATAGACCAATATACATAAGATTGCATGTGCTTGCACAAAATTCACGGCCATTACGCTCACTTCCTATTATGCAACATCGGCCACTCCTCCTTCCCACTACGTCCATTTCCATTATTCTATGCTACCTACTGGCACTCTGTAAAAGCTTCATTATACCTCTTTAGCTCGTCCCTTACAGTGTGAGATTTTTTTTCCTAAAAGCATGTTATTGTTTCTCCATCAATTTAGAAAACGTGGCTTCTTTTAATGAATTATTTTGAAGTGAAAAGAGCTCCTTCCCCTTTGCAAACTCCAGAGTACAATGGGAATGTTGCCAAAAAGAAGTTTGGGTTGTTGGTGTTGTTCATGTGTGGAGGATATGCATGAATTTTCCTTGAAAATATTTGCATATTTTTCAATAATTTTTTGCCTGAGTACAGTAGTCGAAGGCGCACCGAGGCGCAAAGGGTGCCTGGAGTGTAGGCATGAGGCGCGAGGCGAAGGCGCACGCCTCATGGAGGTGAGGAGCACATTTAGGAAAATTGTCTGTAAAATATCCTACATAATGGATTCTTGATTGTAAACACATTAGGATGAATATTTGAATTTTAAAATATCAAAATGTTCAATATTAGGGCATAAAAATAAATACTATAGCACAAATTTTCAATATATGTGATGTTCATGCCATAAGTTCCACAAAATAGAAGCAGCAGGGAAGTTAAAAAAAAAACGAAAAAAGAAGGCAAACGCAGCTGCAGTGCTAGCACCAACTGATGCAGGAAATTCCAGATTGCAGAAGCAGAAATGCTGAGAAAAAAAAAAAAAATGCTTCCAGGGGAAAAAAAAAAACAGCTTATTTTCCAAATAAAATTGCAAAATAAAAAGGAATAAAAGAAGAACATTAATGAGGTGGCACAGAGCAGCTGTGCAGTTCAGAAGAAGAAGAAAACTGAGCAGCAGCAGAGCAGAAATTTCTGGAAAAGAAACTGAAATTTCAAAAAAAAAAAAAAGACAACAAAAGAAAAAAAAATAAAAAAGGGGGTTCACAGCTTTGACTGAGAGCAGCATAGCAGGCCAGAGGAAGATGAAGAAAATAAGAAAGAAGTCTCAGAGCAGTATGTCAGGAAAAGAAGTGGCAGCAATTCCATAAAAACGGCAAAAGAGAAAGGAAAAAGAAAGAAAACAAATGGTTGGGATTAAAAGAGAAGGAAAAAAAAAGTATAATCTGAACAATTGTGAGGTGCGCCTCGCCTCATTTGCCTCAGTGCACCTTGCACCAGAGGCAAGCCTTTAATTACTATGAGGGAGACCTAGACTTTCAATCTTACAAATAAAATATATATATATTTTAAGATAATTTTATTCCATTATTATTTAAAAAAAAAAAAAAAAATTTCAGATTCACATTCAAGTGGAATTGTATTTTGGGTTGTCATCTAGTGAAGTCCTAGTTCTAATTGGTCACTAAGTTACTTAGTCCTCTTAGGGTGAAATATTCACTTATTTTTTTTATTTTTTATTTTTTTTCTTTTATACTTATATATTTTTTTAGTTTTTGGTCCTATTAGGATTCCTAAATCAATTGGGACTTCTAATTAATGTGTTAGGATTTCCAAATCAATTGAGATTTTCTATTTAATGTCATGTTTACTAAAAAGATGAAACATGGGAAAGCTATGGAACCATATAACATCCAAATTAAAGTTTGGAAATGCTTAGGTGATAACAGAATTATATGGTTAACTAATTTATTTAATACAATTGTAAAAACTAAGAAAATGCCAGATGAATGGAGGAAAAACATTTTAATACCTATATACAAAAATAAAGGAGATATTCAAAATTGTAATAACTATCGTGGAATTAAACTTATGACTCATATGATGAAAGTTTGGGAAAGGGTAGTTGAACAAAGATTAAGGTTAGAAACGAAGGTCTTAGAAAATCAATTTGGTTTTATGCCTGGGAGATCACCACAAAAGCTACTTATTTTTTAAGAAGATTAATGGAAAAGTTTAGGGAAAAGAAGAGGGACTTGCCTATGATATTTATTGACCTTGAGAAAGCATATGATAGGATAACTAGGGAAGTTCTTTGGTGGGTTTTAGAAAAAAAAGGGTGTATGTAGTAGATATACCGATGTCATTAAGGATATGTACGATGGAGTAATGACTAGTGTAAGGATTATAGATGGAGAAACTATAGAATTTCCAATCACTATAGGTGTACATCAAGGATCTGCTTTAAGTCCTTATCTTTTTACTTTAGTGATGGACCAATTGACTAAGAGTATTCAAAAGGAGGTTCCATAGTGTATGTTGTTTGTAGATGATATTGCATTAATTAACGAAATTAGGGATGGAGTAGAGGTTGAGTTAGAGAATTATGGAGAGAAGTTTTGGAATCTAGAGGCTTTAGGATAAATAGAAATAAGACAGAATATATGAAATACAATTTTAGTAATGATAGGAAGAATATTGGAGACAAAGTTAAACTTGATGATGAAGAAATAAATAGCACTTGTAGATTTCGATACCTTGGATCTATTATGCAAGCTGAAGGAGAAATTGAAGATGATGTAATGCATAGAGTTAAAGCAGGTTGGGTAAAATAGAGTAGTGCTTCAAGTGTGCTCTGTGATCGTAGAATACCCTTAAAATTGAAAGGGAAGTTTTACAGGATAGCTATAAGACCAACTATGCTATATGGATCAGAATGTTGGGCGACGAAGAAACATAATATCCAAAAAGTAAAAGTTGCCAAGATGAGAATGCTTAGATGGATGAGTGGTATAACATTGAAAGATAAATTAAGGAATGAACATATTCGTGGTAAGTTAAGTGTAACTCCTATAGAATATAAGATAAGGGAGGGACGACTCAGATGGTATGGACACTTGCAATGTAGGCCACATAGTGCACCTGTGAGGAAGAGTGACTTAGTTACTGTGGGGGGGTAGTAGAAGGGGTAGGGGTAGACCTAAAATAATTTGGGAGGAGATAGTGAGTAAGGATTTAATATCCTTGAATCTATCAATAGAAATGGTCCATGATCGCATAAATTGGCGGAAAATGATTCATATAGCCGACCCCACCTAGTGGGACTAAGGCTTGGTTTTGTTGTTGTTGTTGTTGTTTCTCAAATCAATTGGGATTTTTAATTAATGTGTTATGATTCCCAAATAAATTAGGATTCTATTTAATGTTGGGATTTTTATTTAATGTGTTAGGATTCCCAAATCAATTAGGATTGAGTCCATTAAGGACTTGGATTGGGATATACATTCCTAATAGGAGTAGGGTTCCTAACATATATGTATCCCTATGGGGTTTTTTCATTCAAGCAATAACATAATTCATAGCCTTTGGTTAATTTGGAGGTAGATCCCCTCAAAGTGATCAACCCTATTTTCTCTTTCTATTTTCCTTTCTTTCAGTTTCCCCAATATCTCTATGATAAAACCATAGGGTCTTATCATTTGGTATCAGAGCGGGCGTTCTTGTGGATGCTGTTAACCCATCGACAAAAGCAAGATCTTGGAATTCTTGATCTTTGCTCATATGCAATGACCTTAGAAATTTCAGCAATAGAAAATTCAGCAATCCTAGATGGAAGCTAGGTTAAAGGCTGAACTTGGCAATATATTTAAGCTTCAATTTAATGAGATACGGGCATCACTTTCTACTCATTACATTTTCCCATAAAGAGAGTGATGCTGCTTCTATGTTAGCTAATTGTAGGGAGCAACTGTACATGCACGAAGGAGGTTACCAAGGAGAGCGTGATCTTGGTCCTTATATGAAGGTGGAATTTCCTTTGTGGAACAAGGATGATCCCATTGTTTGGGTTTCTAGGGCTAAAAATTACTTTTCACTTTCACCGTACTTGTGAAACATCTAACATTGAGATTGCTGCTATTTGCCTAGATGGCGATGCTATTCAATGGTATTGGTTTTAAGCTCATTATGAAATGCCTTCATGGGCAGAATTTGTTTCTAGATTACTTGTCCGATTTGAGGGATATGAGAATATTGATGAGGAGCTTGCCAAAATATGCCAAACTAGCATTGTCTTGGAGTATCATACTCGATTTGAGCGGCTATCAAACAAGACTAAATATTGGAATGAATGCCAACTTATGGGTACTTTTATTGAAGGTCTCCTACCTTACATTCGGCGTAAGGTCAAAGTGCGTTGGCTACGGACTATGACCGCTACAATTTCCTTTGCACGGTTAGAAGAAGAAAATTTGGGAGAAGAACAATGTCACTTCAGCAAGATCCTTAGCAACTAGAATGTTAGCTGCAGTATCAGGCCATCTGCTCTTGCAATCCTCTTGGCATATGATTGACTTAGGAGGAACCTTAAAGAGCAAACGACGAAGGGTTTGTGCTGGCATTGTGATGAGAAGTGGCATAGAGTGTACCATTGCAAAAAGGGACAATTTGCTGGCATTGTGATGAGAAGTGGCATAGAGTGTACCATTGCAAAAAGGGACAATTTTTGATGATTGCATTAGTGGAGGAGCTAGAAGAGGTTGAGGGTGATTCCCTCATTCAGATTAGGAAGGTAAGGAATCTGATGATAATGATGAATATATCACTTTTTTAGTTCATGCTTTAGTTGGGTATGTTAATCCTCAAACCATGAAAATTAGCGGCTTCCTAAAATGGCAACCTGTTACTATCTTAATCGATACAGATGGAAGGACCTTGACATGTCAGAGCAAGTGTTTGAAGGTTAAGCTTAATTATGCAAAATCATGGCTTGTATGTTGATTTCTTTTAGCTGCCATTAGAAGACTATGAAGTGGTTTTGGGTATTAAATGGTCTAGGAATTTAGGTGATACAGTTTGGAATTTTTCTCAATTGGTTATGAAGTTCACATGAATGGCAAAAGAGTGAGAGAGTGACTCTTAAAGGCAAACATTGTGGTAATATCACTACAATTTC
This sequence comes from Malania oleifera, assembly GCF_029873635.1. Taxonomy (NCBI): domain Eukaryota; kingdom Viridiplantae; phylum Streptophyta; class Magnoliopsida; order Santalales; family Ximeniaceae; genus Malania; species Malania oleifera. The sequence goes on along the minus strand of NC_080422.1, from coordinate 70,245,915 downwards.
TAGTCATTGTATGGAGAAGCTCCTTAAAAAGGAGTGGCATGGCTGCCTGGTACAATTTTGAGCACTAGAGGAGTTGCAACATCTATTTGACAAGGATGAAGGGCTAGAATCTCTTATTTTTAGAATTTTTTGACCTATTTGTAGAGGACAAGGATTGCCACGTTAGCAAACACATGATCACCGCATTCCTCTATTGTTAGGTAGTGCCCCCACTAACACATCCTTATCACTATCCTTATTTTTAGAATGTAGAAATAGAAAAAACAATGGTGAAAGAAATGTTAGATGGTGACATAATTCAACCAAGTGTTAGTCCATATTCTTCTCCTATCTTATTGGTGAAGAAGGATGAGTTTTGGTGGATGTATGTTGATTATCAAGCACTGAACAAGAACACTGTGAAGGATAAATATCATATCCTTATTGTAGATGAATTGTTAGATGTGTTGGGAGGTGTTTAGCAGTTCACCAAACTTGACTTGTGATCAAGCTATCACTAGATTTGGGTACCCTAGGATGACATTTTAGAAGACTGCGTTTAGAACTTACGATGGAGACCATATTTAATTGGCCAGCATTTGCAAATCCGAACTGATCACAAGAGCCTAAAGTATATTTTGGAGTAACGAATTTCTTCCATAAAACAATAGAAGTGGGTCACTAAGTTGGGCTTTGACCATGAGATTATTTACAAGAAAGGGACCAAGAATGTGGTGGTAGATGCACTCCCACAACTTCCTGAACAAGTTGAACTTTTAGCTATTTCTGACCTGCATGCAATACTCTTGAACAAATCATGAAGGAATGGTGGCAAAATTTGGAGGCTAGAAGTATTATCCAGAAGCTACAAGAAGAGCCAACTTCAATCCCTGCTTAATTTTGGGGCTCTTTAAACTTATTGTACAAAGGGAGGATTTTGTTAGTGCCTAATTCAGCTGACAAAAAAACCATACTGCAAGAATTACACGCATCACCGGTCCAGGTCGCTTTAGTTTTCTTAGAACCTGCAATTGCATTTCTCAAGAATTTTACTTGAAGGGAATGAAATGTGAAATCAAAAAGTTTGTGGCAGAATGTGATGGCTGTCAATGATAGAAAGTTGAAACCATGGTGAGTCCAAGCCTTCTACAACCTCTTTATATTCTAGAAGAAGATTGGATTGATATCGTGATGGATTTCGTTGAGGGACTACTGTCTTCTCATAGTAAATCGACTAGTTTTGTTGTTGTGGACTGTCTCACAAAATATGCTTATTTTTGTGCCATAACTCATCGTATATTACTATAAGTGTTGCTCATACTTTTGTTGAGAATATGTTAAGTTACATGGAATTCCTCAGTATATTGTCAGTGAACGTGACAAAGTCTTTACCAGCAACTTTTGGAAGAAGCTTTTTGGTTTACAAGGAAAATAATTGAATATGAGCATCGAATATCATCCACAATCATATGGGCAAACTGAAGTTGTTAATAGGTGCTCGGAGACTTATCTTCGTTGCTTTGTTAGTGACAAACCAAAAGATTGGGTGCAATGGCTCCCATGGGCCGAATGGTGGTACAATACCACTTATCATTACTCCATCAAGTTGACTCCATTTGAGGTTGTTTATGGTCGAGCTCCTCCTGTTCTTGCTAGGTATTCAACTAGATCATCCATAATTGATCAAGTTGACAAGGAGTTACATGATCGAGACAAAGTTCTTCAGCTCCTCAAGGAAAATCATGTTGCAGTTCAATCTCGTATGAAACAACAAGCTAATAAGCACCATGGTGAAAGGGAATTCTCAATGGACGATTGGGTATTTCTCATGTTACAGCTTTATAGACAGGTATCTGTGATTTTTCCTCCTCCAATGAAGTTATATCCTTGGTTCTATAGGCCTTATAAGATCCTAGAAGGCTGGAACATATAGGCCTTGTTGTTTATCATCTTGACTTACCAATAGGTTCTAAGGTACATCCACTTTTTCGTGTCTCTTGCCTCCAAAAGAAGTTAGGGAATGAAATTACTTGCAGTGCCACCTGCCTAATGTTGCACCTATTGGTGAGGTTCAAGTGCAGCCACAAGCAATTTTGGATCGTTGAGTGGCCAAATGTAGAAGTTGAGACATCACAGAAGTTTTAGGTCATTGGTCTCACTTACCATTTGAAGATGCAATTTGGGAAACTTATGAATCCTTGGAGGAGAGATTCCCAGAGTTTATTGCTACCTAGCCTTGAGGACAAGGAATGTTAGAGTTCCTAAATCAATTTGAGATTTCTAATTGATGTGTTAGGATTCCCAAATCAATTGGGATTTCTAATTGATGTGTTCGGATTCCCAAATCAATTGGCATTTTCTATATAATGTTATGATTCCCAAATCAATTGGGATTTCTATTTAATGCGTTATGATTTCCAAATCAATTGGGATTCTATTTAATTCTTGGATTCTATTTAGTGTTGGTACTTTTATTTAACGTATTAGGATTCCTAGGTCAATTAGGATTGAGTCCATTAAGGACTTGGATTAGGATATTTTACATTCCTAATAGGAGTAGGTTCCCTACCCTATATATATGTATCCCTACGGGGCTTTTTCATTCTAGCAATAACATAATTCACAGCCTTTGGCTAATTTGGTGGTAGATACCCTTGTGATCAACCCTATTTTCTCTTTCTATTTTCCTTTCAATAAATTTCCATAATATCTCGATGATAAAGCCCTAGGGTCTTATCAGGTCCATTGGAGGGCCATTGAGACTGGGCTATTGATTTCTTCTTCATAGTTATGGCTGGCGTCTAATTTCTTCTGGTTGCACAAGAAATTTCATTTTCAGTTTGAACAGTTATGACAACATAACAACATTTAACTGGTTGTGGTTGTAGGTGTGTCAGTGATCATATTAACAATGGGTGAACTTGAATGGGCCGCAGCACTTGTTGTAGAGTTGGGCACTGCTTCTGAGGCAGAAGTGTTGCATCATTTCCACTTTGCAACCTGACACTAGTTGCCTGAGTAGGTTGGTGGGGCCAAAGCACCTGTAAACATGTGGTTCTATTGGCTGGGGGACACAGTGCTGGAGCTGGTCAACATTCTGTCTCATCTCCTTCAGGATAGGGATGGTTTGGTTGCTAGAAAATAGGGAACCATTCCAGTTTGATGGATGTCATGACCATGAGTTAAGGCTATGTTTCTTATATTGGATTTCTTGAGGTAGAGTAAATATTTTTACTATCCCAAGTGAATGTCTCACTGATGGTACCTAATTAACTTTGACAAGTCCAACACGTTGATGCAGTTAGCTTTTCAGGCCGGCTAGTGCTGTTGTCCCAGGTGTCCAGAGGTTTCCTGTTGGCCCAAGTGAATGTCTCATTGATAGTGCCAAATTTACTTTGATAAGTCCAACACAGTTATCTTTTAAGGCCTGCAAGTGCTGTTGGCCCAAGTGTCAAGAGCTTTCCTGTTGGCCCTGAGCCTCCAGCTGAGCTCAACTGATTTCCAAGGACTTCTATATAAATCCTGAGGCCCATTGTACAAGCCATCAAGCGATGAACTCAATCCGTACTTGACAACTGCTATTTGTGCTTGCTTCCTCAAATGATACTGCTCTCTTCCCTGGTCTCTTGTTTGTGAGACCATCTCACTTAAAATGCAATTTTATTACAATTGATCAATCCAGTGGCTATAATTGTAGGATTGAAGTGTGCTTGCAACAGATAATAGCATTTTCTAATTATCTTATCACAATATCAAAACTTGTGTTTCTAATGTTCTTTGTATTTAAAGCAGATGAATTGTGCTCACTTAGAGAACTGTCTGCATGAAGCAAGAGAGGAGGCCCAAACCCATCTTTGTGCAGCTGATAGGAGGGCGTCAGAATATAGTGCACTGCGAGCCTCTGCTGTGAAAATGCGTGGCCTTTTTGAAAGACTGCGGAGCTGTGTTACTTCGGCTGGGGTGGCTGTGCTTGCTGATTCTCTGCGTGCTATGGCTCAATCTTTAGCTAAGTAAGTTGTTGAAATACATAGTCATCTTAAGTTCTTAATGTCTTTGCTCCGTGGTATATCTATCTGTTGATAAATTACCCCATGTGCCCTTCCTTTTTCATGCTGCTATAAGTTGTGTAACGTGTAAAGAAGTTTTTATTGATTTTTTCCCCCTCTTCTTCTGAGAGTATTGATGCTTATTTGATGGTTGTATGCAAAAATAAATATTAGCTTGTTCAATTTTCTTTTTCAAAAATTCATAGTAATAATTATTTATAAAATAATTATCTTAAAAAATGTAAAATTAGTTAAGTCCATAATCTTATTCTCACATGGAAAAATCAATTTATCTGTTTAATGATTTTCATTTTTGTTCAGGTTTTTGTTTGGCTAATCAGTTCTTTTAATTTGTTACTAGTGGAACTCTACCTATATTTGTTGGTAGTGATTTTTAGATTTCCCTCTCTTCCCAGAGAGAGTGGGGCTCTTGCACTCTGTCTAATTCACTCCAAAGTTTCTATGGTCAGTCTGATTCAAGAAATACCAAGTAGTTGTAATGCTGAGATATTGTTTGACTTGAACTCTTTTGAAGTAAAATTATTGTAACCTGGGTTCGTGGATTTCTAATCTTTTAGGGTTTTCTGACCTAGTAAACTGGATATCTGATCATGCTGATACTGCCTTGAATTGGTATCTTTCTTCACTATTAAGGAGAGTTGTTTGAAAATTATAAACAAGCAATTTAGACAATAAATGTTGTCAATAAGTAAATAATTGAGGGATTGGATTTCTTCATTTTCTTCTTCTTCTTCTTCTTCTCTCACCCGCACCCCCCCCCCCCCCCACCCCGCCCTCCGCCCTTTTTCTACTTGGAAAACATAAGAGAGAAGTTGGCATCCCCATCAATTTTGTGTGTGTTTCCTCACATGTAGGCTACACACAAGGTTGTAGGTTTGGAGACTCAAACCTAAGCCCTTCTGACAGTGTTTGGCTGCTTATTACCCTGCTGCAAGCTACAGTGGTTGAGGGGTTGGATTCTGGCTTCTGATGCAACCAACTTAAGGATTTTATATGGTGAGAATTGAGAAGTAATGATGAATGCCTGCTCTTTGAGGATTTAACCTTTTTGCACTTGAAAAATGCGTGTGAGTGATCAGATGATTTGATTTTTTTTTGGCACATTGTTCTTCTCAATGTAGGCAGATGCATTGATGAGTAACATCTACTGGGTTGAAGTACAAGACCAATTAGAGGTGCCATATCTCCCACAGGACTTTAATTATTGTAGCCAAACTTGAAGAAGAATTTCTCTAAGGGATGAAACCTCCTGTCCAAGCCATCACATCACTTGCCACATAATATCCACCGAAACCCTCATACTCTAGGTCTTGCTTGTGTTCTTTTTGTTGTCCTTGGCATTTTGGGTTTCCATAGAGCTTTTAAAGCCAATGGAATTAAAGACAATGGAAAATCTTCAGTGTTGATTTGGTTGGTAATACTGGTAAAAAGAAGCCAAATTTGCTTATTTGATTTTGGGGAACAAAACTCCATTCATTGTTTTGAAGAGGGAGATTACAAATGGTTAGTGCAGCAATCACATTTATTGTGGTCAGCGACCTGGGTGAGAATTCGAATGGCATCAGGCTAGTTTGTACTTTTGGGGCTGCTGGAGAGCAAAATGGGGATATTCTTTCTGTAGAGAAGTTTGATTATTCAAGTGAATGTTTTCCTGTTTGAGTACCAGACAATGTGGATGCATTTGGATAGTGTCATACCAGCTTTTGCAGAACTCAGGTTACATTTGGTTCATGGAATACCTATGCCTAGGGATTGGATGAATATTTTAGAAGGATGTAATAATTTCGAAAGAAATCACTCATGCAAAATTTTATGTTATTCCATCCAACATGGAATAGGAAAGGAATAGGCATTCCCGTAGTGAAATTTGGGAGCAGCTATTCCTTTTCTATTCCTCGTCATGGATTCTTAGAAATTTTTACATTGTTATTTTCTTTATGATAATAAATTCTTTTTGTTTTATTTTTATGTGGGCTATAAAATTATTTTACCATATGCATTCTATTCCTAAGAATAGACATTCTGTGAACCAAACGTAACATTAGTATTCGGTGATTTGAAGAAGGGCTCTATTATGGAAATGCCATTACAATTTTGCTAAGTAGGCAAGGGGACAGGGGTTGCCAGATGGCAATGTTTAGAGTGTCATGAAGTTTGGAAGGATAGAGCTTTGCAATGGGATTCATTAAGCTTGACTTTGAAAAAGCATGACTAGATTTGTTTGAGGTTCCTTGATAGGGTGGAGATGGAAGGGTTTGGATAGGTGGAGAAAGTGGCTTAGGGGATGCCTTTTCTCAATTACTTTTGCAATTATGGTCAAAGACCAGCCTAAATTCGGGTTTAGTGCTTGTAGAGCTGTTCATTAAGGTGACCCGTTATCTCCTGTTCTTTTTATCATTGTTGTGATGTTTTGAGTAGAATGCTTGGTTGTCGGGAAGAGAGGCGCAGTGGAGGCCTTAGGGAGGGTTTTCAAGATGTTTCTTATTTACAGTTTGTTCATGATATGGTTTCGTTTCTATTTGATTGCGCAGGTTATTTTTATAATGTGCTTACTTTGTTGCAACTGTTCCATAAAGTCTCAAGGCTTAAAATTAATCTGTGCTAGAGTGGGCTTGTGCGTGTTAACTCGGTCTAGGGACCGGTATCCTAGTTTGCTGATAGGGTAGGGGTGTGTTGTGCATGGTTGGCCTATTTCTCATTAGATGTTTTGTTACAAGGAATCCTAAAACCATTTCTTATTGGCATATAGTTGTAGAAAAGGTGGCTAGGAGATTGAATGCTTTAAGGGTTTATTCTCTTCTCTTGTTTTGTTTTTCCCATGCTTTGTTTAGGGGGAGGGGGGGGGGGGGTGTAAATTGCTGCATTACTTTTATTCAAGCTTCTATATCTTCTGTCTCATATTGCTTAGAAGTTAGAGAAGCTAATAAGATATTTCTTGTGATTTGGGGCGGAGGAGACTGCAAGGGATCATTTGGTTATTGGGATAGTGTCATGGATGTGATGCCAAGGTTGGTGCTAATGCCACCCATGCGAAAGTTGATTTCTTAATTTATTTCTCTTGAAGTTTGAGGGCTTTGGTTATAGGAAGAAATATTGGGTGGCACTCAATTAGTCTGGTGTATTTGGTTGGAATGGATGCTACAATATTTCCTGGAAGATACATGTCTTGTGACTTGGTTTGGAGCTGGAGCAGGGTTCTCTTTTTCTCGTTTCCTTATGGTGCTTGGTGTCACGCTCCCACATCAGGCATGTACTAGGGAGATGATGAGGAATGTCAAGAGGTCATGCATAAGCAACAGTAAGGTATTTGGAAATGTTCGTGTTTACCAAATGTGTAGGCATAATTTAGGATATTTGGATTTCATTTCACAATTTTCAGAATTTAGAGATTTTCTGTTATGTTTTTTTGAATTAGGAATTGGTGACTTTTTCCCAAATTATGTATCCTTATTTGTTGATTTTTTATTATTTTATAGACTATTTCCTTGTGGGATTTGATTCTATTTCCTAGAGATTGTTCCTTCTCTTATTATTAGGAGAAAGCCTACATAAAGGTTTGATGTTTAATTGTGAGAGACAGATCTGACTATTGAGCATTAAGCCCTAATTAAGTCTTGTTTTTTATTTTCTTACTCTTTATTTCGTGCATTTATTTTCTGTTACCTTCTTTTAATACTCTCACTTCATCATTTTATTGCTGTTTTCTGCTTTCAGTCAGTCCCATATCAATTTGGTATCGTTGAAACCATCATCAAACTACCATACACCACTGCTAGCCCAGCCATTGGACAACCATCAGTACAGTCTTACCAGCCGTAGTCTACTATCCCATCAATCATGGGCATGACCACGGTACCATTGTTGTTGAAGCCTTGCCTGCAATAGTCACATCACTGCAAGCTTCCTGCTGCACATCTCAAACATCCCAAAGACAAACCCATTGCTGTTCCATCCTCAGTTTGTGAGTGCGATTGAATGTGAAAACTTCTCAAATCCCTAATCCACAACCTCAGTTTGATCCTCAATGTTGTTGTCACCCCACCATCACTCTTGCATCGCTACTGTCATCAACCATACCTAATCCTCGCCAACAACCATGGTGATCAGGGACCAATTTGAGCCCATTCAGCAAGATGTGTTTGAATTGAAGATCTGGAGAGATCCATGCCCTTGTGGAACAGAGAAATATGGATAATACAATACGACAAGGAAATCATAGATATGAAGTAATGACCCAACTAAATATGTAGATAAAAGAGGCTGTAGTTACAATCAAACGCAAACTACTCCGACACTTATTGAGCTAAGCAATCAACCTAATATTTTTAAAGCTCAGAATATGGTTGACCAAAAAGAGTTCATTGTTGAAAAGAGGTATATGGAGGTGCTTATTGAGCTCGTGTCAAAACCAGAGCTATAAGCAGTACTATTAGCAGCAGGATCTGAGGGTGTAAAGAATGTTCCAAAATTGACATATAAGCTCAAAGAATTGACAAAGGAACTTGATGAGGTGAAAACTGTAGAGTTTAAGCCGTCCATGAAGTGAAAGACCATTCAGTTCCAAGGCTGAAGAGAGTGAGATTGTATATCAATATATTTAGAACTATCATTCCCGATGAGTTTGTTTTCAGTGACTTTGTCCACTTGCATTCATACTTATATTTGAAACTTGAGGATTATATGATTCATTTCCAAGTCAAGAGGTCACATATGAACACAATGAAGGCATTTGGAGATGTTGGTGTTTACCATTTGTGTACCTATCATTTAGGATGTTTGGATTTAGTTATGTAATTTTTAACATTTGGAGATTTGCTATTATGTTTCATTAATTAAGGATTTGCTATATTCCCTAAAATATTTTCCTTATTTAGAGATTTAATACCATTCCCTAAAGATTATGGCATTTGATATTATTGCCTAGAATTATTTCCTAGATATTGTTCACTTGTTTAGTATTAGGAGAAAGCTTATATAGAGGCTTGTTTTGCAATCAAGAGAGTAAGATCTGCATATTGAGAATTAAGCCCTTAACTGGGTCTTGCTTTGATTTTCCCTTTCGCTTTATTTTTGTTTTATATTTTCTGTTACCTTTTTTGATTTTCTTGTAATTTTGTTTCATTTTCTAGCTGATTCTATGCTGCCAATCGGTCCTGCATCAATTAATAATGGGAAACATCAAGAGATACGAGCAAGATTAATGCATTTGGTCTCTGTGTTACCATATGTGTAGGCATAATTTAGGACACTATGGATTTAATTTTGTTATTTTTCAGCATTGAAGAATTTGCGATTATGTTTCATTAATTAGGGATTTGCTATTATTTCCCAAATTATGTTCCTTATCAAGGATTTGCTATTATTTTCTAGAGGTTGTTTCCTTATGGAATTTGATATTATTTCCTAGAGATTTTTTGCTTATTTTTTTATTAGGAGAAAACCTACATAAAGGCTTGATGTGCAATTGCAAGAGGCAGATCTGAATATTGAGATATAAGCCCTAAAGTAGGTCTTGATTTGATTTTCCCTTTCTCACTTTCTCCTTATTCTTCCCAATTATTTTCTCTTAACTTCATTTTGTTTTCGTAATTTTTTTTTTAAATCATTTTCTAGCTGATTCTCTGCTTCCAATTAGTCATGCATCTGGAGATGTAGGCCATATGAGGATGGAGTAGGCTTCAACCTTGTGATGCGCCTCTTATGGGGCAAAACCATGAGATCTAATGGGCCAAAGCGGGCAATTCCTCACTAATATTGGGCCAAGACCTGCATTTGCTATCAATGCCACACTGGGATAATGCCATGTGGGTGGATCCTATGCTGAAATGTGGGTTCTACATAGAGGAATGGGCCACTTAGACAAGGGTGTCATCATATGAGGGAGCCTGTCATGATCCGTATTGGTGTGCATACTGGGAGATCTTGTCCCTGTATGTATGGAATAGGCTTTAACCTGCTTAGGCACCTTTTCAGGCAAAAATTTAAGGCCTAATGAGCCAAAGCGGACAATACCTCACAAGCTAAGACCATCACGTTCAGCTTTTGTGTGTGTGTGTGTGTGTTCATTTATTTACTTATTTATTTTTTCTAGGGGCAGTTAGTTGATATACAAAGAGATTGGAGGGCCTTGCAAAAAGGAAGTGTTTTTCCTCTTTTTTTTTTTTTCTCAGGAGAATGTCTTGTCCTCTAAGTACTGTATTACCTTCTTGTTCTTGGTAATATTTCTTTTATTCTTGTAGCCAAATAGAACCCAAAAGACCCTAGCTCCCATTGCTATTTATTTATTTATTTTTTCTAGGGGCAGTTGTTGATATACAAAGAGATTGGAGGGCCTTGTAAATAGGAAGTGTTTTTCCTTTTTTTTTTCTCTAGGAGAATGTCCTGTCCTAAGTACTGTATTTCCTTCTTGTTCTTGGTAATATTTCTTTTATTCTTGTAGCCAAACAGAACCCAAAAGACCCTAGCTCCCATTGCTCGTCTCTGATTTTCCAAGGTGTTGACCCACTTGCATGGGATCTGAGGCATGCAATTGTCTAGCTAGGCAAAGTGATATCTTGTCACTTGTCAATTTCTTCAACCTACCATTTACTTGTCCCGCTGCAGGGTACTGGCTGAGCATTATTTTTATTTTTTAAAATTTATTATTATTATTATTATAAAAGAAGTGGAAGTGGCTGGCAGCTAACTGTTACAAAACCATAAATAATACCGTCCTGGTTCTGGCATTCATTACTAGTATTATGACTAAAAGTTTGGGAGCTGTTGTGCTTGCTGCTTTTGAAGCTTGATATTAATAATAGTGTAATAATGGAAAATGAATTCATAGTCCCTTGCTTTCACTCCTTTGTTTTCCCCCCTCTGCAAAAATTAGACTTTTCTTTTTCCTAGTGGGTGGAGGGGGTGGTTTCTCATATCTCGTATAAAGTATTTTGACAAATATACGGTATAATAATCAAAATGGTGAATGTGACATCCAACATAATTGATGCCTTATTTTCCAATATTTAATTATCCAGTGAAGCAGGAGCGTAACTTTACCCTTCCAGGATTTTATGCTGTCTTTTGGAAAGATCCTTCTTATTTCATTTTATTTTGTTATTTGAGGTGTGTATGCATGTGTCCCATGTCTTGTGGATTTCATGATAAACATATATTTTAGAATATACGTGAAGTATGGCAGTCAAAAGCATAAACTCTTGAGCCAATATAACCAGGAGCTTAACTAGTGTTGTCAAAGATGGAAAACACTTGCAAGGAAAGTTTAAGGCGATAAAAGAAAAAGTTTTGTATATATATTGATATTCTGATGCATGGTATTTTGCTCATGTCATACAGTCTTTTGTCATATTAATGATCAAAAAGATGATATATGATTTCATTGCTTCCTTTTGTAATGTCTCAGTTCCTCCAGTGACAATGAAGACGATGGTATGGCTGAGTTCCGAACATGCATCCAGGTCCTTGCAGATAAAGTTGGTTTCTTGTCAAAGCATCGCACAGAGCTGCTTGACAGGTTTTCAAAGGCTGAAGCTGCAAATAAGCTGCTTATGAAGGAGTTGGAAGAGAAAAAAGAGATGGTCAAAACTTTATACACAAAGCACCAACTTGAGAAGCAGGTAATTTCTTGAAATGTTGACGGCCCTTTTACTGTGCTTACATGGAGTCTGGTGGTGGACTAAAGGTTGGCTGGAACACCTTTAAATTAGCTTGAGTGCACAAGTATCTATTTCAAGGGGAGAATTGCTTGTTTTTCAGCAGATGAACTGTGGATTCTGAGGACTTTCTTTTTCAGCCAGTTTTTAGTTTGCTTGCAACTGCACATTCATGCATATGCAAACTCATCTACCGAGTAAAATTAAACAAAACACAGAAAAACAACCTCCCTGTTAAAAATAATAGTCACCTATGTCAAGCTTATATTTCTTAAGGAGTCTAAGCTCTTGTTTGACAGCTGATTCTATGGTTGACTATTCCCAAGCTGTATACTAACAATTAAATGATCTTGGAACAGGCAAGCAAGGAAAAGATATCTTTTCGTCGATTTGAAGTCCATGAAATTGCTGCATTTGTCCTTAATCGAGCTGGATATTATGAGGCAATCAACCGTAACTGCTCAAACTATTACCTCTCCACAGAATCTGTGGCCTTGTTTACAGACCATCTCCCAGATCGGCCTAACCATATTATTGGGCAGATAGTGCACATTGAACGGCAAAGCGTGAAGCCGCCACCAAATGCAATTCGGCTTGAGCATAATCGGGGAGATCGATTAGATCCCTTAACCTCTGATGCTGTTACCAATCGATTGAGCATGAACACAGGACCTACTTCTAACCCATATGGTCTGCCTATTGGCTGTGAATACTTTGTAGTGACAGTTGCCATGTTACCTGATACCTCCATTCACTCACCACCTCCTTCCTGATCCTGATTCAGGCTAATGGACATGATGGAAGAAACTAAGTGTACATTTGTAATATAACCTTCTTGGTGGGAGTTGAATGTTGATTTCTTTTATGTACAGCTAATGATCAGTACAGTTAACCTGCCCTCTCCTCCCCTTCCCTCCCCTCCCATCTGCTCTGTATATTGCTATCCTAATATGTAAAAACTGTGAATATTTATCCAGCATCACCTCCTATTGATATCGTAACCTTGTTTGTTGGGGGTCCTTGAGCGCAAATCAGCAGGTGCTTCAGCAGGTTGGAAGAACAAAGGGGTAGAGCTTATTCTTTCCTGTTTTCCAGAGAGGTGACCTTACCTGCTAATTAATACTTGGATTTGTTTTGTTTTGAACAAGAGAGCTCCTGTTACACTTGGTCTATATTCAGTTGCAAAAGCTGGTTGATAATTCTGTTCAGCTCTGATTGCTAAATGGTGGCTGCAGCCGAGGGTTGGTGACACTGAACTTTGCATCCCAGGGTTATTCTTAGGTGTTCATGGGGATCCGCCGATTCGGTTGCCAGTAGTATATCATCCTCTCACCTTTTTGCAAAACTAAAACAATGTAGATATTTTTCAGAGTTATGTTTACTTTTCAAATACAAATTTCCTATATTCATAACGTCACAAAGATCAAATATTTTCCTATATTTTTCAGATATTTTGAATTTATGTAAATATGAAAGAAACTATATACATAACCGACATAAAGTAAAATCAAATATCCAAACTCAATGCTCCTATATGCAAAGCGGGCATTTCATTATTTGGAGAAGTATTTTAAGTGTACTTTATAATCATAGAGCACTCTTAAAATTAAAATAAAAGTTTTATAAGACGGCTATAAGAATAGCTGTGCTATATGGATCAGAATGTTGGACAATGAAGAAACAGAATATCCAAAAAGTAAAGGTTGTCGAGATCAAAATGTTTAAATGGATGAGTGGTATAACACTGAAAGATAAATTAAGAAATGATGAACATATTAACGGTAAGTTAGGTGTAGTTCTTATTGAAGATAAGATAAGGAAGGAACGAGGAAGGAACGACTTAGATGGTATGGACACTTACAACGTATATCACATAGTGCCTCAGTGAGGAAGAGTGAGTTAGTAATTGTAGGTGGGTTTAAAATAACTTGAAAGGAGATATTGACTAAGGATTTTAATAGCCCTGAATTTATCAAAAGAAATAGTTCATGATCGCATAAATTAGCGGAAAAAGGATTCATATAACCGATTCCACCTAATGGGACTTAAAGCTTAGTTTTTTTTGTTGTTGTTGTTGTCATATAAATATCATGGCGTTTTAAATATACATTACTCCTACCTCATTATCTAGTAGTTATCACATCAATGTGCAAATTAATTTTTTTAATAAAGGCAAAACAATCAAATTCCTTTTTGTTCAACAAATTGTGTTTTTTCATAGTCAAATGGGCTTTACACTTCTGCTATAATTATAAAAATATAATTTAGTCATCAAGTTTTATAATTCAACTCTAAAATTCTATAATGCAAAAAGAGAGAAAAAGTCAACACTAACATTTGCACAACAAAAGTTTTTGAATGGCTTTGCACACCGTTAAAAAGAAATTGAATTAATGAGAAAGGATTAAAAAAGAAGAAGATTAATAATAAATTTATTCATAGGCATATGCATGAACAATCCAAAGTATAAAGTAGCACTAGGAGATTATAATTTTTTGTTGTATTGTGGCTAAATTATACTCCCAAATGAAATTCCAACATTCTGCTTATTGTGACTAATCACATTGTGGCTATATGTGCGCGTGTAAGTGGATATATACCTATATGTCTGTATGAATACACACACATGTAGGGTGTATAAAGGAGACATCAATAATGAATTTATTCATAGGTATTTGTATGAAAAATAAATCTAATAGTAGTCTTTTAAACATTTTTATTGACACATTCCTAATTGTGAACTAAAAGAAAATATAAAAAAAACATTATCATACTACAAAATTTTGTTTTTTTTGATTGATTATATCACCCCTAATCAAACACCCACAACTTTGTGTACATAACTTGGACCAAAATTCTAATATGGTACTTATAGTGACTCATTGCATTAAATGTGTATAGAGGCTTGTGCACACACACCCTATATATGTGATACGTATTTGTGCATGTCATGCACCTATGGATTGTACATGTATATGCAGTCGTAGACATTCTATTTTTTTCGGGACCTAATTTAACAAAATTGTACAAATATAGCGGAGAATACAAAGAAAGAAAATACAAAACAAAAGGTTTGGAATACAGTAGAAATACACAACAATATCGAGAAATACAGTGATACAAAAAGAAATAAAAATACATAGAGAATATGCAGGAATATTTAGCTATCCTACTGGCACCTGCACACACGCGCAAAGAGGAAGAGGTTAGGGAAAAATCAGCAATAAAAGAGAGGAGATTTCTTTCTTAAAATTAATTGAAATACAATAAAATTGAATGATTTACAATAAAGAAGGATGATTTGTTCCCTATTTTGGTTGATCTGCTTGAAACCCACATGGAAAGAAATCAGTACCTAGGATGGAAATTTTTTGTAAAAAGGCAAGCACACACATGGAAAGGTAGGTAATAAGGAAAGAGGAAATTGGAATGGGTTGATCTACAACCTAAATGGTTTGATTTGGTTTTTAATGCTGGCCAATGCCCTAACCCTGTAAATAGAGTTGAAAAACCCCAAAAATAGAGATATAAAAAAAATTAGTGAATTGATTTCCAAAAAAAAAATAACAATTAATTAAAATTTTAATTAATTAACTAATTAATTAATCGGATTCAAAAGAAAAAGAAAAAAAATTAATTAAAATTTATTTTTATATTTTTTAATAAAATATATTATTATTAATATTAATTAAATATATATTTATTATTATTATTATTATTATTATTATTATTATTATTATTACATTCTGAAACTGGAAGCTTCAGGATTACTTTTTTTTCTTCTTCTCCTTCTTCTTCTTCTTCTTCTTCTTCTTCTTTACTTTTCTTTTCTTTTCTTTTTGTTGCAATGCAGCTCCCTTTGCAATCTCTCTCTCTCTCTCCTCACGTTCTCTCTCCCTCTCTCCTCGATTTAGTAACAGATTTTCGCCCGATCGAAAATCTGAAGATACCACTGGACTCCATTCGCCGCTGCCGTCATTTCTACCGAAGTGGATTGGTGGTAGGAGCGGCGTAAGTATATTCCCTGAGGTAAGCCATTTCCCCTTTTTCTTTAATTTCTTACAAAATATAAGCCCAATTGACGAACGGACACCACCACGAGAATCTAGGGATGATTCTCTACAAGTCTAGTGAGACGAAATTCTCGTGGGGGTGTCGGGCCAAAACCCCAAATTTGGGGTGCGGCGATTATTAAGGAGCTTATTTTTAATTAATTAGTATTAATTTAGAAATGCTAAAATATTAAGCATCTAGGACTGAAGTAGGATTTCTGGAATTTAGGGCCTGGGTGAGCACCGCGGGTCTAATTTTGGGACCCGCAGGAAAAACTTGGAAAATTAAGTGGGGATGTTAAATAATAGTTTAAATATTAATTTGAGGTATATGGAGCCTAACGAAGGCTAGATGAGTATTATTTTGGAGAAATAAATTAATTAATCTGGGAAAAATGTAAATTGCAGGAATTAAATTTCGGGCGCCAAGGGCGTGAAATTTTGGGTCCTAAGGAATTTCTCAGTAGTCAGGTAAGAAAATAAACTAAAGCAGTAATTTTCCATACAAATTATTATTGATTATGAGTAAATTTATTTTCAGAAAAGCATATGTTATATTGTGTATTACAAATGAAATGTACGATTAGGAAAATACTGCTATGATGATTAAAATGTATATGTATGTATGAGATGCAAGTAATTCACGATTTTAGAATATGAAGTATGACTTTTCACAGCATATGTGTGGCATGAATATTATTTTGTGTGAAATATATTATGATGTGAAAGATTTTACGAACAAAGCATGATTTTAGGTATTATGAAAATATGAGTTATGTTGTGATGGTTGGCGATTATGTGATAAATGATATATTTTCAATATATATATACCTGAAACAATTTTGGCGCGAGGCCATATATTTATGTTATCGGCACGAGACCGTATTTATGTTATTAATACGAGGCCATGTATTTATGTTATCGGCACGAGGCCGTATTTATGTTATTGGCGCGAGGCCATGTATTTATGTTATCGGCACGAGGCCGTATTTATGTTATCGACACGAGGCCGTATTTATGTTATTGGTGCGAGGCCATGTATTTATGTTTTCGGTACGAGGCCGTAATTACTATATTTCGACACGAGGCCATAATGATGTTATATATATGATAATGTATTATATGTTTTCACAATCAGGATGTTATTTTAGTTCAGACCAGGAGTTCGGTACCATAGCTATGGGTTAATTTTGGCACGAGGCCTTATTAGTGCTATCGTCCCACGAGGGGATGGGAGATGGATAGTTGATGTGGCTTTTAGTAGAGTGTGGACGTCCACCTGGCAGTCCGGACCAAGGTGTGGCAGGCTCATCGTACTTACAGACATATTTGATTCGGCAGTGGTCAGCTAGCCATTGTTGGGTCCCGCCTTCGGGCTGCACAACCTGTCATGGGGGGTAATACATGACACCAGCTAGCTATTCATCCTGTGTTTGTTTTCAGTACTACAGTTATAACAAATGATTTTATGTATGATATGAATGATTAACAGATGTGAAAATATATGTTTACCCAGTACGATATGATGATGTTTATAGAATTATGAAATATACTATATACGTATAAATGCATTAAATATTCATGTTGCCACACAGTTGTATTTAGTTTATTTTCCCTTACTGAGAAGTGTCTCACCCCCGAACATTAACTGATTTTCAGGAAATCCAGTGAGACCGGCGGGCTAGAGCCGCTGTTAAGTGATTGGAGCTTCCCTACTAGAAGGGTAAGCATTGAACTAGGATCGAGAGTTTTTGTTATTTAATCCTAGTGTTATTTTGACTTTTGGAGGTTGTATATCATAACAGTATTTTGATGTTATAGAAAGCTCTGGTATTATGTTTTATGATTGGATGTTTGAGATTTTATGTTTATTGTTGCTAAGTTTTTCGCTGTGTTTGACAAGTGTCCCCGCTACCCACTGGTTCGGGTTGACCATTTTTATTTATTATGTGGCATTTTATGTTAAGAAATTGAGGAACGTTACATAGAGACTTCCACAAGAAGGGTAAACACACAATAGAAGGGAGAACAATTGAGAGGCCATACACACAGACATTCGGCGTCTCTCGAAGAGATACACATATATTGGGAGAGTATAATGAGGAACATTAGGGAATTCTGATTTTGAGAGAAACAGGCTAAGTCCTTCCGGAGCAAACCAAGGGTTTAGATTGTTGAAGAACTGAAGAAAGAAGGACCTATTGACAGAATTCAAGAAGGTCTGAAAAGATTTTCGGGGCAATAGTCCAAGGAGTAGAGAAGAAGAGACTAAAAAGGAGCAACCCAAGGACTAACACTGGATAAGAAGGCCGGAGGGGTGGAAGACCTGAGGTTAGTTTTCATTTCATGCTTGTAGGTTATTTTGCTTTTATTTTCAAAGTTACAGTAATGCACAAGTGTAGAGACCCGAAAAATAAAAAGGAAAATTCAAAAGAAATAAAAGCAGGGTTCGTCGACGAACACCCTGGTTTCGTTGATGAACACCCATAAATGGTTTGTAGACGAGCTTCAGTGTCTCGTCGAAGAAGTGATACTGAGAGGGGTAATTCAGACCCTTTTGGTTCATTGACGAGCTCATCACCTTTATCGACGAACTCTCTTCTTCGGTTTGTCGACGAGTCGACGTGTCTCATCGATGAAGCCACGTGGCCATCCATCTATATAAGTGTAAAAATCACATTTTCAGTGAGGAAAATACTTCTCTCTTTATTATTTTCTCTCTCTACCTATGGTTTCTCTCACTTCTCTTTAAAATTTTGGCCCCAGTTCGATAATCAGAAGTTACCACGATGATGCTGGGAAGATTTTCTACAACTTAGTCGGAGCAGAATTTTGGTTTGAAAAGTTTAGGCACTATCCAAAAATTAGGGTAAGTAGGTTATTTTAGGGTTTATACTGATGGGAATATACTAATGTTTGAGTTGATTAAACTAGGGTGTTGTAATTTTAGGGTTTGTATTTCCAAACACCAAAAGCATGGGTTGAAGATCCCAGCGGGTGTTTTCTAAAAAACTCAGGTAATATTGATAAATAAATAGTAGTTTAGAATTTTATGCATAAAGAAATATGTGAGCTTTGGGAAAAGCCGAATATAGTTATTATCTGAGTTTGGATTGATTGAAGTTGGGAATATATATATTATTTTAGGATTTCGTGTTTGATACACTGTAGGCATGAGGATAGAGTTGGAGTCAGACCTTCTAGTTAGTGAGATAAGGGAAATATGCTATGCTTGAAACGACCTGCCTATTTTGCCAATTTTTTTCCCCATAATATCCAATATAACAATCCTGACAAATCATAATCAACTTGGACCCATGGGTACCAAGGATATGCCTGGAATATAACACAGATACCTAAGCAACAAGAAACTTAAAATCATATACATAACAAATTATCCAACCAACCCAATACCAGAGTTCTACTACAACTGTCATATACATACACGTATCCCAAAATACCCAAAAGTGGCCTAGGGTCACCACCCAAAAATTTGTCAGACCCTAGCAAAATGACTTACCCTTTAGATAGTGTAGAATAGATGAATCCTAACGCTACGGAACTCTATCTGTTCTTCTATCTGGGGCTCTTGAAATGTTTATATAGCTGGGGTGAGACACCTTTCAGTAAGGGAAATAAACAAGTATTAGTGTGTGGTAACATGAGTATTTTCGTGTTATACATATAATAGTACAAAAATCATACTTGATAAAACTATCTGGATTACATCTAGGAAAAACACATCTTATCGTAACATGGTATAACATACTAAATTTTCATACATATAAATCATCTTATAAAACTGTACATGGAAAATATTCTAGATGGATAACTGGCTAGTGTCATGTCTTACCCCCACATGACTGGGTTGTGCAACCCAAAAGCAGGACCTAGGAATAACTAGCCGACCATGCTAAATCAACATAGGTCTGTAAGTACGATGGGTCTGCTCCTCCTGGTCTGGACACCAGAGGGACGCCTACACTACAATAAACCACATTGACTGCCGATGTCCAACTACCCCTTACGTCAAATGGTAGCACTAATATAAACATGATCGTGATCATAGAGTTATGGTACCATGCTTCGTGAAAGCCTAAACCAAGCGAACTAGGTTTTGATAACATATAATATATTTCCAAATAATGATACATTACTATTTCATAATAATTATCTGTCATGTTAATATCTTCATAAAACTTTGCATAACATATCATATAAAATTCAAGGCCCTTACACCGATATAGCATATCATAAAACTTTCGGCCCTTACGCCGATATTTCATATAAAACCTCAGCCCTTACGTCGACATATCATAAAAAATCCTTGGCCCTTACGTCGACATATCATATAAATTCTTTAGTTTGAAAAATCCCTGTGTCATTTAATATTTTTCTGAAAGCAGCAATAACATACTTATTTTGTAAACATAATATTTTATCATCATAATTTTCATGGTAAATATTACTCATGCCACACAAAAGAGGTAAAAATCAGAATATAAAATCTGTTCTAAAATCATATTTTTGATATTATATATGAAATCTATATTTCTAATCAACAACATTATTTTCAACATAATTCTACAATATACATATTTATCTGATATTAAATGCTGTAAAATAGTAAATACATTTTCATGAAATCCTGACTTAGTTTATCCCCTTACTTGACTTCTGGAAAGCCCCTAAAATGACTAGTCCTACACCCGCAAGGCTCCCCGTTCAACACCCTGAAAGCAACATTGCCTTAAAAAAAACTTTAGTATTTCTTCAAGTGCTACCTATTCTATAGTTGTAGGAAAGCCAAGTACTCAACATAAAGCCTTACCCTAAACTTGGGATGGAGTACAAATTAGTCCCACCAACGATCTACTCCAACATACTTGAAAGGAACTTTCCCAGGAGTAGCGTGGCGACTTCGGATTGTCTATCGGGCGAAGAACGGACCCAAAATCCTAGAGAGAAGGAAGAGGGGACAAACAAGAGAGAGAGAGAGAGAGAGAGAGAGAGAGAGAGAGAGAGAGAGAGAGAGAGAATTTGATTAGGTTGAAAAATCTGCGCTAAATCCGAGTTTAGGGCTATTTATACACCTGCCTTCGTCGATGAGCCACGTCACTTCATCAACGAGGACATAGAGGGTGTTTTTCGACAAATTTCTACACCTCGTCGACAAAATTCAGAACTTAAAATAGCCTTTCAGTAACTTCTTGTCAACGAGACACGTGTCCCCGTTGACGATCCCATCAAGTGTGTTCGTCGACGAACATGCTGCGCTGGTCGATGTGACCCTTGTTGAATACCAAATACAATTTCTTTCTCTCTCCTTTCCCTTATTATTAAATTACTATAATTCTTCGAGCCTTTACATTCTCCCTTCCTTAAAAAAATTTTGTCCTCAAAATTTACTATCCATATGATTCACAACCCCCTAAAGACAAACAATTTACTTATTTTATTACGTACCCTCACTTGTGGTGAAGGAATATTGTGGTCACATTCAGAGTTCTAGGAGATTACATATATAAATAAAATTCTCCCAAAAATAAAAATACTAACTAACTAAACTACTACATATATTGACTAACCTGCAAAAGAAACATTTCATAACCATTTACACTTTTCTAATTATAACTGAACCCCGCTGAATAAATGTGGATATTTCTGCCTTATCTATTCCTCGAGTTCCTAAGAAGCTTCTTCTATTGCATGATTTCTCTATAGGACTTTCACTAGAGGAATCTTCTTATTATGTATCTCCTATTCTTTTCTGTCCAAAATCTGTACTGGTACCTCCTCATAAACTAGTGAATCACTAAACTCTAATTCACCATAATTGATTACGTGAGAAGGGTCCAGGGTGTATTTCATCAACATGGAGACATGGAATACGTCGTGTATCCTGGACAACACAGGTGGTAAAGCTAACCTATAGGCAACTGGCCCCACTTGCCAATGAACTTAGGGCTAAGTTTACCTTTCCTTCCAAATCTTATGACCCCTTTTAACGAAGTTATTTTCAAAATACATGATCACCGATATCAAATTCCAATTTCCTATGGTGGGTATCGACGTAACTCTTTTGTCGACTCTGAGTTACATTGATTCTATCTCTGATGAGCTGAACCTTATCATACGCTTGCTATACTAACTCTGGTCCCACAATTCTTCGTTCTCACATCTTATCTCAGTATAAAGGAGAACGACATCTTCTACCATAAAGTGCCTCAAATGGTGCCATGCCAATGCTGGCCTAATAACTGTTATTATATGCAAACTCTATCAGCAGCATATATTGGGTCCAACTACCCCCAAAATCTAGCACGCACGCCCGTAACATATCTTCTAATGTTTGAATCATCCTCTCAGTCTGGCCATCTGTCTGAGGATGGAACACCATGTTGAAAGATAATTGAGACCCTGAAGCCTCCTGAAAGCTTCTCCAAAACTATGACATGAATCGTGGGTCTCGGTCTGATACAATAGACATTGGCACTCCATGTGATTGTACAATCTCCTGAATACATAATTCCGCTAGTTTGTCTATGGAGTAGTTGACTTTAATAGGAATGAAATGAGCGGTCTTCGTCAATCTATCGATAACTACCCAAATAGCATTTTGACCATAAGGTGCTGACGGTAGACCAGTTATGAAATCCATGGACACATGATCCCACTTCCACTCTGGGATGTAAAGAAGTTGTAACTGGCCCGCTGGCCTTTGGTGTTCAACTTTTATCTGCTGGCACGTTAGACAATGTTGTACGAAATGGACAATTTCCCTCTTCATGCCGCTCCTCCAGTAAGACTCTCATAGATCTCTATACATTTTAGTACTATCTAGACGAACCATATGCAAGGACCTGTGAGCCTCTTCTAAGATCGCCCTTATGATGTCTATATCTGCAGGCACACATAACCTGGAATGGAACCTCAAGGCCTCGTCATTAGAAATACTGAATTCATCTCCCTGTCCATCCTGCACCTTAGCTATCAGCTCTGCTAATTATGTGTCACCTCTCTGAGTTGCCTTAATCCTTTCCTGTAGAGTAGGTTGCACTACTAGGCTGGTAATAAATGTCTGAGGATCACTTTCTACCAACTCTACTCCGAGTCTCTCCAGATCCATCATAATTGGATACTGAATCTCCATAGTTGCCAACGTTGGTCCCACAGACTTCCTACTCAGTGCATCAGCTACTACGTTTGCTTTCCCTGGGTGGTAACTTATAGTACAATAAAAATCTTTAATAAGCTCTAACCACCTTCTCTGCCTTATGTTTAGTTCCTTCTAAGTGAAAAAGTACTTTAAACTCTTATGATCGGAGAAAATTTCGCATCACTCGCCATACAGGTAATGCCTCCAAATCTTCAATGCATGTACTACTGCAGTCAATTCAAGATCATAAGTAGGATAGTTCCTTCCATACTCTTTCAATTTCCTGGAAGCATACGCTACCACTCTTCCATACTACATCAATACACAACCAAGTCCCTTCAAGGACGCATCACTGTCACTCCCTGATGGGATGATCAATACTGATGTTGTGACAAGTCTTTGCTTCAATTCCTAGAAGTTCTGCTCACAACTGTCATCCCATTCAAATATGATATTCTTCCTAGTCAGTCGCGTCAGAGGCCTTAATAATGCGAAGAATCCTTCAACAAAACGACGGTAATAACTAGCCAGCCCCAAGAAACTCCTAATCACCTAGACGTTCCTCGGTCTAGCCCAATTCACTACCGCATCAATTTTACTAGGATCCATAGAAATTCCATCCCCTGAGATGACATGCCCCAAAAACGCAACCTTCTTGAACCAGAATTCACATTTGCTAAATTTGGCATGCAACTTATTTTCCCTGAGCGATGTAAGACCTGCCTCAAATACGTCTCATGCTCCTCATAGCTCCTCAAATAGACCAATACATCATCAATAAAAATAGCAACAAACTAGTCTAAATATTGGTGGAAAATTCTATTCATCAAATCCATGAATATTGCAGGAGCATTTGTCAGACCAAAAGGCATAACAAGAAACTCATAATGCCGATACCTAGTTTGAAAGGCTGTCTTCGATACATCTTCTACCCTTACCTTTATTTGATGATAACCTGATTTGAGATCAATCTTAGAATACACTCATGTATCTTGGAGCTGGTCAAATAAATCATCTATACGAGGTAGAGGATACTTGTTTTTGATTGTCACCTTATTTATTTCCCTATAATCTATACACATCTTTATGGATCCGTATTTCTTCTTTATAAATAACATTGGAGCTCCCCACAGAGATACACTAGGCCGTATAAAATCCTTATCAAGAAAATCTTGCAACTGATTCTTTAACTCTGCCAACTCTATTGGCATCATTCGATAAGGTGCGTTAGAAATCAATGTTGTACCTGGAAGCAGATCAATAGGAAAATCTACCTCACGATCAGGTGGCAAGCCTAATAACTCATCTGGAAAAACATCTGTAAACTCCTTTACTATTGGCATACTAGTGAGCTTCAATTCATTCCTTGACACTTCCTCACAAAGGCTACGAGTCCTTGACAACCACTCAGAAGCAGTCTCCTCACCAGAATAGTTGAAACTAACTGAGGTAAGGATTGCACTTGCGACCGTATAAACCTAAATTTTGGTCTTCTCGGAGGTCTGAAAATCACTTCTTTTGAATGACAATCTATACTGGAAAAGTTAGCATCTAGCCCATCCATGTTGAATATTACATCAAACCCGTACATGTACAACACTATCAAATCAGCATGCAAAATTTTCCCCTGGATATCAACTGGACAGCCTCGGAGCACCCTACTACACCTTACTACTAACCCAGTCGGTGTAGTTACTAACAGTTCAGTGTCTAACAATTGTGTTTTTGCCTCACATAATCTAGTGCACTCCATAGACATGAACTAGTGTGTGGTTCCTGAATCAAATAATACAATAACTTTAAATGAAAGCATGCTAACCATACCTGTCACCACATCGTCGGTTGTCTCAGCATCCCCAGGTGTCAAAGCATAGACCCTCGCTGGAGCTACATTCCTTTGCTGGCCTTCACGGGGTGCCTGATAGCCTCCCCAATACGGTCTGGGAGCAGGAGCGGTATCAAGTGGTGTAGGACAATCTCGCACCATATGCCCTTGCCTATTGCAGTGATAGCAGATAGATCTCCCCATTCGACACTCTCCCAAGTGTCTCTTCCCATAAGTCTGTCATACATGAAAATTCTGCACCACCTGAACCTCACGACCTCTAGTCTCCTACCTCTGTCCTCTGCCATAGTTTCCTTTCCTCCACTGACCCTACCTAGCTCCCTGCTGGAAACTTGAAGGCGTAGATCTCTTTTTCTATCCCTGCTCCTCTGCATCCATACGCTCACTAGCCTTGGCCAAGGCTGCTTTGTCAACTAACTCAGCAAAGTTCTGTATCTTCAGCACTACCACCTTCTTGTATATGCCTCACCTTAATCCTCTTTCAAACTATCTTGACTTCTTTACGTCATCAGGAACAATATAAGGAGTGAAGTGAGATAGCTCTATAAATTGCGCCGCATATTGTTAGACCAACTATTGTCCTTGTTTCAGATTTAGGAATTTTCCACTTTAGCTTCCCTGACAGTGGCTGGAAAATATCTATAGAAGAATAGTTCTTTAAATTGATCCCATGTCATAACTATCGGCGTCATCCTCTGCTGCTCCAGAAGTCTCACAGCAGTTCTCCACCTCTTAGCCTCCCCTATCAGTTTATAGGTGACGAAGAGGACCCTTTACTCCTCTGTACACTACAATATTGTCAAAACTTTCTCGATCTCCTGCATTCAATTCTCGGCAATTGCAGGATCAACTCCTTCTGAAAATGCTAGAGGATTCATCTTGGTAAATTTTTCTATCATGCACCCATGGCCTGCAAAAGGGCCTCCCTTCTCTCTGGAGCTCCTAGCGATCTTAGCTATAACTTGCTGAGTTACGCTAGATAGTACTACATCAAAATTAGCCCCACCTACACTCGAAAGCCCTACACCGTCACTATCGCTTGCATAGGTGCTACCTCCTCTAGGGTCCATCTTGAAAAGACAATAAACATGAGTTAGGGACTTTATCCTTATAACATACACATCTAACCAAAATCCCTTATCTTGACATCCTCATCTTATTTTAAGATTTAGTCCCACACTTTAGAAACACAATGCGGCAATAGTTTACTATGAATTTCCTAAAATCATCACCCCAAAAAAGACACAGAAACCACCACTAAAGTCCTGTCCCTAACCTATAGAACAAAACCTTAAATCCTTTCCCTATACTCTAGTATGGTTTCCGCTGCACTCTAAAGTCTACAGAACCAAGCAACCTAGGATCTGATACCAAACTGTAACGACCTGCCTTGTTTGCTAATTTTTTTCCCATAATATCCAATATAAAAACCCTGACAAATCATAATCAACTTGGAGCCATGGGTACCAGGGATATACTTGGAATACAACACAGATACCTAAGCAGCAAGAAATGTAAAATGATATACATAAAAAATTATCCAACCAACTCAATACCAGGGTTCTACTACAACTATCATATACATACACGTATCCCAAAATACCCAAAAAGTGGCCTAGGGTCACCACCCAAAAATATATCAAACCCTACCAAAATGAATTACCCTTCAGACAGGGTAGAACAGCTAAATCCTAACGCTGTGGAGCTCTATCCACTCTTCTATCTAGGGCTCCTGAAATGTTTGTATAGCTGGGGGTGAGACACCTCTCAGTAAGGGAAATAAACTAATATTAGTGTGTGGCAATATAAGTATTTTCGTGTTATACATATAATAGTACAAAAATCATACTTGATAGACTATTTGTATCACATCTGGGAAAAATACATTTTATCGTAACGTGGTATAACATACTGAATTTCCATACATATAAATCATCTTATAAAACTGTATATAGAAAACATCCTGGATGGATAGCTGGTTGGTGTCATATCTTACTGCCACATAACTGGGTTGTGCAGCTCGAAGGCGGGACCTAGCAATGGCTGGCCACCTACGCTAGATCAACATAAGTCTGTAAGTATGATGGGTCTGCCCCTCCTGGTTCGGAACTAGAGGGACACCTGCACTACAATAAACCATATCGAATGCCGATCTCCCACTGCCCCTTATGGCAAACAGTCGCACTAACATAAACATGATCGTGATTATATAGCTACGGTATTGTGCTTCTTGAAAGCCTAAACCAAGCCAACATGGTTTTGATAACATATAATATATTTCCAAATAATGATATATGGCTATTTCATAATAATATCTGTCATGTTAATATCTTCATAAAAATTTACATAGCATATTATATAAAATTCATAGCCCTTACGCCGACATTTTGTATCTTGTAAATCATGGCCCTCACTCTGGTATAGCATTTCATAAACCTTCGGCCCTTACGCCGGTATTTCATATAAAACCTGGGCCCTTATGCCGACATATCATATAAAATCCTCAGCCCTTACGCTGACATATCATATAAATTCCTTAGTTTCATTTAATATTTTCTTGAAAGTAGTAATAACATACTTATTTTGTAAACATAATATTTTATCATCATAATTTCCATGGTAAATATTACTTATGCAACACAAAAAAGGTAATAATTAGAACATAAAATCTGTTCTAAAATCATATTTCTGATATTGTATATGAAATCCATATTTCTGATCAACAACATTATTTTCAACATAATTCTACAATATACATATTTATATGAAATTAAATGTTGTAAAATAGTAAATACATTTTCATGAAATTCTGACTTAGTTTATCCCCTTACCTGACTTCTAGAAAGCCCCTAAAATGACTAGTCCTGCACCTGTAGGGTTCCTCGTTCAACACCTTGAAAACGACATCGCCCTAAACAAAACTTTAGTATTTCTTCGAGTGCTACCTATTCTACAACTATAGGAAAGCCAAATACTCAACATAAATCCTTACCCTAAACTTGGGATGGAGTCCAAGTTAGCCCCACCAACGATCTACTCTAGCAGACTTGAAGAGAACTTTTCCAGGAGTAGCATGGTGGCTTCAGATCATTGATCCGGTGAAGAACGAACCCAAAATCTTAAATAGAAGGTAGAGGGGACGAATAGGAGAGAGAGAGAGAGAGAGAGAGAGAGAATTTGATTGGGTTGAAAAATCTACGCTAAATATGAGTTTAGGGCTATTTATATACCTGCCCTCGTCGACGAGCCACATCACTTCATTGATGAGGACATGGAGGGAGTTCGTCGACAAATGCCTACTCCTCATCAACGAAATTTAGGATTGAAAATAGCCTCTCTGTAACTTCTCATCGACGAGACACGTGTCCCTGCCGATGATCCCATCAAGCATGTTCATCGAAAAACGTGCTACGCTCATCGACGAGACCCCTATTGAATACCAAATACAATTTCCTTTCTCCCTCCTTTCCCTTATTATTAAATTACTATAATTCTTCAGGCCTCTACAATGCTAGTAATTTTAGGAATTTTACCAGTAAAACATATGTATTTTGGAATATGAAATTATGTGTTTTTTGGGAAAACTCTACAGATTATATGTTACTTCTATTATCAGAAAATGCAGATTATAGTTCATGGGTTTTACTATTTATTTAGTTGTGGCATGAGTTAATATCAGATCAGTATAGAATTTATACAACTTTTAGAATATCATATTTACAATATACACACAAAAAAATATTTTATAGAATTTATAGAATACCATGATACATAGATTTCAGAACTATAACATTTAGATATTTCAGCTATTCAAATATTTCAGTTAATCAGATACTTTAGTTATTCAGATACTACAGTTAATTCATATAAGTTATTACAATGTTACAGTTATTTTAGTTGGACATAATTATGGTAAAATAGTAATATATATATACATAGAATAGTATTATATAGTATCAGACCTTGATGGATCAGATCAGTTCTCTCAGCATGGTACCGTAGCTATTTCATATCAGAGTGCAACCACATATCTCAGATAGTGTGTGGATTTATCAGCAATCGATCATGCCTTGGGGGGTATTGCAGACTCCCCGCTAGTTTGGGTTGAGGTCGCCAATCTGGCTAGGAAGATTTCAATTGACTTATCTTGGTCGGCTAATCGGTGTTAAGTCCCGCCTCCAAGCCACACAACGCTGTCATGAGGGGTTAAATCATGACATACAACCATCTAGGGAAGTTTTCACAATTATGTATATATATATATATAGATTTTTAGAAAAATAGAAGATATATTTATAATTACTAGAAGCATAATTAAATAGAAATTCAAGAAATAGTTGTACTTTAAGCCACATAGGTGTGAGTTATACTATATATTATTTTACATGTCATCTTAGTTTCAGTTGTTTAACAGTATATTATTCATATAAACTCAATTGCCACACACTCGTAATAACATATTTCGTCTTACCGAGAGTTGTCTCATCCCAATAATTTAACATTTTTTAGGTGATCCAGTTAGACGAGTAGTTCAGGCTTGGAGATAGAGTGGATATTTATACTGCCCTATCATGAGGGAAAGTATTTTGGGGAGTGTGTTTATTAGTAGCATCTAGTAGCATCTAGGAAGTTTGCTGGAGGACTTTTGGAAAGATGTATATGTATATATGGTTTGGGAAAAAACTAGATTCTGGTATTGTAAATATGGTTTTAAGATTTATGTTTTCCACTGCATAGGTATGTTATAGTAGTTTTTATCAGGGGTATTAGAGTAATATGATTTTATAGTATAGTACAAAAAAATGGCATGAATTTTCAGGTTGTTACAATTTGGTATCAGAGCCTAGGTTGCTAGGTTCTGTAGACTCTAGAGTACAATAGAAAACAATACCAGAATATTGGAATGAGAATTTAGAGATAGAATAGAATTTCATTGAGTTAATGTTAGGGAATTAAGAAGAGAATTTAGGGTTCTGTTGTGTAGTCTGGAAGTGGGAATTTCAGGGTGGTTTTTGTGCTTTTCTTGGGGTGATGATTTTAGGAAAACCATAGTAAACTATCATCGGTTTCTATTTCCATATGGTAGGACTAGGCCTTAAATTAGTAACAGGTGGTATGAGGATATTTTAGTTATATTTATGTAAGGATAACATTATGAGGTTCGGATTCTCAGAATAATTTGTTAATATTACAGGATGGACCCTAGGGGTAGTAGTGCTCACACTAGCGGTGATGATGATGTAGGGCCATCTAGCATGGGCGGTGGGGATTCAGATGCTGTTTTGTGCAGTGTAGATCAGTAGGTTATGGCTGAGATTGCAATGAGCTCCAGGGAGTAGGAAGGTCCATCTGTAACCCAGGGGTGTATGATAGAGAAGTTTATAAGGATGAACCCTCTAGCGTTTTCAGGAGGAGCTGATCCTGCAGTTGTTGAGAACTAGATGCAAGAGATCAAAAAAGTATTGACGGTACTTCACTACATCGATGAGCAGAGGGTCCTCTATGCCACATATAAGTTGACGAGTTAGGCCGAGAGATGATGGATGGCTACGAAATTATTGGAGGAGTAGAGACCTGTACCAGTGGAAATGACCTGGAGCTGGTTCAGGGAGATAATTTTCGATAGATATTTTCCTGCTACCATCAGAGAGGCTAAGGTAGTAGAATTTCTGAATTTGACCCAGGGAAATCTCACGGTTCAGCAGTATATGATGAAGTTCGTTGAGCTGTCATGCTTTGCCCCTTACTTCATTCCAGATAAGATTAAAAATTCAAGGATGTTTGTAAGGGGCTTTAGGTGAGAAATACATAAACAGGTGGCAGTTCTAAAGATGCATGCCTTCTCCGAACTAGTTGACGGGTCACAGTGGCAAATGAGAGCGAGTAGAGAGATGTGGGAGCACTAAGCTAGAGAAAGAGGCCCACGCCTCCGGGTTTTCAGGCGG
Source organism: Malania oleifera (assembly GCF_029873635.1). Classification (NCBI taxonomy): domain Eukaryota; kingdom Viridiplantae; phylum Streptophyta; class Magnoliopsida; order Santalales; family Ximeniaceae; genus Malania; species Malania oleifera. The sequence goes on along the minus strand of NC_080422.1, from coordinate 70,215,215 downwards.
GTTCCAGCCAAGGCTCGTGGAAAAGGGATCGGTATGGTGGAGGTCAGATGCAGATGACAAGACACATTGGTTCTTCGGGTGGGTAGACTTATCCTATCTACCCTAGATGTGGCCGGAGACATTTGGGTGAATGCCGGATGGGAGAGAACGTATACTATCGGTGTGAGAGATTTGGCCATATAGCTTGATCATGTCAAGGACTGCAAATCCACGCACTAGCTCCCATACCTTTTCGGGGAGGTTATCAGGTACCTCGTGGAGACCAGTAGAGGAATATAGCTCTGGCGAGGGTTTATGCGTTGGCGTCGAGAGATGCTGATGCTTCTAGAGAAGTTGTTACAGGTATTCTTATTGTTTTACCTTATAAAGATGTTGTTTTATTTGATTCAGGTGCCACCTATTCCTTTGTGTCATCGGGATATGTTAGATTATTTGGGGTTAAGGCACAGTTGTTAGATGTTGAATTGTAAGTAGCCATGCTGATTGGATCAATAGTGAGGTGTAGAAGGGTACTTAAAATTTATCTATTGGGCATTCAAGAGAAAGTATTACCGGCCGATCTCATGGTGTTAGACATACAGAGGTTTGACATAATATTGGGTATGGACTGGATGGCAGCTAATTACGGCAACATTGATTGCCATAAAAAATAAGTAATTATTAGACCCCTAGGTGAGCAGGAATTTAGGTTCGTGGGATCACGAGTGCGCGCCTCACCATAGTTAGTGTTGGACATTTAGGTGAGGAGGCTACTTCAGAGTGGTTGCTAGGGGTATGTTGCTTATGTAAAGGAGATGCCAAAGGAAGAATTGAAACAAGCTAATACTGTAGTGGTTAGGGAATTTCCAGATGTTTTTCCAGAGGAGTTACCTAATTTACCACCAGACCGAGAGATTGAATTTGCTGTGGATTTAATACCAGGGCCAGCACCGATATCTAAAGTACCCTATAGGATGGCTCCAATTGAATTGAAAGAACTGAAAGACTAGTTGCAGGAGTTGTTCGATAAAGGGTTTATCAGGCCTAGCGTGTCACCTTGGGGGGCACTAGTCCTCTTTGTGAAGAAGAAATACGGGACTATGAGGATGTGTATTGATTATAGAGAGATAAATAAAGTAATAATAAAGAATAAATATCCTATTCCAAGAATTGATGATTTATTTTATCAGCTTCAGGGGACCTACTTCAAAATTAACCTTCGGTTAGGATATCACCAGATGAAAGTTAAAATAGAGGATGTTTCAAAGACCACTTTCCGAACTAGGTATGGGCACTACAAGTTCTTGGTAATGCTGTTCGGGTTGATTAATGCACTGGCAGCATTTATGGACCTAATGAATCAGGTGTTCCATTAGTACTTAGACTAGTTGTTATGGTATTTATTGATGATATACTGGTCTACTTGAAGAGTTTTGAGGAGCATGAGGATCATCTGAGGCTGGTATTATAAGTATTAAGGGAAAAGAAGTTATATACTAAATTCAAGAAATGCGAATTCTGGTTGAGACAGGTCACTTTTCTTGAGCATGTGATTTTTGGAGATGGCATATCTGTAGATCTGAGTAAAATACAAGCAATGGTAAGTTAGGTAAGACCATGAAATGTTTAGGAGGTCAGGAGTTTCCTAGGTCTGGCAGGGTACTAGCGGCGTTATGTGGATGATTTTTATAGATTATCAAGTCCATTGACACAAGTTACGAGAAAAAAATGTGAGATTTGAATGGACCGATGTGTGTGAGCAGAGCTTTTAGGAGTTGAAGTAGTAGATGATCACTACATCGGTATTATCTATTCCATTAGGTGATGATGGATTTGTTATATATAGTGACGCGTCCCAGAAAGGACTCGAGTGTGTGTTGATGCAGCATGAGAGAGTTATTGCTTATGCTTCTCGGTAACTTAAGGAGTATGAAAAGAACTACCTGGTACATGGTTTAGAGTTAGCTACAGTGGTATATGCTCTAAAGATCTGGAGACACTATCTTTATGGTGGGAGATGTGAGATCTTCACTAACCATAAAATTTTGAAATATTTCTTCACCCAGAAAGAACTGAATATGAGGTAGAGAAGATGACTATAACTCATTGAGGACTATGATTGTACCATTAAATGCCACCTAGGGAAAGAAAATGTGGTGGCTGATGCTCTGAAATAGAAATCGGTGGGTGTAGCATTGTCAGCAGTGATGACCCAGCATCTGATCCAAATGGAGTTGGGGAGGCTCCGTGTGGAGCTGGTAGAGGGTGATCACCAGGCATTCATTGCCAGCTTGGTATTATAGCCTACCCTGCAGGAGAGGATTAAAGTTGCTAAGAGAAATGACCCAAAATTAGTAGAATTGATAGATAAAGTGCAAGATGGACAAGGGAAGGAGTTTAGTATTTTGGATGATGGATCTCTAAGGTTTTGTACCAGACTATGTGCACTTGCAGATGCTGATATTAGGAGAGTTATCCTAAAGGAGGCACACAGATCCCTTTACAAAGTGCATCTTGGAAGTACTAAGATGTATCAGGACTTCTAGGAGTCCTTCTGGTGGAGTAGCATGAAGAGGGAAATAATTTAGTTCATGAAGCACTGTTTGACGTGGCAGCAGGTAAATACTAAGCACTAAAGACCGACAGGACAGTTGCAGCCACTTCACATCCCTGAGTAGAAGTGGAATCATATATCCATAGATTTTGTTATAGGGTTACCACCTGCACTGCATGGACAGAATGCCATTTGGGTGGCCGTTGATCGATTTACGAAGACTACGCATTTTCTCCCGATTAAGATCAACTACTCTATGAACAAACTGGTAGAGTTATACATGAAAACAAAGGTCTAGTCCCAAGAGGGGGGAGGTGAATTGAGTTTTAAAATTTTCTTTTAATTCCTTTAATGAAAAATTAACCTTTTGTTGATAATGTACAACAACTTAATTTTTTTTGTTCAACCCACAACCACACAAACATTCAATCAAACAAATTAACCAAACCAATCAATCATAAAACATTCAATCAAGATATACTTTGCAACTTAATGGAAATTCTTAGCCTTTTCAACTTGTGTGTAGCCCTATTTATATAAATTTGAATCAAGCCCTGTATATATGAGATTTTTCTCTCAATTTGATATCCAATACAACATCCAATCACTTTTTCAAAATACTTAGACCTTAAATAAATTTTAAGTTAAAGAGTCTTAGGGTGTTGAATCAATCAACGTACTACTTTACAGTTTCCTTAAAATATTGATCAACTAACGTACTCCCTTTCGGTTTTTGCAATCTCAAAAACAAATTAATGTTAAGTTTATTTAATATCTAATCCACATAGTGTATATGATTTAGATATTTAAAACATCCATGCAGTTTATATATAATGAAAGTAAAGAGTAAGGGAAAGAGAGAGTGAGACCACAAATTTTATGAGGTTCGGCTTATACCTAGCCTACGTCCTCACCTTTGGCAAACCACCAAAGGATTCACTAAAACCAGTTCCTTTTCCGGGCAGAACCACCGTTTACACACTCCTTCAGTAGGCTAGAGCCTGCCTCTCCAAGTGATATCCCCTCACTCGGTTACTCTTTCAATTAGGTTAGAGCCAGCCTCTATAAGTGATACCCCATGCTTAGCCAATGAGTCAAACACCTTGGAATTTCCAAGAACTACAAGAAAACACAAGATACAAGCTGCGTACAATAGCACTCTCAAAATAGAGTAGATTAGTACACTTTCAGCACAATATACTTCAAAATAAATAACAATATGGAATTTTAACTTGAAGCTTAAGGGAGTATATCACTGATTAATTCTCTCAATGATTGAAATATTTATAATTTGATTGCTCAATTCAGGTGGAAGAAGATCAGCAAAAACTCAGTTAGAAATTCGTGCACAATATATGAGCTTGAGAGCCTTTGAATGATGAGAACAATTGAGTGAGTATTGAGTGCTGAATTTGATTCTTGGTAATTAATTTAATGATATTAAGGCTTATTTATAGACTTGAAAAAGTATGTAACTTGATCCCCAAGTGACTTGGAGTATTCCCCAAGTTTTCACAAAGTTTGAGCCCCAAGCAATCTCATTTAAAAAATTTGTCCGTTATAAAAATTTAAAATCTGCCGTGTGGTAGTAGACTAACACTCTTGGTCAGTCACCTGTCTAGTTATTTTAAAGGAATAGTAGGGTGGCAGTCACCTGGTTGAGCATCGGCAGTCTACTGGTGGGACACAATCAGTTTACTGGTGGAACACAGTCAGGCTGTTGTCGGGCTACTGTCAACTTCGAGTACCCTTAGGTTTTTTTATCATAATGCTTTCTATGTAACTCCAAATTTGATGTGATTGGTGTCAAAAGAAATATAAGAGAAAATACTACAACGTTCATGTTGAACACTTTTTAAAATAAGGATTTTTTGATAGAGAAAAAGGCACCTCAATGCGGATATAGAAAAATTAATAGCATTTGGAAAATCCTCTTTTTCGTGCTTTTCATTCCAAAAATGATTCTAACCTTTTTGAAATAGTTTTTGACCTTATAAAAATATTTTCCAAGTATGTTAAAAGGTATCTAGGTCCAAGAAATTAATCTAAGAGTTTCATGCATTCATATTGAAATTATTTGAAGTACTTACATGAAATTTCCTATATACTCTTTCAAATTTTCAATTCTTGAATTCCGTGAGGTCTTTATACTTGCTTTATTTTTCTTTGAGCTTTCATAAAGTTCTTGTTAATCCTCATGCTCTCATAATCTTCAAGCTTTATCTTTGAATCCATTTTTGAACCCATGCTTTAAGCTTCATATTGATCATCCTTCTTCAAAATATAAACTTTCATGAATCCTTCTAGACACTTGACCTTGCATTCATCATTGAATCCTGAAATGATTTCACTTAACCAAATATGTTAAGTTCCACTTGTTTGTTAGAATCAAAAAAGGATGTAAAGCCTTGTAAGACCAACAATACACACAGGAGATAGTTTGACCCCATGATGTGCTAGTATCCATAGTTTCAAAACGAACCCATGATTTACATCACGATTTTGGAGGAGTTTACAGGAAGCTTTAGGGTCTCAGTTATCATTCAGCACAACTTTTCATCCTCAGACTGATGGGCAGACATAGAGGATGATCCAAAAACTTGAGGATATGCTGCGAGCATGTGTACTTGATTTCAGGGGTAGTTGGACCCAGTATATGCCACTGGTAGAGTTCGCGTATAATAACAATTACCAGGCTAGCATCGGAATGGCACCATATGAGGAATTATATAGTAGAAGGTGCTGTTCTCCACTATGCTCGGATGAAATGGGTGAGAGGCGAGTTTTGGGACAGGAGTTGGTGCAGCAGGCGTATGATAAAGTCAAACTTATTAAAGACAGAATTAGTGCAGCTTAGAGTTGGCAGAAAAGCTATGCAGATACTCGCTACCGGAAGTTAGAATTTGATGTAGAAGATCAAGTATTTTTGAGAGTAGCACCATTGAGAGGAGCTATGAGGTTTGGAAAGAAGGGTAACTTGAGCCCTAAGTTTATTGGCCCATTTGAGATACTTGAAAGAGTGGGTCTAGTCGCTTATAGACTAGCCTTACCACCAGCTCTATCCAAGATTCATGACATATTCCATGTTTCTGGGTTGAGGAAATACGTCCCAGATCCCTCCTACATGATCAGCTATGAGGAGATAGAGCTTAGAGATACTTTAGCATATGAAGAAACACTAATACAGATTCTAGGTATAAAGGAATAGGAGTTGCGTACTAAGAGAATTCCACTAGTAAAAGTCTTGTGGAGGAATCCTATAGTAGAGGAGGCCTCGTGGGAGTTAGAAGAGGAGATACAACAGAAACACCCACATTTTTTTTTAGTGGGGATCAGTATTAGACGGAGAAGAAATAGCAATAATTCAGATAAAATAAGTTTTATTTTGATATCGTTTATATGGTACAGGGTAATGGATGTATCAGTTGTATATCAAACTATACGATAGGTAGTGTTTCATTTTTGGGCTTTTATGAGTATATTTGTAATCTCCCAGAACCCTAATTGTAATCACTATATTCCTCCACCACAAGTGAGGGTAATTAATAAAATAAGTAGCAAATTTTTTTTTTAGAGGATGGTGTATAGTACAGATAGCAAATTTTGAGAATGAAATTTTATAAGGAGGGGAGCATGTAGAGACCCTGAAAATAAAAAGAAAAATTAAAAAGAAATAAAAGCAGGGTTCATCGACGAACACCCTGGTTTCTTTGACAAATGCCCATATACGGTTCGTAGACGAGCTTTAGTGTCTTGTCAATGAAGTGATACCAAGAGGGGTAATTCAGACCCTTTTGGTTCGTCGACGAGCTCATCACCTTCATCGACAAACTCTCTTTTTCAGTTTGTTGACGACTAGATGTGTATCGTCAACGAAGCCACGTGGCCATCCGTTTGTATAAGTGCAAAAATTACATTTTCAATGGGGGGAATACTTCTCTCTCTATTTTATCTCTCTACCTACAATTTCTCTCACTTCTCTATAAGATTTTGGCCCCAGTTCAACGATCAGAAGTTACCATAATGATCCTGGGGAGATTCCCTACAACTTAGCTAGAGCAGAATTGTGGTTTGAGAAGTTTTGGCACTACCAAAATTAGGGTAAGTAGGTTATTTTAGGGTTTTTATAGTTATTACGCTTTTCTGAACTCAGATTTTGTATAAGATGGGAATATACTGATGTTTGAGTTGATTAAACTAGGGTGTTTTAATTTTAGGATTTGGATTTCTAAACACCATAGGCATGGGTTGAAGATCCCAATGGGTGTTTCCTTAGAAACTCATGTAATATTGATAAATAAATAGTAGTTTAGAATTTTATGGATAAAGAAATATGTGAGCCTAGAGAAAAGCCGAATATAGTTATTATCTGAGTTTGGATTGATTTGAGTTTGGGAATATATATTATTTTAGGATTTTGTGTTTGATACAGTGTAGGCGTGAGGATAGAGTTGGAGTAAGACCTTCTAGTTAGTGAAAAAAAGGGAAATATGCTATGCTAGTAATTTTAAGAATTTTACTATAAAACATATGTATTTTGGAATATGAAATTATGTGTTTTTAGGGAAAACTCTATAGATTATATGTTACTTATATTATCAAAAAATGCAGATTATAGTTCATGGGTTTTCCTATTTATTCAGTTGTGTGGCATGAGTTATCTCAGATTAGTACTGAATTTATACAACTTTTGAATATCATGATTTATATTATACGCACAAAAAAATATTTTACAGCATTTATAGAATACCATGATATATAGATTTCAGAACTATAACATTTAGATATTTCAGTTATTCAGATATTTCAGTTAATCAAATACTTCAGTTATTCAGATACTATAGTTTATTCAGATCAGTTAACAATGTTATGGTTATTCCAGCTGAAATAGAATCATGGTAAAAAAGTAAGATATATATATATATATATATATATATATATATATATAGAATAGTATTATGCAGTATCAGACCCTGATGGATCAGATCAGTTCTCAGAGCATGGTACCGTAGCTATTTTAGATCAGAGTGTAACCACATATCTCAGTGTGTGGATTTATCAGCAGTCGATCGTGCCTTGGGAGGTACTGCAGACTCCCCGGTAGTTCGGGTTGATGCGGCCTATATGATTAGGGAGATTTCAGTTGACTTATCCTGGTAGGCCAACCGGTATTAAGTCCCACCTACGGGCCACACAACTGTGTCATGAGGGGTTAAATCATGACATACAACCATCCAAGAAAGTTTTCACAGTTATGTATCTATATAGATTTTCAAAAAAAATAGTAGATATATTTATAATTACTAGAAGTATGATTAAATAGAAAGTCCAGAAACAGTTGTACTTTAAGCCACATAGGTGTGAGTTATGCAGTATATTATTTTACATGCCAACTTAGTTTCACTTGTTTAACAGTATATTATTCATGTAAACTTAGCTGCCACACACTGGTAATGACATATTTTGTCTTTCTGAGAGTTGTCTCATCCCAGTAATTTAACATTTTTCAGGTGATCAAATTAGACGAGTAGATTAGGCTCGGAGATATAGTGGATATTTATGCTGCCCTATCAGGAGGGTAAGTATTTTAGGGAGTGCGTTTATTAGTAGCATCTAGGAAGTCTGGTTGAGGATTTTTGGAGACATGTATATGTATATATGGTTTGGGAAAATACTGGATTCTGGTATTGTAAATATGGTTTTATGATTTATGTTTTCCACTGCATAGGTATGTTATAGTAGTTTTTATCAGGGGTATCAGAGTAATATGATTTTACAGTATAGTATTAAAAAAAATGGAATAAATTTTTAGGTCATTACAACAGGCGGTAGACTGATTTAGCAAACCAAACCGAAGACCCCCATTCCACAGAAGCCCAAGTATGTTTAAAAAGCCCCAACCTAAGTTTGTTCAAAAAGTCCCGAGCCAATTCATTTAAAAGGTCAAAGCACAACCCTATTTAAAAGGCCCCGACCCAACTCGTTTAAAAATACAAAGTCCAAGTTTGTTTTAAAAAGCCCCGATCCAAATCATTTAAAAAGGAAAAGCCCAAATATTTTAAGGCCCAAAATCAAATTTAAAAATAAATAAAAAAAACCAAATCCCAAACCCACTTTTTTTTTTTTTTTTTTTAAAAACCAAGCCCAGAATGTTTAAAAACCAAGCCCAAAATCATTATATAAAGCCCAAGGCCTAGAGTCCTTTTAAAAAGCCCAAGTCCCAATGACCCAAATCCCACAAACTTAAACCTAACCCTATGGTACACCTAACCATCGTAACCTATGTCAAACCCAACTCAAGCCCAACCATGATTGAAACCTAACCCTAGCCATGAATTTAACCCTAGCCTTGGTTTAACCCAACCTAGGTTAATCCCAGGAGCTTGTTTGACTCCCAAGAAAAGGCCAAAAGGCCAAAAGGCCCAAATGAACACAACATAAAACAATCTCTTCTTCCTCTGTTTCGAACCTACAAAAACAAAAAAGAATGGGAAGAAGATTAGAGAGTGAAAGAGACAGAACACAGATAAAAGAAAGGAGAAAAGATGAAAGAAAGGGGAAAAGAAGAGAGAGCACAATGAAAAAGATCGGAGAGATCAAATCACATGAAAGAGAAAAAGAGAGAGAGAGAGAGAGAGAGAGAGAGAGAGAGAGAGAGAGAGAGAGAGAGAGAATGTAAAGAGAGAGAGAGAAGAGACAATAGAAGAGAGGAGAGAGAAAATGAATGGGAGAAAAGGGAGATAAAGGAGAAAAAAATGGGCTTTTATACATAGGGATAGTGGGACACGTGTCACCACATAGGTGCTGACATGTGTCACAACCTTGTCCGAGTATTTTGGGGGGACTTGGAGCAATCCTAGCCATCCGATCTATATTTTCTTTGAATGATCGGATTGCTGCCACATCAGCGATCTTGGTTAAAATTTAAAAACCAATCAGGCAGTGACACGTGGTCGATGAAATCGTGCAGACGTCATCCTGTTACATTAAATTAAAAAAAGGGGGGAAATAATCGGAGGTGGACACGTGGCAAGTGATGTCATGCTGACATCACTTTACTATACTAAATTTCCCAAAGAAAAAGAGTGGCCATGTGTCCCCACTGTAGGTGGACATGTGGCCCACTAAGTCAACCAGACTTAGCCCAGTCCAGGCTGGTTTAAATCGGTTTGGTTTTTCCAAAATCGTACTTATTTATTTATTTTTTTAATTTTAATTTTAATTTTAATTGAATTTTTAATTTAAAAAATGGGAAAAAATAGAGAAAAATAAGGAAAAATATATTGGGAAGTTAGAATATATATATATATATATATATATATATGAGCTATTTTAAGTCAAAATAAATGAGAAAATGTCTTTAAAATCCTGAAAAATTTTAGAACAACACTAAAAAAATCTCAAAAAAATTGTATACATTTTGAAAAAAAAAATTGGGGATATTTTTAAAGACACTTTTGCTCAAAATTTTAAAAAATTTCCTTAATTTTTGTGTGGGTGTGCCTCAATGAATTTAAAAAAGGTAAAGAAGTATTTTAGACCTCACTTGTATTAACTTTGAGGGGTTTTATCTTAACAATATTTGCTCTTTTTGAGGTTTTATTAAACATTTCTAAATCGCACTTTAATTTCCATTCCCCATTTTAATTCTTTTATTCATTTGTTTGTTTTTACTTTAAAAGGAGTTAATTAAATATATGTTGGAGTATGTGGCTCATATTGAGTGGAATACATGCTTAGGGAAAGCGTGGTGGAGCAAGAACAAGGAACTAGGTTGTAGGAAGAAATCGTCGACATTTTGGTCGATGGTTCAGTCAACGGTTTACCCTTGGGCAATAACCATCCACGATTTGCCTGAAATCATCAATGGTTTTGTTCAGCGTTGATCACAAATTTTGAATCGAGAAGATTGGTAGAATAGGGATTTTGGAGGATTTTCCTCTAGGGTTTGCTACATGGATACTTTAGGAACTTTCTAAGCCTTTTGTATGCATAGGGTTAGCATATAAACAATTTTGTAACCCTTATTTGATAAGATAGTGAAAATAAGTCTTTTGCTCCCTTGGACATAGGCACATTGCCTAACCATGCAAATTCTTGTGTCGTGTGTTTTATTTGATTTCCTTTATTGTCTATATTGAAAGTTAAGGCGTAGTTCAAGAAAGGGTGGGGGGGTGAATTGGGTTATTAAAATTTTCTTTTAACTCTTATTACAAATTTGCAACCTTTTGTTAATTTTGTGAACACCCAAGTTTGTTTTAAATTCTAATGCTTAGTTAGATTAACCACAACTTAAATATCAACACAACCCAATAATTCTCAACACTATCAACTAAACAAACATTAAACCATTCAACCACAATATCTCAACCAAGATATAATATGTAGTACTTTTGCAATTTTCAGCTTTCACAAGATCTCAAAGTAGATTTGTTTGTCACCCTGTATATATGAATTTAATTCAAGCCCTGTATGAATGGATTGTGTTTCCTTAATACGAACCACAACTCAAACTTCCAACAACTCAAACTTTAAATAAACTTTTAGTAAATTTGTCTTGGGTGTTAACCAATCAACGTACTCCCTTTGAGGTTTTTGCAATTTATATTGATCAACCAACGTACTTCCTTTCAATTTCTGCAATATCAAAAACAAATTAAACCTTGGTTTATTTAATTTTCAATCCACATAGTTTATATGATCAAGAATTAAAATCCAACCACACAGTTAATATAAAAAAGAAATTAAATGAGAGTAGGGAAGAGAGTGAGACTGAGATTTTTTACAAGGTTCAACTTATACCCAGCCTATGTCCTTGCCTTAAGGCCAATACCACATAAGGTTTCCACTATACCACTCTTTTCCGGGCAGAGCAAACCATTACAATCCCTCCTTCAGGGTGGAGCCCCCTCTCCAAGTAATACCCCACGCTTGGTCACTCTTTCAATAGGCTAGAGCAACACCTCTCCAAGTGATACCCCACGCTTGGTCTAACAATAATTTAAAAACCTGAACCGTTTACAAAATAAGAAACAAATATTGGTATACAAAGACACTCTCCAAAAGAGTAGACTAGTACAATTGAAATCTATATACTTCAATCAAAATCACAATATGGAAAGATGAAGCTCAAGCAGATATCATCGAGGTTCTTTCTTAGTTGTAGAACTTAGTTTAGAACATAAGAACCATGGCTTTTAAATCAGAAAAACCTCAGTATTGAAATTTAAAAATTGATTGCACAAGAGAGCTTTGAGAGAATTGGGAGATTTGAGAGCAAGAAAGCTTGATTGCTGTATTTTCTAGGTGTATGTAATCCTTAGCCTTAGGGGGTTAGTTATAGATGAGAAATAAAGTCTATTTCATGTTCCCCAACTGACTTGGAGTGTTTCCTAAATTTATAGAAAGCCTAGAGCACAAGAAATACGAATTTGAATTTAAAACCTTTTTAAAAATATAGCCATTAAAAGTGTTTAGTCGACTGAGGAGTCGGGTTAAGTCTTCTAAAGTTCTTTAAAACACTGAAATTTTAAAAGAAATAGGGTAAGCCGACTGAAGTTATAAGGTTCAGCCCTCTTAGGCTTTACTGCCTCTTCAGGAATTGATTAGGAAATTCTTTAGTAGACTGAACTTAATCTTCAGTCGCCTGACAACTTCAACCCCCATTCAGTATTTTGGTCATAACGTTTTGTACACAACTCCAAATTAGACGTTCTTAGTATTAAAATAAATCTAAGAGAAAATATCACAACTTTCATGTTGAATATTTTTTAAGATAAGGAGTGTTTGATAGAGAAAAATGTACGTCAATGCGGATATAGAAAAAATAACAGAATTTGGAAAATCCCGTTTTAGTGCTTTTCATTCCAAAAATAATTTTAACCTTTTGAAATAACTTTTGACCTTATAAAAATATTTTTCAAGTATTTTAAAAGGTATCTAGGTCCAAGAAATTAACCTAAGAGCTTCATGTATCCATATTGAAATTGTTTGAAGTACTTACATAGAGACTTCTTAAGACTTTGACATTCTAAGCACTTAAGTTTTGATGCTGGTCTTTCTTTGACTCCATCTTGTCTTCAATCTTCAATATACTTCAAGCCTTTAAGAAGTTCTCTTTAATATTCATGCTCTCATGATCTTCAAGATTTATTAGATCATCTTTGAATCTATGCCTTAATATTCTGTTGACCTTATAGGTCACACTTGGTTTTGATAATGACAAATACTCAGGTATTTGATGGCTTTCAAGTGTATCTGTAGGTTGTATCTCTCTCAGGCGACTGAACCTGTGTCAGGGTACTTTTCACCAACCTGGGCGACCAAACTTTATAGTTCAAAATGACCTCGGGCAACCGTACTTGTGAGTTCGGTTAACCAAATGTTTGACTGGGCACCCGAACCACGGATAAAAGGAAAATCACCTTGGTTCAGCCAACCAAACCTACACTCGAGCACCCAAACGTTTAAAAACAGCTTTTTGAGTTGAGTCTATTCGGGCGACCGAACTAAGGTTCAGCCAACCGAAACCTCTCGGGTTGCTTATTTTTTTACCGTAGTTAAGTCAGTTAAATAGGGTTAATTTTTCTAAACACACTTAAAACATTTTGAAAAATTCCCAGCATGTCCCCCAACGGTTATTTTTCCCCCATTTCTATATATACCCAATCACTTGTCAAAATTAGTGGGAATTAGCAAAAAGATTAGGGAAAAAATTCTCTGAAAATCCATAACCTTATTTTGCCCATTCTACTTCCAAATATTCTCATACCTTCATTCCTTTGATAAATCCTAGCATTGTGAGAACATTTAGTGTGCTATTGCTATATTATTAATTGGCTAATACCCCCATTATTTGCTTGAGTGGTTGATATTTATTTTAGGGAGTTAAGCTAAGTTTATCCCACAGGTTTAAATTTAATAAATCTTGTGCTAAGATAAACTAAGTAGCTTGAGGATCTTTGCATCGTTATTACAAGATTCCTATAGCTTTATTTTTGTTGTGCAAATATTTTCACAAGCTATAATATTTTTCAAACAACTCTTGTGCCATATTTCATTGAGGAAAAATATTTTTTGAGTTGATTTGAATATTGTTGCTAGCATCCTTGAAACACTAATCTGGTATTGAGATTTGATATACTTTGCTTTCAAAGATTAGCTTGTTTGAACACTCTTGTGCATACTTGAGATTATCATTGTACTGAATGTAGATTGCACACATATACACCCTTGAGCTTATAATTCTCACATATTTGGTGTGCATTGATTAGTGCTTGTGCTTAGTGGTACATATTAGCTCGTGTAAGAAGCATTTTAAATTTCATATTTGTTATATTTCAGGCGTGGTCCTGAAGAGGGAGACTAGCCCTGTTGAATAGTCACAGATTGGCTTAGACCCGGTTAGGAAGGTTAGGTGCACCATACTGGTAAGGTGTGGGTTGAGGTCAGTCCCGTGAATTGACCTGGTTGTAACCGGTGCCGCTCCACCCGTTAAGTGAGCATTAATGGAGTCCTCGTGCTTGCGAGTTAGAGGCGGGGACGTAGGCACAATTGACCGAACCCCGATAACATATCGTGTGTGCACTTTACTTTTTCGTAATTTATTTTCTACACGTATATGTTATTTTATGAATGTTGCGCATGATTTAATTTTCGTACATGTTATATATCTGCGCATTTGGGTTTATGAGTATATAGACAGACCCTAGGTTGAATATCACTGCTACTGACTTAAACATACCTAAGAAGAAATTTTAAATACCCAATTCACCCCCCCTTTTGGGAATACACCAAAGGTAACAATTGGTATTAGAGCCTCATTGCATTGACTTAAACGTTTTTGCAAAAATATCGCAATGGCTCAATTTGGTGTATTTCCATTTGGTGAGAGACAGTCACCTTCTAGGCCTCCTGTATTTTGTGGTGTTGATTACACTACCATGAAAATTAGAATGAACGTATTTATAAAATCAATGAATTGGACGACCTGGCGGGTGATTGTTAATGGGATTCGTATGTACTTAAATGAATGTGATATTAGGATAATGCATGCAAATTCATTTGCCATGGACATGTTATATCTTGCATTAGATTCTGATATTTTTATTGAGTTTGTGGCATGTTGGATTGCAAAGGATATCTGGGATGAACTCGAAAGGAAATGTGGAGTCTCCTAGGAGAATGAGACCACCACTCAGGAAGTGCTAAATAATAAGGCAATTGCATTAACAGAAAGTGAGGTATATGTTCCTATCTCTGCCTCTGTAGATGATTCTGTTGCTGAATGCTATGATATGTCAAATGATGAATCATTTGTTGAATTTCATGACAATTCTGTTAGTAATGCATGTGATGATTCTTATGCTGAAGCCTGTGATATATCATATGTTAAATCATTAGTTACCTCTAATGATTGCTTTGATGGTAATGCATATACTGATGATTCTTGTGCTGAATGTCGTATTGTATCTTGTGTTGAATCATTTGTTAAATCTTGTGATGATACTGTTAATGCCACATGCAATGATTCATGTGAAAACTATTATGTTAATTCTTATGATGAATCATGTGCTGAATTGAATAATAAAAGCATACCGTATGAAAAACTAGAAAAGACTTTATTGAGAATGCACAAGTTTCTAGTTAGGGCATCTAAGCATAAAATATTTTTGAAGAATGAGAAAAAAAGAATAGAAAAACAATTAAAGGGGTTAAAAAATTATCATGCTATTCTTAAAAATAAAAAGATTGAAAAGATTTTGAAAATAATCTGTCAGGAGGGTGAAATGGGAAATGATAACTCCTCAGGAATTAAAAAGAAAAATCTTTGTGAAAAGGATTTAGGTTCATCGTATAAATCCCATTATCATGCCTCATTATGGGAACATAAGATTAGTAAACATAACCTTTTACGAAAATTCAAAACTTGCTTACAACATAAAAGAAAAGGGCAAAACGGGTTTAATTGTTTAGCTAGAGGTGCTAGAGGCAAGGAAAAAGAAATGAAATGGATAATCAGCAAAGCAAACCTTGTAGGACCTAAGGAAAAATGGATTTAAATCAATACTACTTAATTATTTAATGCTTCCTTAGATCCTAGGTTTAGGTTTAGGGGGATGTGATGACTGCAGGTTTAGGAAGTGGTTGTTTCTTAAAATGAAAATCTTAGTATATGCACTCACTAAACACTATCTTGTCATACTAAGAACATTTATCCTCTTCCAAATGGACATGACTTCTATGCCTAGTATTTATTTCAAAATGCTTAACACATACTAACATGAAAATCACAAGTTTAAGCATACTGATGTCCATTGCATAGAAATGAGCCTTAGGGATCTATCCTATTCTATATATCTTTAACCCTAATCTCATTAGTCAAAACCTGGTCATCACTCTAGGTATAAGCAATGATAATAAATTTCATATCTATTTTGTGCTAATAATAAGACATCCCTCTCACAATCAAAATTAGAGGCATCCACTAGGGGATTTTTATTTTATTGTTAAATCAAATTATTCCCTTTGAGTTTAATATTTAAATCCTCTAATCTTGATTCACCTATCCTGTTCATAAGAAATCCTTACCAAACCATGATCATATTCGGTAAGGTTTCACCTATCTACTTGTATCCTTGCTTTAGATAGTAATTATATTTATAGGACACTTTCCATTCTCCGAAGAGCATTGTTCAAGAAAATTCAAATACTTATAAATGCTCTTTGCCTAAGCGGTTGGACATATCCACTTCCATGAAAATATCTTGAATCATGTCCACTTATATAGAATACTCTTCGAACTTAACAGAAATTATAATCCTTAAGAGTATTAATCTACTTCACACGCATAGCTCTCAAAACATTAAGTCATATCCTTTGGAGCTTCATACCCTTTGAAATGAGTTGGATGGCTAAGTTGGTTGCACTAGGTCTTAATCTAGATGAATATATAAAATTTAAGTAGACCTATGCATATGCATTTTTAAATTGGAAACCATTCGAACTTGTGCTTTTCAAATTTTGAAGATCATAAGAAATGAGGCAGTTATAGGCTTTGTACATTGAAAGAATAATGATTATGACTTTTTGGTCCGTTAAAGCCTATGCATTCAAAGCCAAGCTTAAATAATTGAAAATCTTATAACTCTTGGCTAAACAACTAGAAAACGAATAAGTACATAATTGAGGGGGAGCATCTATCCTTCATATATATATATATATATATATATATATATATATATATATATATATGCTCTAGATTCCTACTATTCATTATACATTAAATGAGTATATCTTCTAATGGATAGTTTATCTTTTGTATCATTTGTTGATTGCTACCTAATTGCATGCATAGTTTAGAATGCCTCCTACATGACAGTTGCAGTTGATGTGAATTGCATGCTGGGGGTGGATATAGGTTCTCGTGTGCTCTGAACTGAATTATAAATTGCTTATTTGAACCTATCAGGTATAGGTTTTATGGGAAAATATCCAATTTACAGACGGCATGCTGCCAAAATTTCGATAGATTTTTCCCAACATAAAACCTTGTCCAAATATGATTATAATAAAATTAAAGTTAAAATATTTTTGAAAGGATGAGTGAAAATCAATTAAATAATTAAACTTCATCCTAGCATAATCATTAGACATTTAGGGGAGCTAAGCTCCATCCCTAGAAAAGAGCATAATGACCTCATATGCATCATGTTGTGCTTCTTGAATATTGAGGCTTTTCAGAAAACCCTGAACATTATATCTAGTGCTTAATGCTTTATGATATGATATGAAATGTTCTTGGTTCTTGAACTTCGGTGCACGCCTTAATATCTATTTGTGATGCATTTGTTACCTATAGGGATGACCATACTAGTCATAATATTGTTAATAAATCATTAGTATGGTTGGGTTAAAGGATTTAAAATGAATGACTTATACTACTAGGCATAATGAAACAATTCTCTATTTGGTATAAGCAATTTATTGCATCTAAGCTATAATTCAAATTGATAGGGGGAGCATCTAAAATTAAAATGCCTGTCATATTATGCTCATCTTATTATGCTCTCAAATACTTTTAGTTTAGATTTGTTATTCAATCAAGTGTGGCATGTGTTTGAATGAAATGCTTTATTGAAAATCTTAAGCTGAAATATGTTAATTTTCCACAGTCATTTGATTTGCCATATGATCTTGCAAGTGATTGTTAAATTTTTTAGCATCATTATGGTTGTGATTTTCTGGTTACATTTTTGTATGTACTTAATTGACAAACTAGAAAATTGTTGCTTGCTTGCATGATCTTCAAATTTTTTTTGGCAAGCAACCCCCAGTACTTTAAGAAAACATCAAAGGGGGATATATATATATATATATATATATATATATATATACATATATGTTTTTAAAATTGCATAACTGGTTCAGTAACTTCATATAAAAATGCACGCGAACTAGTTAGACTGTGTTTGTGTTCAAACCAACTATTTGCTATCATATGCCGCGTTCTTTAAACTTATATCTTTCACGGGTCTTATGATATGTTTCAATTGAAATGGTTTGTGCATATTTATGGTCTAATTCTATTTTCATGTCATTTAAATCTTTAAATGACTAGTTATATTGTTTGTGTGTTTAATTGCTCCATTTCATACTTTATGAAGTCATCTTTGTCATTCATTTTGCATTGCATGAGTATATTATCTTTTTGGATGATGAAAGTAATACTTATTGATATACTGGTCTGTTTGAGTTGCGTAAATTATTGTAAATCATCATTTGAACTCAATCAGGTCATTTTTATACAGATATTCTTTTGGGAAATGTCTTATTAACGGCATGCTACCAAAATTTTTAAGATTTCCAAACTTCTCTTGTGTACTAATGTTATATGCCCAATGCCTAAGGCTATTAATTTCATAGCCCTTTTTATTGTTGCCAAAAGGGGGATATGTATAAGAGAGAAAAAATTGGGTTGAATTGAACTTAAATGAAAAAGTATTTGCATTGATAAAGTTTTACATTATGCATATTGTTAGGGGGAGCCTTCTAAGGCTATACCCATTTTTTGCACGATGTATTTGTCATCATAAAAAAGGGAGAGAATGTTGACCTTATAGGTCACACCCAATTTTGATAATGACAAATACTCAGGTATTTGATGCCTTTCAAGTATATGTGTTCATTTTAGCAAATCAAGTAATGGCACATGAAAGCAAAGCACGAAGATACTGAAGATTAGTTTCATGTTGTAAATTCATTTTATGTAATATGGGTCTATAATAGTAAGCAAGATATAAGGTCTATAATAATTACCTACATGTCATGCATATAGGATATACTATAAGCTCAGTAAGACCCTAGTAAGACCTTAGGTCCCAACACTCGTGCACAAATATCATTCATAATCAAGTGTGTAAAAAGGAATTGAATTGAACATAAAAAGTGTAAAATGAGTGAGGTCGGGCGACCGAACCCCAAGAAAACTCTTTGGGCCCCCAAACTACTAGAAAGTCAGCAGTTTGACTTAAGGTTCGAGCTATCGAACTTGTAATGAACGTATCTCCCTCAAGCAACCGAAACTGTGTCAAGGTACTTTTCACCAACCTGGGCGACCAAACTTTATAGATCAAAATGACCTTGGGTGACCGTACTTGTGAGTTCGGTTAACCGAATGTTGGATTGGGCACCCGAACCGCAGACAGTAGGAAAATCGCCTTGGTTCAGCCAACCGAACCCATACTCGAGCACCCAAATGTTTAAAAATAGCTTTTTGAGTTGAGTCTATTCGGGCGACCGAACTAAGGTTCAGCCACCCGAAACTTCTCAGGTTGCTTATTTTTTTACCGTAGTTAAGTCGGTTAAATAGGGTTAGTATTTCTAAACACAATTAAAACATTTTGAAAAATTCCCAGCAAGTCCCCCAACGGTTATTTTCCCCCTATTTCTATATATACCCAATCATTTGTCAAAATTAGTGGGGATTAGCAAAAAGATTAGTGCAAAAATATTCCGAAAATTCATAACCTTATTTTGCCCATTCTACTTCCAAATACTCTCACACCTTCATTTCTTTGATAAATCCTAGCATCGTGAGAGTATTTAGTGTGCTATTGCTATATTATTAATTGGCTAATACTCCCATTATTTGCTTGAGTGGTTGATATTTATTTTGGGGAGTTAAGCTAAGTGTATCCCACAAATTTAAATTTAATAAATCTTGTGCTGGGATAAACTAAGTAGCTTGAGGATCTTTGCATTGTTATTGTAAGATTCCTATAGCTACATTTTTGCTGTGCAAATATTTTCACAAGCTATAATATTTTTCAACTTACTCTTGTGCCATATTTTGTAGAGGAAAATATTTTTTGAGTTGATTCGAATATTGTTGCTAGCATTCTTGAAACACTAATCTGGTATTGAGATTTGATATACTTTGCTTTCAAAGATTAGCTTGTTTGAACACTCTTATGCATACTTGAGATTATCATTGTACTGAGTGTAGATTGCACACATATACACCCTTGAGCTTATAGTTCTCACATATTTGGTGTGCATTGATTAGTGCTTGTGCTTAGTGGTATATATTAGCTTGTGTAAGAAGCATTTCTATGTATGTAAATTTCATATTTGTTGTATTTCAAGTGTGGGCCTTAAGAGGGAGACTAGCCTTGTTCAATAGTCTCGGATTGACTTAGACCCGGTTAGGAAAGGTAGGTGCACCATCCGTGTAAGGTGTAGGTTGAGGTCAGCCCCGTGAATTGACCTAGTTGTAACTGGTGCCGCTCCACCCGTTAAGTGAGCATTAATGGAGTCCTCGAGTTTGCGAGCTTGAGGCGAGAACGTAGGCACAGTTGGCCGAACCCCGATAACATATCGTGTTTGCACTTTAATTTTTTATAATTTATTTTCTACACGTGTATGTTATTTTATGAATGCGCATGATTTAATTTTCATACATGTTATTTATTTACGCATTTGGGTTTATGAGTACATAGACAGACCCTAGGTTGAATATCACTATTGCTAACTTGAACATACCTAGGAAGAAATTTTAAATACCCAATTCACCCCCCTCTTGAGAATACAACAAAGCTAACATATTCTTTAAGCCTCATTTGAGCATCTTTCTTTGGAGTATAAGCTTTCAATGATCCTTGTGAGCATTTGACCTTGTAGTCACATACTTAAGTCTTGAAATATCATTGCTTAACCAAATATATTAAGTTCCTTTGATTTTTTATCATCGAAACAAGATTTTAAGCCTTGCAAGGCGAACAATCTCTCCCTTTTTGATGATGACAAACACGGAACCAAAAATTGAGTAAGCCTTAAAAAGACTTCCCCTTACAATAAGCATCAAATTAACAATATTTGCAATACAAGATTAATTTCAATATCGTGATTGATTGTTCCTGTAATCATTCATCATTGGTTGCTGCATTGCATGATTCGATTTGATTTGTGTTTCTGCTGCGCGTTGGTAATCTTTACACAACAAATTGGTATCATAGCCATTGGTTACAATGGTTGGAATTTATTTTGCAAAGTTTGACATTGTCATGTTAGATGGATCGGGAAATTTTGGACTTTGGTAGAGGAGGGTTAAGGACTTATTGGTGCAGCAAGGTATGGTGAAGTCATTATATGGGAGGCAGCCGGAAGGTATGGACGACATGAGTTGGAAGGAATTGGAAGCAAAGGTTGTGTCGACTATTAGGCTTTATTTAGCTGATGACGTGATGTATCACGTCATGGATTATAAATCGCAGGAAGTAGTTTGGCTGAAACTGGAGAGCCGGTATATATCCAAGTCATTTACGAACAAGTTATATCTTAAGCAAAAGTTATATGGGCTTAAGATGGTAGAGGGTTTGGGTCTGAATCAACACATCAACGTATTCATTCAAATCATTAGTGATCTGAAGCGGGTTGATGTGAAGTTCAAGGATGAAGACAAGGCATTGATGCTATTGAATTCCATACCTATGTCTCTGATGTATGAAAACCTGGTTACAACTTTGACATACGGAAAATAAACTCAGGAGTTGGAGGATATCATGAGTGTCCTATTCGGTTTTCATTAGAGGAAGAAAGCTAGCGATGAAAATTATCAATTTTAAGGGCTTGTGGTGAAAGGTAATCAAGATCGTGGGAGAAGCAAGTTTTGGAGTGGACTGAGTAACAATAAGGCTTGTTCTAATTCCTGGAAGAGAAAGGACGTACAAAGTTTTACATGCGGGAAAAAGAGGCACATAAAATTGGACTGTCTAGAGAGGAAGAAGGGGAATGCTGAAAATAAATAAGGTTCATTAAACTCGTCAAATGTAGTAGAAGAAGGAGACTCAGGGAGCGGTGATGGTGACATGTTTTTAATCTCATTTGGTTTAGATGGTCTCACAGATTCTTGGATCTTAGATTCAACGTGCTCTTATCACATGACGCCTAACAAAGAATGGTCACCACTTAAAAATTGGTAAATTTGGGTTCTATTCTGATGGGGAATGATGCTTCATGCCAAATTGTCAAAATAAGGAACATCAGAATCAAAATATATGATGGTGTGGTGAGGACGTTATGTGATGTTAGGCATGTTGAATTTACTGTAATCCTAAGAGGGAGGGTGAATTGGTTATTTAAAATTTTTCTGCCCAGGTCGACTAACCAGCAACAGTATTTCAAAAACCTAAGGTCAATCTAAAGCATATATGTAATTAACCAATAGATGCAACTGCAATTAATTTGCTCTAGATAAATTAAACAGCCAAGCACAAAATAGTAAAGCAAATAAAATAAAGGTGACACCAGATGTGTTATCGAGGTTCAAAAAATGTGCCTACATCCCTGCCTCTATCTCACAAGTCCAAGGATTCCACTAAAACTCACTTCACAGGTGGAACGACGCCGAATACCACACCAGGTCAAATTACCAGGGCTGATTTCAACCTTTACAACTGATCCTTATGGGCTAGATCAACACCCCCTCAGGCCACGCCTGGAATACAACAAAAAATCAAATATAAATTTTCATGTACAATATATGTGCTTCTCCAATAAGCAGATTTATACCAGTATAACCAATGCACTTCAATATGATAGGATTTATAAGCTCAATGAAGATTAAATGACTACTCTCAAGATAATGCAAATATAGCAATCAGAGTGTGAAAGTGTATGTATTGGGATCTTTAAATCAAGATAACAATATCAATCACAAAGTGCAGCACAAGCAAATATCTTAAAAATGTTTTTCTCAAAAATCAACCACAAGAGATATTTGAATTTTAGTTTATCAAAAATGTTTTTTCACAAACAAACACAATATAAGCTCTTGAGTTTTGCAACAATAATGCAAGACTCACAAGCTCTAGAGAGTTTTCCCAAAGAAGACTTATGAATAAAATCACAAGGGAAAACTCAAGCTTACTTTCAATAAAAAATCAATATCAATCAAAGAATAAGAGAGTGTAAGCTTATATGAATAATCTCTAGAAACTCTAGCAAAGAATATCTTGCAATAGGAATGAGTTAGAGTAGGTTTTTGAAGCTTGTATGAGAGAAATAGGTATTTGAAATTTCGGAAAATATTTTGCTAATTAGTGCTAATCAAGCCAAACAAGGGTGTATATATAGACACTCCAAAAAATATAACCATTTGGGACTTAATGAGTATTTTTGAAAATGTTTAAAAAGGTTTAATTAAAAATAACCCAGTTTAACCATGTTTTATTGCGGTAAAAAATTTGGTAGCCCAAGTGGTTTGATCGACCATATTCACGGTTCGGTCAACCATATTGCGAAGTTTGGTCGACTATGGCGATTTTAAACTAACAATATGGTCGACCATCTCAAGGAAATTTTGAACCCCTTCGTGGGTTCGGTCGACCAAAATAAAGGACTGTCGGCTACTTATCAGGTTCGGTCGACTGTGGACAAAATGAACTACACATTTGGTCG
Source organism: Malania oleifera (assembly GCF_029873635.1). Taxonomy (NCBI): domain Eukaryota; kingdom Viridiplantae; phylum Streptophyta; class Magnoliopsida; order Santalales; family Ximeniaceae; genus Malania; species Malania oleifera. The sequence goes on along the minus strand of NC_080422.1, from coordinate 70,191,724 downwards.
GTCGAATAGTTGGGGTGTCAGACACGTGGTGATTCGGTCAACTGTAGAAGACACATTCATTTTAGAATGGTTAACCATGCGAAGTCAAATGTTGATTTCTTTACCGTTCGGTTGACTGTGGCATTTATACTACCACAGGTTCGGTAGATCGTGGCTAAGCCATTTTAGCCAACAAAGGTTCAATCGACCCAGCTTAGTATAACTAGACTGGTTCGGTCGACTGGGGGTCCTTTCAAAGTTCATTTTTGGTCTTTATTTTTATTGGAAGTCACTTCTGTTCACATAGGTATAACTTTTGAGTTATAAGGGACTTTTCATGTGATGTTTAGGGACCTAACGTCAATTTATGGTCATTGAACTTATCTGTCCTATCATGTATGCAATGCATTAATTATTATAAACCATGATTAATATTACAGACCCAAAATAAAATGAGCAACAAATACAATTGAAATTCTTTGGTCTTCATTTCTTTTGCTTCTTCAAATGGCACTATATGATGTGAACATTGCGGTCCTTATGAATTCTTTGCGTCCTTACCATCCGTGCATGCTAAGGGTTAATTCCTATTCATAAGCTCAATGCATAGGTAAAAACTATTGGATTTGTCATAATCAAAATGGGAATGACTCATAGGGTGAACATTTTCCCCCTTTTTGATGATGACAAATACAATAAGAAAAAGTGGGAAAAGCCTAATAGCCCCCCTGTGAGAATATGCATAAAATTTAATTTTAACAATGAAGCTCAAGCATACAATGAGTGAAGACAAAAATTTCAAAGTTTTTGCATTCAGTGTCATTAAGGCTTTAAAACTACCATGTAGTTACCTTTCCCAATTTTGCAATATTATACTACTCCCCTTTTTGACATCAGCAAGAAGGAGCTAATGTTGGAAAGTGAACACAAGGTATAGCTATTCAGATGATTGAATCTTGGGAAGATTTTTAGAAAATTCGGCAGCATGCCGTTTGAAAATAAAGCATTTCCCAAAAATCAAAGACCTAATAGGCTTGAAAAAATAGACTACAATAATCCACATGAATTAACTCAAACAGTCCAATAGGGATCAAAGCATATTATGCAATAAGTACATTTCTTTCAACATACATGAGATAGTAAAGACATGTAGTGCAAAATGGATGACAAAAATGATCTCACAATGTATAAGGTATATTAATAATATATGTGAGAGATTGTTTATCATTTCAAAGCTTTAGTTTTCTAAATTAAGTGGCTCCCCCTCAATTTATGCATTCAATCATTCATCCAGGGGGCATCTCTACTATGCTTTAGGCCTAATTCACTTCTAATCTGTATACATCTATCCTCCTGAAGAGGTTTTTTGAATATGTCAGTCCACTGTTCATTAGTGTAGACGAACTCAAGTGCCACATCCTCCTTTGGCACATGATCATGAATGAAATGATGCCTAATTTCAATGTGTTTAGCTTGTGAATGTGAAATGGGATTTTTGGAGATATTGATTGCACTAGTGTTGTCACATTTGATTAGAACTATGTCATAGTGCAAACCAAAATCCATAAGTTGTTGCTTCATATACAGTGTTTGAGCATAACAACTTCCAGCCACAATATATTCACCTTCGGCTGTGGATAAGGAAACTGAGTTCTGTTTCTTGGCAAACCAAGAAACCAGAGATTGTCCTAAGGAATGATAAGTCCGCTAGTGCTCTTACAATCTACTTTACAACCGGAAAAGTCATCATCAGTGTAACTAACAATCTCAAATGAAGTATGCTTAGGGTACCACAATCCTAATTCAATAGTCCCAACGAGGTACCTAAGTATCCTCTTAACTGCTAACAAATGAGACTCCTCAGGTGCAGCCTAAAATCTAGCACACATGCAAACACTAAATATGATATCAGACCTACTAGATGTGAGATACAAGAGACTACCAATCATGCCACGATAAAGTTTTACATCAACAGGAATGCCTTTCTCTTTTGAGCAAGTCGCTAACATATTTTGATTGGCATATGAAAGTCCCATGTTTGGCTTGTTTAATTTGGAGTCCTAGGAAAAAGCTTAGTTCATCCATCGTGCTCATTTCAAATTCATTTTGCATGCATTTGACAAACTCATTACACAATTCATCATTTGTAGCTCCAAAGATAATATCATCAACATATATTTGTACAAGGAGCATATGATCATTTTTAGATTTAATGAATAGTGTAGTACGAATCTTGCCTCTGGTAAATCCATTTTCTAAAAGAAAACCACTAAGCCTCTCATACCAAGCTTTAGGAGCTTGTTTCAATTCATACAAGGCTTTATACAACCGATATACATGATTAGGATATTTATGGTTTTCAAATCCTGGTGGCTGTTCTACATAGACTTCCTTATCTATATAGCCATTCAAAAAGGTGCCTTTTACATCCATTTGATATAATTTAAAATTCTTAAAAGCGACATATGCAAGTAACATGCGAATGGCTTCCATCCTAGCCACGGGAGCCTATGTTTCCTCAAAGTCTATTCCTTCCTCCTGATTATACCCCTGAGCTACTAACCTAGCTTTGTTTCTAGTCACTGCTCCATTTTCATCCTTTTTGTTTCTATAAACCCATTTGGTTCCAATAATAGTGTGATTGTCAGGCCTAGGAACTAGGGTCCAAACTTTACTTCTTTCAAATTGATTTAGATCTTCCTGCATAGATAGTACCCATGATTCATCCTCTATGGCTTCCTTAATATTTTTAGGTTCTTACTAAGATAAGAATGCAAAATGACTAACTAGGTTTCTTAAGGAAGCATGTGGGGCAACACTACATGAGGGTTCACCTATGATTTTATTTAAAGGATGGTTCTTAATAAATTTCCAATCTCTAGGTAGTTCTTGAACCTCATTTTCAATTTTATTATTTTCAATGGATTTGTCATTAATCTCTGAATTCTTATCTATACTATTTTCAATTGAGAGCTTCCCTAAGACTTTTCTAATTTCAATATCATCTTCATCATCTCTTTTGGAAAAAGGATTAGACTCATCAAAGACAACATGGAAGGATTCAATAACAGTTAATGCTCTTTTATTAAATACTCTATAAGCCTTGCTGTTAAGTGAACAACCTAGAAAAATTCCTTCATCAAATTTTGAGTCAAACTTTCCTAGGTGCTCATTATCCCTAAGTACAAAGCATTTACAACCAAAGACATGAAAATAAAGGATGTTTGGTCTATGACCATTCCATAATTCATAAGGAGTTTTGTTTAGAGAGGGCTTGATTAATACTTTGTTCATTACGTAACAAGCAGTGCTCACTGCTTTGGCCCAGAAATATTTGGGTAATTTGTGTTCATTAAGCATTGTTCTACCCATTTCTTACAAGGACATATTCTTTCTTTCAACAACACCATTTTGCTGTGGGGTCCTAGGTGCAGAGAAATTATTAGATATACCCCTAAGTCACAATTGTTCTCTATGCCATCATTTTTTAATTTAGTTCCCCTATCAATTCTAATGTGTGTTATTTTGTAGCCATTTTCATTTTGGATTCTTCTACAAAGCCTAGCAAATTGTTCACATGATTCATCTTTATGTGTAAGAAATAGTACCCATGTGAACTTAGAATAGTCATCTACATCCACAAATGCATATAATTTTCCTCTAAGACTCTGAGTTTGATTAGGACCAAATAAGTTTAAGTGCAGCATTTCAAGTAGTCTAATAGTGGAAATGATTTTATTTTTCTTAAAACTTTACCTCATTTGCTTACCCATTTGACATGCATCACAAATTTTCTTTTTCACAAAAGGTGTTTTTGGTAAGCCTTTAACTAAGTCCTTTTTCGCAAGTTTTGACAAAAGATCTATGCTAGCATACCCTAGATGCCCATGCCACAACCAACTTGCTTTATTTATAGTAGAAAAACATGTTACATGCTGTGAAGCTAAGTTATCAAAACTAGTGATGTTAACATTTTCATGACGATCAACAATAAAAAGAATTTTTTTATGAGATTTATTTTCAACAATGCATTTGTCATTTTCAAAGGACACTTTATAACCTTTGTCACACAATTAACTTAAACTCAGTAGGTTATGTTTTAAATCATCTACTAATAAGACATTATCAATAACAAGGGAAGGTTCCTTACAAACCTTACTTACTCTGATGATTCTGCCCTTTACGTTGTCCTCAAATGTCATGAACCCTCCTTTCTTTGGCACAATGGACACGAACTTGGCCTTATCGCCAGTCATATGTCATGAACAGCCCCTGTCCATGTACCACTTGTCCTTGGATGAGGATGACCTCAAGCACACCTGCAAAAAATTTAAGTAACTAATACTGGTCCCCAAATTCTGTTTGGTCCAAAGGGGTTAGTGCTTGATTCACCTTTGACTCTCCATACTTTCTTAATTTTCACATTTTTATTTCTAAATGGATAGTGAAATTGAATATGACCTATATGTTTGCATTTATAACATGTCATTTTCTTGAATGATTCTTTAGGTGGGATGTGTGTATTTGATTTATGAGTAAAATGTCCCAAATAAAGATAATTTTGTCTTACATTTTCAATTCCATTAAAGTTGAGACCTTCTTTACCAAGTGAATTTCTTTGGGCCCGAAGAAGTTTTTCAAAATTGTTTTGGTCTGTAAATTTGTAGATAATTTTGGAGCTATCCTCCAATTTTCTTTCAAGCTCAACCATTTTCAAAATCTTTTCTTCTTGCCAAGTCGAGTGAACAGATTTTCCAATTTCAAAAAGCTTTGACCAATTTTTGCATTTATTTTCTAAATCAATATTTTTCTTGGTCAATTTTTCAGATGATTTGCAAATGTGAATATATTCCTGCTGCAGCTCTTTATATGTAGGCATGCTATCAGAATCAGAATTATCATTAGAATAATAAGAAGATAAAGAGCAAGATGATAGTACCTCATCACTATGTGCCATCAGGAACAAGTTAGCAACCTTAGAGTCACTGGAGTTCGTCTCTGAATCACTGCTATTTTGTTTGTCCCACGATGTGCCGACTTTCATTGTTTTCTTCTTTTTCTTTGATTCCTTTCTCAGCAATGGGCAGTCTGGTTTGATATGCCCGACTTTGTTATAGTTTTAGCCTGTGGGAGCATTTGATTTTTCTTTTCGTTTGCTTGATTCTTCCTTTTTAGATACTGAATCTCGAAACCTTCTATATGGTCTGCTATTCTTTTTGAAGAACCTATTGAATTTCCTGGTAAGCATAGCCATGTCATCTCTTGATTATGGTTCACTACATTCACTAGATGTGTTAGTAAATGTTTTCAAAGCAGTGTCTTTCTTTATTCTAGGTTGCTCAATTAATCCCTCATTAAAATCCAACTTGTATGTGATGAGATACCCTATTAGTTCATCTAGGGACATTGCCTTTAAGTCTCTACCCTTAGTTATAGCAGTAGCTTTACTTCCCAAACAGGTGGCAGTCCCTTAAGAATTTTCCTAATCATTTCATATGTGGGATATGTCTTGCCTAATGCATGTAGTGAGTTAATGATATGAGTGAAATGAGTGTACATGCTCAGTATGGATTCACTAGTCTTCATCCTGAATGCTTCATATTCACTAGTCAACATGTCAATTCTATTATCCTTAACTTCTCTAGAGCCCTCATAAGTAACCTCTAATTTATCCCATATTTCCTTGGCAGTTGAGCATGCCATAACCCTGTTGAATTCATTTACATCAAGTCCACAATATAGATTACTCATTGCAATTGCATTTAAACTTACAACTTTCATATCATCATTAGTGTATTCATCCTTAGTCTTAGATTCTCTAACCTCATCTTCAATTTTCATGGGAACATAAATTCCTTTAGAGACAACTCTCCACACCTTCCAGTCAATATTTTGAAGGTAAATGAGCATCCTTTGTTTCCAAAAAGTGTGGTTCACACCACTGAAAATAGAAGGACACGTGGACAAGGGTCCCTCAAGAAAAGGGGTTACAGTATTATGAGTCATTTTGTCTTTTTGCAAAAAAAAAAAAAAAAAAAATGATTAAGTCTTAGCAACTAGGCTCTGATACCAATTTTTGACTTTACTGTAATCCCAAAGGGGGGGGGGTGAATTGGTTATTTAAAATTTTTCTGCCTAGGTTAACTAACTTGCAACAGTATTTCACAAACCTAGGGTCAATCTAAAGCATATATGTAATTAACCAAAAGATGCAACTACAATTAATTTGCTCCACATAAATTAAATAGCCAAGCACAAAATAGTAAAATAGATAAAATAAAGGTGACACCAGATGTGTTATCGAGGTTTGGCAAATGTGTCTACGTCCCCATCTTTAGCTTAGAAGCCCAAGGATTTCATTAAAGCTCACTTCACAGGTGGAGCAACATTGAATACAAAACTAGGTAAAATTACCAAGGCTAACCTCAACCTTTACAATTGATCCTTATGGGCTAGATCAACACCCCCTCAGGTCACGCCTAGAATACAACATATAATCAAATATAAATTTTCGTGTACAATATACGTGCTCCTCCAATAAGCAGATTTGTACTAGTATAACCAATGCACTTCAATATGATATGGTTTATAAGCTTAATGAAGATTAAATGACTACTCTCAAGATAATGCAAATATAGTAATTAGAGTGTGAGAGTGTGTGTGTTGACCCTATGGGTCATTCCCAATTTTGATAATGACAAATACTCTTTGTATTTGATAGCTTTCAAGTTTGTGTGCAGGTTTTTATTAAAAAATCAATTGATGGCATACGAAGTAAAGCCTGAAGACCCTGAAGATTATTTCTTGTTATAAATTCATATTATTTGGGTTTGTAATAATTTATATTGGCCCATAATAAGTAATGCATGACATGCATGTAGGAACTAAAGCTCAAAGATTGTAGAGACCTTTGGTTGCCTGACGCTAGGTTTTTTGGCGTACTTAAAAATGCCTTAGAAAAGACCCTAGGTCCCAACACTTGCACATAAGAAAGTCCCCATAACTCTCCATATAAGGGGAATTAAATTTGGCTAAAATAGACTTAATTGAAAATGTTGAGAGTATTTGGGCGACCAAACCACTGCGTTTAAAATGCTTCAGGCATTTGAACCCTGGACAAGTCAAACTTGTTGACTTTTGTTTGGGCACCCAATCCTTTTTGAACTAATCTTCCTCGGGCAACTACCCGGGCACCCGAACCTTCATGTTCATTAAGGGCTCGGGTGACTGAACTAGTCCGTCGGTTAACCGAACTTGGAACCGGTCGTCTAAACCTACGAACATTTGGCTACTGACTTTGATTTAGCCACTCGAGCATAATTTCAGGCACCTGAACCCTTTTAAAATGATTTTGTATCTGAGTCTGTCCGGGCACTGGAACCTCAGGCTGGGCACTCAAACCTCTAGGGTTAAATTATTTTTACTGATTATTTTAAAGGGATAAATGGAGTTAATTTTTGTAAACCTATTTTAAAATTTTTTAATTGTTCCCATTAGGTCCCCAACGGTAAAAAATCCTTCTTTGCCTATAAATACCTATTCATTTGTCATAATTAGGAGGGAATAGCAAAATTGATTAGGGCCAAACTCTCTCAAAATAAAAAATCCCACTTTAGCCTATACTACTCCAAAACACCCATTTCTTAGATCTTTCAAGTGTTGTGAGTATTTGTAAAGTGCTTGTGTCCAATCTAACCTGCTTATACTCTTATTAGATTATGTTGGTTGTTTGATTTTATTGAGAGTAGAAGCATCAAGTTCTTCCACTGATTTAACTTGATCAATCTTGTGTGGGAAGACTTGTAAGGTTGTGGTTCTTGCATTGTTATTGCAAGACACCTAAGCCTATTATTTTTTGTGTGCAAAATCATTTTCAAAACTTGCATTCAAACACTCCTTGTGCTTAGTACATTGAGAATATCTTGTTGAGTTTGTTTGAATCAACTAGCTAGCATATTTGAAACCTTGATATGATTTTGTGATATTCATATACCGTGTTTCAAATTTTGATTTGATATACACTCTTGATCTAGATTGATTATCTATACTTAGTTGAGAATTTAGAACACATTAGAGCACTGAGCTTATAGTTCATACACCATTGAGGTGCATTGATTATATTGTGCGTAGTGGTACATTTCAGCTTGTGTAAGAAGCATTTTTGTGTACACAAACTTTTAGACACATTTTTTGTATTCCAGGAACGTGCCTGAAGAGGGAGACTAGCCCTGTGGAATAGTCTAGGACTAGCTTAGACTCAGTTAAGAAAGCTAGGTGCGCCATCTTGGTAAGGCGTGTTGGTTGAGATCAGCCCTGTTAATTGACCTAGTTGTAACCGGTGCCGCTCCACCCGTTAAGTGAGCTTTAGTGGAATCCTTGGGCTTGTGAGCTAAAGGCAGGGACGTAGGCATAGTTGGCTGAATCCCGATAACATATCGTGCATGTTCTTTATATTTTCGAAAATTTATTTTTCGCACTTTTATTTTCAACACATGTATATTGTATGTTTGATTCATTATATGTAGTACATATGTTAATTGGGTTTATAATTAAATAGAAAGACCCTAGGTTTGTGTAATGCTGTTGCTAGATTGGTTGACCTAGGGACAAATTTTTAAATACCCAATTCACCCCACCTCTTGAGAATATACCAAAGCTAGTAGTATGTGTTGGGATCTTTGAATCAAGATAACAATATCAATCACAAAGTGCAGTATCAAAGAGCTTAAGCACATAAGCAAATATCTCAAAAATGTTTTTCTCAAAAATCAACCACAAGAGATATTTGGATTTTAGTTTGTCAAAAAATGTTTTTCACAAACAAACACTATATAAGTTCTTGAGTTTTGCAACAATAATGCAAGACTTACAAGCTCTAGAGAGTTTTCCCAAAGAATAATTATGAATAAAATCACAAGGGAAAACTCAAGCTTACTCTCAATAAAAAATCAATATCAATCAGAGAATAAGAGAGTGTAAGCTTATATGAATAATCTCTTGAAACTCTCACAAAGGATATCTTACAATAGGAATAAGTAAGAGTAGGTTTTTGAAGCTTGTATGAGAGAAATAGGTATTTGAAATTTCATAAAATATTTTGCTAATCTTACAATAGGAATAAGTAAGAGTAGGTTTTTGAAACTTGTATGAGAGAAATAGGTATTTGAAATTTCATAAAATATTTTGCTAACGATGTTTGCTAATCAATGCTAATTAAACCAAATGAGGGAGTATATATAGACACTCCAAAAAATATAATCATTTGGGACTTAATGGGTATTTTTGAAAATGTTTAAAAAGGTTTAATTAAAAACAACCTAGTTTAACCACATTTTACTATCGTAAAAATTTTGGAAACTCGAGAGGTTTGGTCGACCTTATTGCCAAGTTCGGTCGATCGTGGAGATTTTAAACTTACAATATGGTCGACCGTCTCAAGGTGATTTTGAACCCCTTCGTGGGTTTGGTCGACCAAAATAAAGTATGGTCAGCTACTCATTAGGTTTGGTCGACCATGGCCAAAATGAACTACACATTTAGTTGGTTGAATAGTTGGGGTGTCAGACACGTGGTGATTCGGTCGACCGTAGAAGACACATTCATTTTAGAACGGTTGACCATGAGAAGTCAAAATGTTGACTTCTTTACTGTTCAGTGGACCGTGGTATTTATGTTGCCCCAAGTTCAATCGACCGTAGCTAAGCCATTTTAGCCAACAGAGGTTCGGTCAACCCAGCTTAGTATAACTAGACTGGTTCGGTCGATTAGGGACCTTTCAAAGTTCTTTTTTAGTCCTGATTTTTATTAGAAGTCACCCTATTCACATAAGTATAACTTCTAAGTTATAAGGGACTTTTCATGTGATGTTTAGGGACTTAAAGTCAATCTATGGTCATTGAACTTATCTATCCTATCATGCATGCAATGAATTAATTATTACAGACCATGATTAATATTACACACCCAAAATAAAATGAACAACAAATACAATTGAAATTATTTGGTCTTCATTTCTTTTGCTTCTTCAAATGTCACTATATGATGTGAACATTACGGTCCTTATGGCTTCCTTGTGTCCTTACCATCCATGTGTGCTAAGGTTTAATTCCTATTCAAAAGCTCAGTGCACAAGTAAGAACTATTGGATTTGTCTTATTTTAGTTTATTAGTAGGTACATTTTTCTTTAGTTTCAATTTTTCTTTGCCCTTACTGCTTTACCCAACTACTCTTCTACTTCCCTTATTATCATTCTTTTGCTTCTCTTGTCTAACATTAAGGATTATGCTATATTTTAGTTAAGGGGAGAGAATTTGCATGTGCAATTGTGTGCTTCGATATAATAGAATTTCAATGTAAAAATTACATGTGATGTTTGCATGTTGGTTAGGTCCACCTTTTGGGAAATATTGGTACTGAGCTCAGAGCATGCTGAATTCCTTATCTGTCAACATTACATGCCCATTTTTTTTTTTTTTGTTTCTTTTTTAGGACATGGAACATGTAGGATATAGTGCAAATTAGAGTTTAAATCAAAAGAGAGCTTTATCCATTTCATTTAGTTGTAACCAAGGGACGGATGTTAAGAGTCTAGCTACACACACTACACATGTTAGAAAACTTAGAAAGACTACCTTAGATCATTTCTGGTTGATGTTCACTTCAGTTGTTTGGGACTCTAATGAACCATATTCTAATGGCTTAGAAAAAAATAAGGAAAAAAAAAAATTGAAGCAAATGAAAACAAGACACAAGCCAAGGATTGATTACAACAAGCCAGGGATTGATTGGAAAGGGCTACCTATTACTGGGGTCCTAACTAAACCCAAAGTGGGTACCTTTTAAAGTGTAGTAGCGTGACCTACTGCCAAGGTCCTAACTAATGAAGAAAGTGGGTACCTTTTAAAGTGTAATAGTGTGAAAACCGCCAGTGCAATGGTTTTGAATGACCATGCGATTGTCTCAGATTAATTGGCGTGTTTGAAGCTGTTAATGTTTACTGGTGGTCAATCTTGGAATTCTGATCCTCTCTTGTACACGTGAGCTTTGTTACACTCCATTATCTTGATTGTTTTACTAAATGATGTATAAATATCTCAGTTGATACTTAACTTGGATTAATCTATGTCCTGTGTTCCTAAGCTCATTAAGCATATTTCATGACATGTAATTTTCATAAGTATTGTAATTTTAGTTGCTATTCCCCAGTTTGAATACATTCACGTTATTTGCTAGGACTAGCAAAATGTTAGTTGGGGGTGTGATTATGCGTTAAAGATGCATATGCATTGATGATTATAATTATAATTAAATGCCTAATTATGTATAATATTTTAACGTAAAGATCATTTGATAATCTTGAGATAAGTAGCCTATTTTTTGTCATAAATTTACGGTCATTCGTGTCCTATTATTGCAGGACAATTTTTGGACATTAAAGATGTACGCGTGTCGTGAGTACAAAGAGGTTCCGTGTAAGTGAGGTGGAGTCTAAATCAAGACCGTGAGCATCCAGGATTTTCATGGACATTTAAAGGATAATTTTTGGAAACCTAGCGATGCACGTAAAGAGAGTCCGTCTTCGACACTACTTCGTAATCTGAGCATAACTTTCTCGTCCAAGCTCCGATCGAGATAATTCAAAATGCTGTGAAAACTAAGGAAATTATCTACAATTTTTCATGTTTTGAGCTTTGAGAACTACGTGCTGTATAAAATTCAAAATCGGGCTTGTGCGGCGGGAAATAAAAAAAGAAAAAAGAAGAAACAAGAAAAAAAAAAGAAAATAAAAAAAATATATAAAGTGGGCTGGGTCTTGATGTTACCCGGCCATGCAAATTAAGAAGGCAGCCCATGTGTTTTTGCTGGGCTTGAGGTATGTAGGCGCTGGAAAAGGGGGTAGTAAAGAGAGATTTGAAAAAGAATTTAAAGTGGAGGCAAGGCATTTAATTAAGGTGGGGGCATTGAAGGAAAGGAGTCAATAGGGTTTGCTGGGAGGCTAGTGTGGCACGTGGGACATTTTTTCGGGGGCTTGGAGAGCCTTTGCACTATAGCTGGATAGAGTGTGGAGACCTGAGGTAGACAACTTGTGGAGACCCAAGCTACTGCTACTTGTGGAGACTTGAGCTGCTCTTCTTCCATTGCTCCATCTCTCTCTCTCTCTTTCTCTCTCTCTCTCTCTCTCTCTCTCTCTCTCTCTCTCTCTCTCTCTCTTCATCCCTCTCTTTCCTTATTGTTATTTAACTGTTTTATTTGACTTTAATGACATTTTAAAATCTTGGAGCTCTTTATTAGTTTAAGTTTAGTTTACTATTTTACGTGAATGTTGTTTTAAATATCTCGTTGGAGCCTTTTTCTTATTAGTTTAGAGTTTAGTTAATTTTATGTAAAACTTTTGTTGAGCTAATTTATTGTTAAATTTAGCGTAAAGATTCAGTTTGAGTTTATTTTTATTGTCAAGTTCAGAATTCCTTTTTTTTTTAAAACTTGGTTTCATTGTTAAGTTGAGTTATTTTATTGTTTCACTCCATCTCTAGTTCTCTTGTTACGTTAATTAATTAATTTGCATAGACTTCAATGTCATTTTAGTATTTAATGGAACTTAATATTTTTGGATTAATTTCACTTTGTTTAAGCTTAGTTCATATGGATTTAATCTGTTTAAGTACTTGAGTGAGTGTTACATTTTGTTTAAGTGTAAATCATTTTTTCTCAAAATTTTATTTTGATTGAATTCGTTTCATTTGTTTAGGTATAGTTTATGCTTGTTAGGCCTTTGTTTAAGTTTAATTCATTTTTTTTAGGCCCTTGTTTAGGTTCATTTATTTGTTGAATGCCTTTGTAAGATTAATGTTTAAGGAGTTGGTCATTTTGCTTGTTTGATTTGGTTATCATTTATTTGGATGGTTGAATGAATTGTACTAGGTTAGCTTAGTTAGTTTATTTGTTTAATTGCATAGTAGTTATTCTCCTGTTTATGTACGTTATGTTCTTGTTTTTGGTTTTAATCTTTTTTAATTTTGCCACAAATTTCCAAAACCCCCAAAATTTCGAATCTTAACCATGTTGAGTAAAATTGTTTACTTATTTTCTTTTCTTATTTAGCACTAGTTTAAAAGAAATATGCATTCCTTGAGGAGACGATCTGGCCTGTTGGGGCTAATTATTACACGACGTAGCTCCTATACTTGGGATAGCCATAGTGCTACTCATTTTTAGAAGCAAGTCAAGTTTTTGGCGCCGTTGCCGGGGAATGTTAGTTTTAGTTTGAAACTACTATTTTTCCCATTATTTTAATTTTTCTCATGAAAAAGAAAAAAAAAAGAAAAAAGAAAAAAAGTGTTGGCCTAACTGAGCTTTTTAATCTTGTTTTGATGATAACAAAATGAAGGACGTTTTAACATGTGTTGTTGAGTGACTTTATTTCAAATCTAAATAAAAGGACACTTACGGTTAATCATGGAAGTAAGCTAGAGATCAATGTCAATGAAAGTGAAAGCTTCTCAATATATTGAAGCAATGAATGACAAATGAAAAGCTTAAAGTAAACTAGATTTTGAAAGAAATCAAAAAATCGAAAATATTTGAAAAAGAGGACTGCCTAGCCGATTGACTCGTTAAACTAAAAGTACCCAGCCGACTAACCATTTTTGAATGTGGTTCAGTTAGCCGACTGACAGGAAACTTTCAGCAAAGTTAACTATCTAGCCGACTAACTCATTGAACTGAAAACGCCCAGCCGACTGACTATTTTGAATGTGGTTCAATCAGCCGACTGAAAATTTATCAGAATTAATTTTTAAGAGACAGAATGGTGTCAGCCGCCAGTCCAGCTGACTGACTAGTACAAAAAGTGACCCGGTTGAGTGAGTCAGCCGACTAACTCTACTGGGAATTTTAAAATTCAAACCTATGGGAAGATTTTCAAAATTGATTTTATGAATTAATTTCTTTTGAAAAGTTACCTAAATGTTCCATGTTCAATGAGGAATCTTTTCTTTAAGAAGTTTATAAATACCTCCCTTGCTCAATGAAAAATACACCCAAGAAATACATGATTTCTATGCTAAAGTTCTCCTAAAGCTCATTCTTCCTCACACCTTTTTTTGGGGGGAAACTCTACAAAATTGCTGGATTGAAAATGAGGGTTTGGTTCTAAGTTGCATCTAAATCTTTAAGAAAGAACCATTGGTAACTTCTAAACCTTGAGCTTCACATTTTCTATTTAGTTTTGGTTTTGAAGTACAATTTGAGATTTAACTTGTACAACTTGCTATGTGTTTGAGAGTGTTTTTGTATGCAGAGTTTATTGTGTATTCTTGTACATTGTGACGATTCCAAGATTTCTGAATCGTTGGCTAAGTGAGGGGATATCGCTTAGTGATGTGCTGCTCTAGCCTATTGAAGGAGTGACCGAGTGAGGGGATATCACTTGGAGAGGCAGGCTCTAACCTACTGAAAGAGTGTGTAAAGGTTTTTGTACCACTCGGAAGGAACAAGGTATAGTGAAATCCTTAGGTGGTTGACCTAAGGCGAGGACGTAGGCTAGGGTAAGCCAACCTTATAAAAACAACGGTGTCACTCTCTTTCCCTTACTCTCTTTAAATTTCAGCAAAAATATAACATGCGTGGATGTTGTAATTCTTTCAATCATAAAAATAGCGCATATTGGAAATTAAGTAAACCAAAGCCTAATTTGTTCTTGGGCTTGGGAAAACCAAAAGGGAGTATGTTGGTTAATCAATTTTTTTCGAAAACTGTAAGGGAGTACGTTGATTGGTTAACAACTCAAAACCTATTAGCTGAAGGTTTATTTAAATTCTGATTTTGAAAAAGTGACTGGATGTTATTTTAATCTTTAGTTCAAAGGCCAACTACAAGACTCATACATTCATACACAGGGATGCTGAATATTGCAACGCTAATATTAATTACTTGTATAGTGTTTGTGTGGCTTGAATGGTTAATCAATTGGTTGTGTATGTTGTGGTTGTGGATTGAATAGAGGAAGTAAGAGTTTGTGTGGATTGCCTAATCAACAAGAATATAAGAAATCTTCAAAATATTGTGAAAAGGCAAGAACTCTAAAAAAGGATCTAAGGAATTTTAAATAACCCAATTCACCCTCCCTTTTGGGACTGCACCCTAGGTTTCAAAAAGAAAAAAAGAAAAAAAAAATGAGTTTTGAAGAAAATATGGCTACACCTACACAACACAATCTTATGGATTTTTTTACAATCTACATGCACCACTGCACCATCTTACACTGCTTTACCTAATGACGCACTTAATTTTATGATTCAGCAAGGGAAGATGTCATTGATATCTTAGTTCTATGAGACGGAATCCAAATGTCCTTATCAGCATCTGATAGAGTTTGAATTGACTTGCAATATTTTTTTTTCTTAGAACTAGAACTGATGAATTTACTAGACTTCGTTTATTTATTTCTTCTTTGAAGGATAAAGCGAAGATGTGGTTTAATTCTTTGATACCTCATCCTATCTCTAATTGGGCTGATATGGAACACGAATTTCTGCATAAGTTTTGTCCCTCACAAAGAATTCAATTTTTGCAGAAACGGATCATTTAGTTTATGTAAAAGGGTGACAAGACTTTTCGGGCTTGCTGAGAGAGGTTCAAGGATATGATAAATGTTTTTCCATATCACTGGTTTGAATCATGGAGGTTAGTAAATTTTTTCTATACAACTCTTACTCTTGATTGCAAACAATTTGTCTAGACTATGTGCAATAGAGAACTCTTCAGCAAGGAACCAGATCAAGCACTATCATTCTTTGATTACTTAGCTGAAAGTGCCCAACAATGGCATACATGATACGATCAAGCACCAATGGTAGTACAACCTCTCAGCACAATCAGTGGTGGAGGTAAATATGAGCTAACATATTATCCAGATGCTCCTTTGCATCAGTATCCGCCATAGCAGAACTATCAGAGCTATGCACCTTTAGGATTTCAATCTATTGTAACACCTGCTCCACCAGAGAAGTCTCTTAAGGATACACTTCAGCAATATACTCATACCATAAATGAATTGCAGGGTACCATTAATGAGATGAGCATGCAATTGAATATCTTTGAAAAGTGGGAATTTTCAACACAAACTCAGCCTAATCCTAAAGAATACCGACAACAATAGCAACAAGTACATAATGTCTCAAACGATTCTCTTGAGACAACCGAGGTTGTTATTACTTCGAGAAGTGGAAAAGAAGTTTCCTAACCTGAGATAGTCATCAATAGACAAACAGTTGTCTCGACACCTGAAGTTACAACTGAGACAGATGAAGCCAAAGAAAAATCAGAGGAAGCGAGTCCAGATTTTAAGAAGTCGGTTAATATGGAGCCCGAGACTAACAAGGAGTACCAACCTGTGGTACCTTATTCTCAAAGATTGGCAGCCGTGGAACTGTCTCTCCCTACTAGAGTAAATGTCAAGGAGTGTAATGTTGAAGCAAATTCCTGTAGTGGTAAGGTGATGGGTGCACCTGATAAAGAGGGTGAGTAGAATGGTGAGAGCTTAAATTTCAAGAAACTAGGAAAAAATTCTAATATTAATGTTTCTGAAGAATCGAAGGTAACTGTTCTGACACTTTTTCCTCAGAGACTGGTTCTTAAAGAATTGAATTTCCTAGAAAATATACTGAATAAAGATCCGTTCCTGTTAAAAAAAGGAAGATAGTTTGCACGTATTTTTTCTAGTACCTTAGAGAGCATTGATTTTATTGAGGCTAACTTTTATACATGTAACAAGACTGATTCATTGTGGTGACTTGAATTTGGAGACTCACTAGTTCAATTTATAGACCTGCACCCACCAGATGATATTCCTCCCGAGCCTCCACCAGACATACTGTGATGTTTTTCTTTCCTTTGTTTTTCATTTTATTTTATTTTGTCTTATTTTAGTTTATTAGCAAGTACATTTTTTTTTAGTTTTAGTTTTAGTTTTTGTTTGCCTTTACTGCTCTACCCAGGTACTCTTATACTTCCCTCATTATCATTTTTTTGCTTCTTTTTTCAAATATTGAGGACAATGCTATATTTTAGTTTGGGGGAGAGAATTTGCATGTACAATTGTGTGCTTCCATATGATAGAATTTCAATGTGAAAATTGCATGTGATGCTTGCATGTTAGTTAGGTCCACCTTTTGGGAAATACTGGTATTAAGCTCAGAGCATGCTGAATTACTTATTTGTTAATGTTACATGCCCAAAATTTTTTTACTTTCTTTTTGAGGACGTGGAACATGTAGGATATAGTGCAAATAAGAGTTTAAATCAAAAGAGAACTTTATCCATTTCATTTAGTTGTAACCAAGGGAAGGATGTTGAGAGTCTAGCTACACACATTACACATGTTAGAAGACTTAGAAAGACTACCTTAGATCATTTTTAGTTGATGTTCACTTCAGTTGTTTGGGACTTTAATGAACCATATCCTAATGGCTTAGAAAAAAATAAGAAAAAAATATTGAAGCAAATGAAAATAAGAAACAAGACAAGGATCGATTGCGAAAAGAAGAAAAAAAGAGAAAAGAAAAAAAAAAAAAAGAGAACAATTGTGTATTGGAAAGGGCTACCTATTACCAGGGTCTTAACTAAAAAAAAAGTTGGTACCTTTTAAAGTGTAGTAGCGTGACCTACTACCGAGGTCCTAACTAATGAAAAAAGTGGGTGCCTTTTAAAGTGTAATAGTGTGAAAGCCGTCAGTGCAATGGTTTTGAATTAGAGTGAGACCATGTGGTTGTCTCAGATTAATTGGTGTGTTTGAAACCATTAATGTTTGCTTGTGGTCAATCTTGAAATTCTGATCCTCTCTTGTACACGTGAGTTTTGTTATACTCCATTATCTTGGTTTTTTTACTAAATGACGTATAAATCTCTGAGTTGATACTTAACTTGGATTAATTTGTGTCCTGTGTTCCTAATTCATTAAGTGTATTTCATGGCATGTAATTTTCTTAAGTATTGGAATTTTATTTGCTATTCCCTCGGTTTGAATGCATTCACATTATTTGCTAGGGACTAGCAAAACGTTAGTTGGGGGTGTTACTACGCCTTAAAGATACGTAATTATGCATTTAAATTCATGCATTGATGACTATAATTTTAATTAAATGCCTTATTATGTCTAATATTTTAATGTCAAGCTCATTTGATAATCTTGAGATAAATAGCCTATTTTTGTCATAAATTTATGGTCATTCGTGTCCTATTATTGCATGATAATTTTTGGACATTAAAGATGTACACGGATTGTAAGCATGAAGAGGTGCCGTGTACATGAGGCAGAGTCCAAATCAAGACCATGAGCATCCAAGATTTTCATGGACATTTAAAGGATAATTTTTGGAAGCCAAGCCATGCACGCAAAAAGAGGCTATTTTTTACTCTACTTCGTAATCTGAGCATAACTTTCTCATCCAAGCTCTAATCGAGATAATTCAAAATACTGTGGAAAGCGGAGGAAATTATCTACAATTTTCATGTTTTGAGCTTTGAGAGCTATGGGCTATAGGAAATTCGAAATTAGGCTCGTGCACTGGGAAACAAGAAAAGAAAAAATAAAAATTATGAAAATAAAATAAATAAAGTGGGTCGGGTCTTCATGTGACCCGACCATGCAAATTAAGAAGGCATCTCGTGTGTTTTTGTTGGGCTTGAGGTGTGTAGGTGCTGGAAAAGGGGGGAAGTAAAGGGAGAATTGAAAAAGAAATTATAGTGGAGGCAAGACAATTAATTAAGGTGGGGGCATTGAAGGAAAGGAGTGAATAGGGTTTGTTGGGAGGCTAGTGTGGCAGGTGGGACATTTTTTGGGGGGGCTTGGAGAGCCTCTGCGCCACAGATGGACAGAGTGTGGAGACCCAAGCTGGACAGCTTGTGGAAACCTGAGTTGCTGCTACTTGTGGAGACCCGAGCTGCTCGTCTTCCATTACTCTCTCTCTCTCTCTCTCTCTTTCTCTCTCTCTCTCTTCATCCCTCTCTTTCCTTATTATTATTTAACTATTTTATTTGACTTTAATGACAATTTAAAATCTTGGTGCTCTTTATGAGTTTAAGTTTAGTTTATTATTTTACTTGAATGTTGTTTTAAATATCTTGTTGGAGCCTTTTTCATATTAGTTCAGAGTTTAGTTAATTTTATGTAAAACTTTCGTTGAGTTAATTTATTGTTAAACTTAGTTTAAAGATTCAGTTTGAGTTTAGTTTTATTGTCAAGTTTAGAATTCCTTTTTTTTTTTTAATCTTGGTTTCATTGTTAAGTTGAGTTATTTTATTGTTTCACTCCTTCTTTAGTACTCTTGTTACGTTAATTAATTAGTTTGCGTAGACTTCAATGTCATTTTAGTATTTAATGGAACTTAATATTGTTGGGTTAATTTCACTTTGTTTAAGCTTAGTTAATGTGGATTTAATCTATTTAAGTACTTGAGTGAGTGTTAGATTTTTTTTAAGTGTAGTTCATTTTTGCTTAAGATTTTATTTAGGTTGAATTCATTTTCATTTGTTTAGGTGTAGTTTATCCTTGTTAGGTCTTTGTTTAAGTTTAATTCACTTTTGTTTAGGCCCTTGTTTAGGTTCATTTATTTGTTGAATTTATTTATGAGATTAATGTTTAAGGAGTTGGTCATTTTGCTTGTTTGATTTGGTTATCGTTTATTTGGTTAGCTTAGTTAGTTTATTAGTTCAATTGCATGGTAGTTATTATTCTGTTTATGCACGTTATGTTTTTGTTAGGTTTTAATCTATTTTAATTTTGCCACAAATTTTGAAAACCCCCAAGATTTCGAATCTGAACCATGTTTGGTAAAATTGTTTACTTATTTTCTTTTCCTGTTTCGCACTAGTTTAAAACTAATATGCATTCCCTGAAGAGATGATTTGCCTGTTTGAGCTAATTATTACATGACATGACTCCTATACTTGGGATAGCCATAGTGCTACTAATTTTTAGAAGTAAGTCAGCCACCTTTGATTGAATTTTATTAACCAAAGGATCTAATTCTCTTGCTTTAAGACAACCAGACACAATCGGAACACCCAAGTACGTTGTAGGAAAGGAACCTTCAAGAAAACCCAAGGTCATCCTAATCTCACCACGCCTTGAAATATTAATAAGCTTAGAAAAATACATAGTAGATTTCTCCTTGCTAATACATTGACCCGGCCATTTTTCATACACCTCAAGCACCTTCAACAAATTCCAAAAGGATCTTGCATCTCCATTAGAAAAAATCAATAAATCATCTGCATAAAGAAGATGTGAGATAATAGGAGCACCAACAGGATGAAAAAATCTACCAATCTTGCCATACATAAATTTATGATGTAGCAACCTGGACAAGACTTCTTCCATCAATATAAAGAGGTAAGGCGAGAGAGGATCCCCTTGTCGCAATCCCCTCGTTGGTTTAAGAAAACCTTTGAAGGTGCCATTAAGCATCTTAGTTTTGGTGGCTACATGAGCTTAATTGTCCTATTTTGATGATAACAACCCATTAGTGATTCTAGGTGAACTTATCTTTGCATGATAAGTTAAAGTAAGTCAAACTAAAAATGCAAAGATTAAGTAAAATAGTAATAGGTTAAACATCATAAAAAAGGGGTGGATTGTTAGCCTTCGGGGCTACATAATCATGGTTTATATGTTTTGATGATATTAACCTATATGTTGTTCCTAGTGTTTTCTATCTTTGCAGATCATGTTTAGTACAGGTTCCAGTGATGAATACATGAAGTACTAAATCAAAGGCAAAGATTGGACTGAGTAGAAGTTTGAATTGGAAAGATCAAATGGACACTCACTCAGAAAGGACTCAAGCACAACCAACAGAAGCTTAATTGTTAAATTATATGTAGTAAGGGTTGTGTGAGATAGGAACATTTTGTAACTCTTGTTGGTTTTGTTTCTTGCATGATTTCTGAGCAAGTGTTGAGAAAAATTGCATATGCATAGGATTGCACTAAAATCACAAACTCAACTTTCATGATTTTCAAAGTTAAAATTAAGAATTTGTTAAATGAATCCTAAACTCAAATATGTTTTCTAAAGGGACAAGTTTTCAAAAAATTTGTATTTTGAACATTTTCATACTTTGTCCCAGTTTTATCAAAACCAGTCTTACGTCCTAGGTGCAAAGAAAGTAACATATATTTTCAATAAATGACATATAAGTATATAAGATATCAAAATGGTTTTTCAAATGTGTTTTTATTAACAAGATATCTTATATTCAAAGGGAAACTCTCTTGAACAAATTTTAATCTTCATTAGACTTAATATATTTTATATACTTTTGTCCAAGAATGTTTTAAATCATTAAAAGGTTTTTTGTCAAAGAAAGAACACATCAATCATCGACTAACATAGTGCAGCCTTGAGTCCTAGACACTCTTCGGTATTTCAAGTATAACTTTTACTAGAAAATTTTAAACAAGATGATCTTGGTGTCCTTGGAAAGCTAATAAAAATTCCACAACTTTCATGTTTAGGACTTTTTCTAACTAAGGGTACTTGTCAACGAGAACAGGGAATTCGTCGATGAGTGACTAGTTGACACTAGTCGACGAGTAAAACCACTAACCAACGTGAGTTTCTTGCTTAGGTGACTAGTCGACGAGTGCAGGGGACTCATTGATGAGTGGTCTTATGCCCAGTGCCATAACGACTAGTTTCTCATGGGAATTGCTCCCAATGATTAGTTAATGGGCTATTAGGAGTTTTTGGCTATAAATACAAGTCCATAGACTTGTTTAACATGGTTTTGGTGATTTATACAAGTTCATAGTCAAATATATCATTTTATACAAAACCTAGCACCTTGCATCTTAGTTCATATTCAAGTGCTCAATTCCATCTTGCTCTTTAATTGTGTTTGATTCAATTCTTGAGGGAGAAGTGTGAAGTTTGGATTGTATTTCATATTTGCTCATTGTGAGGAACATTTCTTTGTAATCTTCTTCTATGTTGTAAAGGTTCTTTGTGAACCATTTGGGGATGGCTCTTTGTGAGCGCGATAGGGATTTATTCCCGAGTGTAAGGCTTCTTCGCCGATGAAGGAGTTTATAGTGGAATCCTTGGGTTGGTCCTAAGGCATGGACGTAGTCTTGGAGTTGGACCATATAAAAATACCGATGTTGTTCTTTCTCTTCCTTACACTCCTTATTTTATATCTTGTGCATGATTTATATTTATATTGTGATATAATTTCTTATTTTTTGTCAAGAGTTTTTATTTTTTTTATAAAAATATGTATTCCATGAAAAGAGCCCATTCAACCCCCCTATGAATCTAGTGTATACTCCCAAGGTTTAGATGTTGTATCTAACAACATAATAGAGAACCAAGGAGAATGAATACAATTTGCTATAATCCTACAAAAATTTTCTTCAAAACCAAAAGCCACTAGGATGTTTAAGAGAAAACACTAATTAACTCGGTCATAAGCCTTGGCCATATCAATCTTAAGCATTACATTACCACCGTGATTTTTCCTATTGATCGAATGCACCATCTCTTGGGCCAAAGTAAAATTTTCGAAAATACTACGCCCTGGAATAAAAGCTCCTTGTTCCTGAGATATTATTTCATGTAAAACCCATATCAACAGAGCCACTAAAATCATTGAAAAAAGTTTACACGCCATAAAACACAAACTTATAGGTCTTAACTTATCAAAACTCTTTCGATCCAAAACTTTAGGAATCAACATAATAAAAGAAGAGGAATAGAACCTGGGAAGTGCCATACCCCTAAAAAAATCCATCGCTGCTTCAATAACATCATCTTTTATAATATCCCAACAAGTCATATAGAAACCGGACCCAAATCCATCTGGACTAGGGGAACTGTGCTTCAGAATAGAGAAAATCGCAACACGAACTTCCTCAATCGTAGGAACCAAACTGAGCATGGAATTTTCCTCTCCAGTCAAATATGGCTGAATAAAAGGATCAAATTCACATGAATACCCTCTTGCACCTCAGTTAGAAAAATTATGGAAGTAATTAATAGCCCCTTGATGAATTTCTTTTGGAAAAGACAAAATAGAGCCATCTGCCAAGCGCAAACTAGTCACCATAGATTTCTTCCATCTCTGCTTAACAGAGGTACGAAAAAACCTTGAGTTTTGATCTCCTTCAAGAAGTCACTTCTTCTTAGATTTATGAGCCCAACAAGCTTCTCCTATAGCCTTCCACTCCGCCAACTCCATTTTGGTACTCAAAATTTCAGCCTCAACATGCATATCAAACTGAGCTTGAAGTTGAAAGTCAAGGAGCTCCAAATTTTCTTCAAGTGCCTGAATATTAAGATTCACCCAACCGATGGTCTGTTTATTCCAAGTCCTTAACACATTCTTTAGTTTTTTAAGCTTTGTCGCTAGTTTAAATAAACCACTTGAATTTTCCAGCAGCTTCCACACCTCCTCCACACAGCCCAAAACAAAATTGTGAGAACACCACATAATGTGGAATTTAAAAGGAGATGGACCATATGGAGCCTGAGGAGCCCACAAATGAACCACCACTGGACAATGATCAAAATACTTCCAAGGCAAATATTCCACATAAGTTGAAGGAAATAAACTCTCAAAAGTAACATTAACCAAAGCACTATCAAGTCTCGCTCAACTACGAGACCTCCCTCTATGCCCATTGCACCATGACATACTATGACCCTAAAATCTCATTTCAAGGAGTCCACAATAATGCAGACAATTATAAATTCCGATATCACCACCAACATACGTTGATTACCCCCAATACGTTCAGTATCCCTATAGATAGCATTAAAATCTCCAACCACTAACCATGGAGACTCCCCATCACATAAATTCTAAAGGTCCTCCCAAAGAAAACGTCACTCCAAATGAGAGCACTTAGCATAGACAAAAGAAAACAAAATTTTCTTGGCATTAAAATAAACCCAACCCGACAAGGCTCACCACAATTACAGGTGGAGTTGTAGCTGCAGAGACTGAGTTGGATAGTACTGTCTTGTGGCATATGCGATTAGGGCAGATGGGTGAGCATGGAATTATGGAGCTTCATAAGAGAAATATTTTGAAGGAGGTCAAATAATGCAAGTTGGACTTTTATAGGTACTGTGTGCTTGGTAAATAAAATAGGGTACAGTTCATGGCAGGCACACACAAGATGGAGGGAATCCTTAACTACATTCATTTAGATGTTTGGAGCCCGGTGAGAGTAGTGTCATGAGGGGGGCATATGTACTTTGTGAGTTTCATTGATGATTACTCATGAAAGGTCTGGGTGTACTTCATGCCGCACAAGTCAGAGAAGTTTGCCAAATTTTAATTATGGAAATTTGAGGTGGAAAACCAGACCGAGAGGAAGATTAAATGCCTCAAGACAGACAATGGAACAAAGTACACAAATTCTAGGTATTCTCTTAACTAATCAAAGTTGGGTGTAAACTTATAACCGAAAACAAATAGGGGTAAGGGTAATATCTAATATGCTGGAGTGTAAGGCTTGATTCGTAGCCAACTGCACCATAAAAAAGGGGAAGAATAAGGGTTGGTTATTGAGAAACTTGAAAGCAAACTTTGAAGCTCACTTGAAGGATGAAGATCCCTGATTGAGGCTAAAAATTATAGCATTAACCATTTACGACCTTTTGCTTCTACCATAGACAGTACACATGGTTGATAAAGACACTATTATTATTTTTGCTAAGGCTAACGGGGAAGGCAATAGTCTAATTTCATCCATGCAGATACTTTCATGATGCTCAGTTTTTGTTAGACTAAGGGGAGTAGAGTCCTTAGGTGGTTCACCTAATTGCTGCATATATAGCTGGTCATCCATGCCTTGTGATAGTTGAAGATCTTCAAAGAGGTATACTAGAGAGAACATAATCCACTACAAGAGTTTGCACAATATGCCTAGTTGAATCACTGGTGGGAAAGATAGGAAGAAGGTATGGAGCAACTAGGAAAAGGAGTAATCCTATAGGCAACCACCTAGATGCCTTCGAAGTCCTTATTAGTCCAGTGTGGGTAGTTTCGATAGGCCCCATTATTTGGAGCTAGGGGTTGCATCAATTATGCGCCATATTTAGTGCTCTAAAAAATGGTGAAAAGGAAGGTGTATTCCCAAGACCGAGGGTGGCGGGTGGGGGAGGGGGTGAATTGGGTTTTTAAAATTTCTTTATACCTTCTTTAATTGATTATTTATCAACTTGTTTTAAGTTCAGAAACCACACATACAAAGTTGATTTTCAATGACAAGTTTAGCGGAAATTTATTTAATTATAAACCTTTATGAATGAATATATCAATTTGAATATCCTTTTCAGTAATTTAATTCAATCCAACTAAGGTAACCAAAACACAATTCACAATATAGAATAAATTCAGTAATGCTTCAAAGATTTAGCACTTGAGTAACTCAAAGTAGAGTTTAAGTACGTAGTTGATAAAATCCATGTATTTGTGAACGTGATTTCTCAATATGAAACAAAATTTCAATTTCCAACAATCTTCCAAAAACTTAGAATTTAAATAAACTTTCAATTAATAAGTCTTGGGTGTTAACCAATCAACATACTCCCTTATGGTTTCCACAATAAATATTAATAAATCAACGTACTCCCTTTTTGGTTTACGCAATCCCAAGGTCAAATTAATTTTCAGTCTATTTAAATCCAATCCACGTAGTTATTATGGACAGAAAATTAAAATCCCACCACGCAGTTTATATGAATGAAAAATTAATTGAGAGTAGGGAAGAGAGTGAGACGCGAGTTTTATGAGATTTGGTTATACCCACCTATGTCCTCGCTTTAGGCAAACATACCCAAGGATTCCATGATACCACTCTTTTATGGGTAAAAGCAACCTTAGACACTCCTTTGATGGGCAGGAGCAGCCTTTACAATCTCTCCTTTAATAGGCTAGAGTTCGCCTCTCCAAACGATACCCCATGCTTGGTCCTACAACAATTCAACGACCTGAACCGTCTACAAAATAAGAAATAAATTTGGTATACAAAGATACTCTTAATAAAAGATGATTAGTACAACAATTAAGCATGACAATATACTTCAATTCAAAATAACAATTGAAAGAATTTTAAGCCTTAGAAGTATATCAATGTGAGCTTTCTTTCTAGATTAAAAGAATTTAGAGTAGGCTCAGAATTGTGAGAGAGTTTCATAGCAAAACTTAGTAAGGAACTTCAGAGAGTTTGAGAGCAAGAGAGCTTTGAGAGTATTGAGAGCAAAAGAGCTTAATTGTTGTGTATTTGCTTGGTGTATTGAATTCATAGCCTTTGGGGTATTTATAGATGATTAAACAAGATTATTTCGTGTTCCCCAAGTAACTTGGAGTGTTTCCCAAGTTTTCATAATGTTAAAATTCAAATAATCAAATTTGGAAACTTTCCGTTATATTTAAAATTTGAAATATTGAAGAGTCAGTAGACTAGGAATAAAGATTCATTCGCATGGATTCATTAAAACTCTGGGAATTTCAAAGGCAGAAGAGAATCAATCGATTGTGTCATCACTAGTCAGTCACCTGGGCCCTCTTGGGTTGTCTCAAAAACAATTTATTTATTTTTCAGTCGCTTGGAAAAACTTTGTTAGTCACCTGGGTCCTCTCAGGTTATTTCAAAATCAGTTTATTTATTTGTCAGTCACCTAGACAGACCATAATTCTGATTTTTTTTTTCCAAAAATTTTTTTACTCTTTTGCTTTCCCAAAATTAATTTAAGACTTTCGAAAAATATTTTTCGAGGTTTTTCAAAACATGGTCTCTAAGTCAATGCATTTCCTAATGAACTTCAAATCCAACCAAATCATCATTTGAATGAAGTACTTACATAGAGACTTTCCTAAGACTTTAAACACATTTTAAGCTTGGAGTCTTCATGCGTGTCATTTGCATAGGCCATCTTGCCTTTTAACTTCAATTCTCTGAGCTTTTTCAATTCTTTAAGCTTTCATCAAGTTTTCTTTGAAATATGTCTTTTGAGCTTTCATTTCTTTTTCATGTAGACTTGTTATAAGCATTGTAGTAACTTTGAACTTGAGCTTAAAAACCTGATTCCTGAAGTATCATCACTTTCAAAAAAATATGTTAAATAACCTTTGATTTGTTATCATCAAAATAAGATTAGTAAGCCATGTTAGACCAACAATCTCCCCCTTTTTGATGATGACAAATAAGGAGCAAAAGATGAGTGAACCTTAACAAATCTCCCCCTTACAATAAGCATATTTTTAACAATGTTTTGAAAGTACAAAAATAATTCAATAATATCAACTTCTGTTTTATGAAAGTTCAAATTGCAAGATCTTATTTCAATATATTTCATATATCTACATTTCCTCACATATCAACACATATCATGAATCATCAACATTTCATCAACATTTTTACTCTCAATTTTGCTTAACCCTTCTCCCCCTTTTGACATCAATCAAAAAGAGAAAATAACAAGGCAAAGGCCAAAGTACACACAAATTCATACACAAAGAGATATTCATAAAGGACCATAGGTGTACATAGTGTCATAAGCAACTTGATATACATACCAAAACAAATTGAGATACATAAGCAAACTAAGTACATATAGTAATGAAAAGAAAAAAAAAACTGATATATTACTGAAAAACACAATATAGCAACAAAACATCAAGCATCAGTAGTAGCTGCATCATCATCTCCATCACTTTCATCATCTTGTTCATCTTTCTCTTCATCAAATTCCTCATCGTGAGCATCATCACTAGGATAATGTGAGGAACTAGCCTGATATTGTTCTAAATGGCTAAGTCTTTTATCAATGGAGGAAAGACTAAATTGGAGTAAGGAATGACTGTCCTTAAGAGACTGAAGTCCTAAGCGTACGTCACTACTAAAAGTAGTAAACTGATGATGGAATGGTATGAACCATGAAGGAGCATCAATCTGAGTTTCGAGTTGCTGTTCAGGAGGTGGAGCTTGCTCAAGAGCTGGAGTAGGTGGTCTTCTTCCTCTCAAAAACCAACCCTGCTAATGTTTCTCATAGCCCATATATTTCAGAGTTGTGGAGTTGAAAAGATCATATTGAGTTCTCTTTATAAAAAATCTCATTTATATTGATGATACTAAGATGAGAAAACAAGATATTGAGTATGCCTCCATATGGAAGAGTAACCCGACATGCTTCCAACCTTGTCTACATCCATTTCAAAATTAAGCTAGACAAATCAATTTTTTACCTTTTAAAAGGCATCACATGATAAAGCAGTCCACCTATGACTTGTAATCGTGTGATTCCACTTGAGGTATGATATTGTAGGTTATGATTTTATGAAAAATCTGTGCTTAAAGAGTCAATTTAGTATACTTAGGAGGATTCCTAACTTGTTCTGGTGTTTCTACCATGATTAACGGTAAAAATTCCTTGATCCATTATCCAAGTACATGAAAATGCAGGACACTCAAAATCACCTTGGTCAATATGAAGAATGAGGGCCAAGGTTTGAGGAGTTAATGAAATTTTGTGTCCTTTTACTTCGGTGATGAGTACCGCTTGGTTTTGAGTCATGTTTGTGTAGAAAATCTTAACAAGATTTGGGTATAGACCCTTTGCTTGATAGACCACAAAATTTTGCCATCTGATTTCCCTAAACATTGGTAGAATATTTGGAAAATTTGCTCCGATGAAAACAGGGTCTTAATCTTACCAAGTATAGGATCAGTTGCTCGAAGATGAATCTGAATGTTTTTTCTTAAGGAGTAACAAGCCATTGATCAAGGTTGCCATCTTCTTGTCTGGAGGTAGAACCTCGATTTGCTGCTTGTTTGGTTCATGGCATTTTGATAAACAAACGTGGCAGAAAACCCTAGAAACCGAATCGGGAAGATGATTTCCACTCGTATGGAGGAAGAATTTAGGGTTTTGAAGTAAGGGGAATGGAAGAGATGGAGTTCAGGTGAGTGGAGGAGCAAGATCCAGTTGACTGGAAAATAAGAACTAAGGGTTTCGCACTTAAAACTGTATAAACCCCGATGATCCAGTCGATTGGATCTAAGAAGTCAGTTGCCTAACTGATAGAGAAGTTCTATTTCTGCAAGTCAGTGACTTGTTAGTCGATTGGGTCTCAAAACTCAATTTCTTGGCCGCTAAAAAATTTTAATTTTTCTTCTTTTTTCTTTTTGTATTCTTTCTAAACCACTTCCCTACTATGTAATAGACCAAGTTCTCATCTTATTGATATGAACCTTTCCTCTGGAAGAGGTTTTGTGAAAATGTCCACCCATTGGTTATTTCTATTTATGAATTCAAGTAGTATATCCTATTTTTGTATGTGATCTCTTAGAAAATGATGTCTTATGTCTATGTGCTTAGTTCTTAAGTGTGATATTGGATTTTTAGAGATGTTTATTGCACTTGTATGATGACATTTTATTAGTATAGCTGAGTACTCTAAATTAAAGTCTTTTAATTGTTGTTTCATGTAGAGAGTTCATACACAACAACTACCCGCTGCCACATACTCAGCTTCGATGGTGGATAAGGCTACAAAATTTGGTTTCTTGGAAAACCAAGAGACAAGAGACTATCCTAGAAATTGACAAGTCCCAATTGTACTTTTTCTGTCGATCTTACAACCTGCATAGTCCGCATCTAAGTAACTAATTATTTCAAAATCGGTGTCCTTAGGATACCATAGTCCTAAATCAATTGTTCCTATCAAGTATCTTAAGATTCTTTTCACAGATATTTGTTGAGATTCTTTAGGAATTGATTAGAATTATGCACACATGCATACACAAAACATTATGTCTGGCCTACTAGCTGTCAAGTATAACAAACTTCCTATCATACCTCAATAATATTTCATATCTACTGGTTTTCCTTTTTCATCCTATCAAGACTTATAGAGGTACTCATGGGAGTTCCTATAGGCTTACTACTTTCCATGTCAAATTTCTTAAGCATGTCTTTTATATATTTGGATTGATTTATAAAAGTTTTATTTTTGGCTTGTTTAATTTGTAATCCTAGGAAGTAGTTCAATTCTCCCATCATGCTCATTTCAAATTCCTCTTGCATACACTAAGCAAATTCCTTACATAAATCATTATTTGTTGCACCAAATATGATATCATCTACATAAATTTGAATAATTAGCATGTCTTCCATCTTAGTCTTGATAAATAAGGTGCTAATAACCTTTCCTCTAGAAAATCCCTTTTCTAATAAAAATCTACTTAACCTTTTATACCAAGCCCTAGGGTCTTGTTTCAATCCATACAAGGCTTTAGTTAATTTAAACACATAATCAGGTCTTTGAATATCCTCAAAGCTTGAAGGTTGTGCTACATATACTTCTTCGTTTATAAAACCATTTACAAATGTGTTTTTTACATCCATTTGATAAAGGTTGAATTCATTGTGAGATGCATATGCTAATGGCATTTTTATAACTTCCATTCTAGCTACGGGAGCAAAGGTCTCATCATAGTCTATTCTTCTTCTTGGTTATTTCCTTGAGCCACAAGTCTAGCTTTGTTCCTTACCACAACTCCATTTTCATCCTTTTTATTTCTAAATACCCACTTTGTTCCAATAATTGAATGGTCATCCAGTTTAAGAACTAATTTCCATACTTTATTTCTTTTAAATTGATTTAATTCTTCTTGCATAACCATTATCCATGAATCATCATTTAGAGTTTCTTCAATGTTCTTAGGTTCATCTTGAGATAAGAATGCATAATGATTACATGGATTTTTCAATGAAGATCTAGTAGATAC
This sequence comes from Malania oleifera, assembly GCF_029873635.1. Classification (NCBI taxonomy): domain Eukaryota; kingdom Viridiplantae; phylum Streptophyta; class Magnoliopsida; order Santalales; family Ximeniaceae; genus Malania; species Malania oleifera. Next base: position 70,160,943 of record NC_080422.1, on the reverse strand, counting down.
ACCTTGTGATGGTTCTCCTATGATTTGATCTCTAGGATGATTTCTTACAAATTTCCATTCTTTGGGTAACTCAAAATTTTCTGTAGCATCATAATTTGAGGTTAATTCATTTTTCTCTTCTTTTACTTCTATAATTTCTAAGTCTTCTGGTTTTTGAGTGGTTTGAACTTCTTCGACATTTATTGTTTTACTAAATGGATTTTCCTCATCAAATGTTACATGAATTGATTCCATAATTGTAAGAGTTCTTTTATTATAGATTTTAAAAGTTTTAATTTTTAATACATACCCTAAGAATATTCCTTCATCAACTTTTGCATCAAATTTTCCTAAAGCATCTTTATCATTTAACACAAAATATTTGCATCCAAAAACATGAAAGTAAGATATGTTAGGCCTTCTACCTTTCCATAGATCATAGGGAGTTTTATTTAAATTTGATCTTATTGATACTCTATTTATCACATAGTATGCGGTATTTACAACCTCAGCCCAAAATTACTTTGGCAGCTTATGTTCATTGAGCATTGTTCTTGCTATTTCTTGAAGAGTTCTATTCTTTCTTTCGACAACTCCATTTTGTTGTGGAGTTCTAAGGACTGAAAAATTATGATTTATTCCTTATTTATTACAAAATTTTTCAACTTCTTTGTTGTTGTATTCTCTTCCTTGATCACTCTTAATATTTGAGAAACTATATCCTTTTTTTATTTTGAAGTTTCTTGAACAAATTTATTAACATATTACAAGCTTCATCCTTGGAGGCTAAAAAGAGTACCCAGGTAAACCTGGAGTAGTCATCAACTATGAGAAAAACATATTGCTTTCCTCCTATGCTTTGAGTTCTAGTAGGACCAAACAAATCTAAATGAATAAGTTCTAAGGGTCTTCTAGTAGAAATATATTTCTTCTTTTTAAAGCTTGCCTTAATTTGCTTCCCAAGTTGGCAAGCATCACAAATTTTATCTTTTATGAATTTTGTGCTTGGTAAACCTTTGACCAACTTCTTTCTAGATAATTTTGATAATAAATCCATGCTTGCATGCCCTAGTCTTCTATGCCAAAGCCAACTAACTTTATTCAGGGCAGCCAAGCATGCTACATCATAAGAAATTAGATTTTCAAGGTTTATACAATATACATTGTTGACTCTATAAGCAGTAAATAACACATAATGTTTTCTTAGATTTTGAATTGTGCACTTATCTTGCTTAAAAACTATGTCAAACCCTTTATCACTAAGTTGACTTATGCTTAAAATATTATGCTTTAATACATCCACTAGTAAAACATCATTTATCGTTAATGAGGATTCATTACCAATTTTTCCGATTCCGATGATTTTTCCTTTAGCGTTTTCGTCGAAGGTGACATACCCGCCATCTTTTTGAACTAGGGTGGTGAACTTTGTTCTATCCCAGTCATGTGTCTTGAACACTCGCTGTCCAAGTATCATTTTTCCTTTAATGGAGAGGCCCTAAAGCATACCTACAAGGAAGGATTTACGGTGTTACTTTTGGAACCCAAACCTTCTTAATTATTTTTAAGTTATATATATTTTTAGTGTTAAGTTTCCATTCAATTTTTATTTTGACAGACTTCTTTTTAAGTGGACAATTAAACTTTATATGTCCCTTATTCCTACATAAGAAGCAAGTAGTGTGTTCATGAATATTTGTAGAGGATGTACTAGCATAGTATTTTGCTTCTTTTACAAAATATCCCATAAATAGGTTCTTTTTCTTTTTGGTTTCTATTCCATTGTATCCAATTCCTTCTTTATCACTAATCATCCTTTGTTGTCCAACCATCTTTTCAAAGTTCTGTTTTCCTCTAGTAAAATTGTAAATGATCTTGTCTTTATCTTCAATTTTACTTTTAAGGTCACTTATTTCTAAGTCTTTCTTGCTTTCTCCATTTATTTGTAGTTTTACCAAATCTTGAGACATGCTAATTTTTTTCATGAGCTCATCAATCTGAGATTCCTTTTATTTTTCAGCTGATTTAGAAGATTCTAGATAGTTTTTTAGATATTCATTTTTTTTATTTCAAAGCTATATTTCTTTTAGACACCTTAATGAACTTTTTGTGTGAGGCAAATAATTCATCCTAAATTTCTTTGTATGAGGGCATACTATCACGTGAATCGTTACATAATTTTTCACTAGACTCTTCTGATGAACTATAGTAGGAGTTTGCCTCGTCATTGTGAGCCATGAAACACATGTTGGCGACTTCTTATTCACTTGATTCATTCTTATATTCGCTTGAGCTTGTATCATCCCATGTAGCCTTCATTGCCTTCTTTTTCTTTTTCTTGTCTTTCTTCAGCTGTGGACAGTCAGGTTTAATATGTCCTACCTTTTTTCAGTTCTAACATGTAGGATGTTCATTCTTAGTTTCTTTTTTATTTATTTTTCCTTTGTCAGGTTTTGATCCTTTAAACTTCCGAGTGAATTTCCTATTCTTTCTAAAAAATTTCCCAAGTCTTTTAGTAATGAAGGCTGGTTCTTCATCATCTAATTCATTATCTTCATCTTCATCACTAGAGCTTTCTTTGGTAGCCTTAAGGGCTATTGATTTCTTATTTTTTATTACTATTCTCAAAATTTCTTTCATTTATTGTCATCTCATATGTGAAAAGGGATCCAATTAACTTGTCAAGGGAGGTATTTTTTAGGTTTCTTCGTTCAGTTGATGTTGAAGTTTCATAGCTAGTGAGGTTCCTATATCGGAGGAAGTCCTCTAAGGATTTTTCGAATCATTTCATATGTTGAGTAATTCTTCCCTAAAGCATTTAAGGAATTTATTATGTGGGAAAACCTAGTATACATTCTAATGATAGTTTCATCTGGGTTCATCCTAAAGGCCTCATACTCGCTTATGAGTATGTCGATTCTACTATCTCTAACATCTACCGTTCCTTCATAGGTTACCTCTAACTTGTCCCAAATTTCTTTGGTTGACTTACACGCCATGATCCTATTAAACTCATTTACATCTAAGGTACAATACAATGAATTCATGGCACCTGAATTAACTTGCAACAACTTAAAGTCATTATTGGTTATGTCTTTTTCTTCTTTGGGTAGTTCATTGCCATCAACTAATTTAGTGGGGATGTGGTCACCATGTGTGACAACTTTCCATGCCTTCCAATCCATGGTTTGTAGATAGATTCTCATTCTTTGTTTCCAAAAAGTATAATTTACACCACAGAAAATATGAGGTCTAGTAAAGGATTGACCCTCAGCAAAAGGGGAAACACCTAGGTGTGCCATAGAGATCTTTATATAGCTTCTAATTAAGATTTTCTATAACCCCTCTCCGATGTCAATTGAAAAGGAAGGTGCATTCCTAAGAAGGGGGTGAATTGGGTTTTTAAAATTTCTTTATACCTTCCTTAATTGATTCTTTCTCAACTTGTTTTAAGTTCACCAACCACACATACAAAATTAATTTTCAATCACAAGTTTAGCGGAAATTTATTTATTTATAAACCTTTATGGATGAATATATCAATTTGAATATCCCTTTCAACAATTTAATACAATCTAACCAAGGTAACCAAAACACAATTCATAATATAGAATAAATTCAGCAATGCTCCAAAGATAAAGCACTTAAGTAACTCAAAGTAGAGTTTAAGTATGTAGCTAATAAAATCCATGTGTTTGTGAACTTGATTTCTCAATATGAAACACAATTTCAATTTCCAACACTCTTCCAAAAACTCAAAATTTAAATAAACTTTCAATTAATAAGTCTTGGGTTTTAACCAATCAACGTACTCCCTTATGGTTTCTGCAATAAATACTGATCAACCAACATACTCCTTTTTTGGTTTCTGAAATCCCAAGGTCAAATTAATTTTTCAGTTTATTTAAAATCCAATCCAAGCAGTTATTATGAACAGAAAATTAAAATCCAACCATGCAGTTTATATGGACGAAAAATTAATTAAAAGTAGGGAAGAGAGAGACGCGAGTTTTACGAGGTTCAGCTATACCCACTTACGTCCTCGCCTTAGGAAAACACACCCAAGGATTCCACTATACCACTCCTTTATGGGTAGGAGCAACCTTGCACACTTCTTTGATGGGCAGGAGCAGCCTTTACAACCTTTCCTTCAATAAGCTAGAGTTCGCCTCTCCAAACGATACCCCACGCTTGGTCCAACAATGATTCAAAGACTTGAACCATCTACAAAACAAGAAACAAATTTGGTATACAAAGACACTCTCAGTAAGAGCTAATTAGTACAACAATTAAACACTATAATATACTTCAATTCAAAATAACAATTGAAAGAATTTTAGCCTTAGAAGTATTTCATTGTGAGCTTTCTTCCTAGATTGAAAGAATTCAGAGTAGGCTCAGAATTGTGAGAGAGTTTCATAGCAAAACTTAGTAAGGAACTTCAAAGAGTTTGAGAGCAAAAGTGCTTAATTGATGTGTATTTGCTTGGAGTATTGAATCTTTAGCCTTGGGGATATTTATAGATGATTAAACAAGATTATTTTGTGTTCCCCAAGTAACTTGGAGTGTTTCCCAAGTTTTCATAACTTTTAGAATTCAAATAATCAATTTTGGAAACTTCCCATTATATTTAAAATTTGAAATCTGAAAGAGTCAGTCGACTGGGAATAAAGAGTTAGTCGCCTAGATTCATTAAAACACTGAGAATTTCAAAGGCAGAAGAGAGTCAGTCGACTGGGTCATCACCAATCAGTCTCCTGGGTCCTCTCGGGTTGTCTTAAAAACAATTTATTTATTTTTCAGTCCCCTAGGTCCTTTTGAGTTGTTTCAAAATTAGTTATTTTTTTGTCAATTGTCTGGATTGTTTTTGTCAGTCACCTGAACAAACCATAATTCTGATTTTTTCTTTTTGTTTCTAAAAAATGTTTGCTCTTTTGTTTTCCCTAAATTAATTTAAGACTTTTGAAAAATATTTTCTGAGGTTTTTCAAAACATGGTCTCTAAGTCAATGCGTTTCCTAATGAGCTTCAAATCCAATCATATCATCATTTGAATGAAGTACTAACATAGAGACTCTCTCAAGACTTTAAACACATTCTACGCTTGGAGTCATTATGCTTGTCATTTGCTTAGTCCATCTTGCCTTTTAGCTTCAATTCTCTAAGCTTTTATAAAGTTTTCTTTGAAATATGTATTTTAAGCTTTCATTTCTTTTTCATGTCGACTTGCAATGAGCTTTGTGATAATTTTGAACTTGAGCTTAAAAACCTGATTCTTGAAGTATCATCACTTTCAACAAAGCATGTTAAATAACTTTTGATTTGTTATCATTAAAACAAGATTTGTAAGCCATGTTAAGCCAATAGATGGGGAACCACCATTTTATTCTTCACACCACATGGTTGGCTCAATTTGATTTTTTTTATGAAGATCATAATAACCTAGAGGAGTTAAGAGAAGCTAACTTCCTGGTACAATAAAAAATCCTTGAAGAAAGGAAATGAATCATTGTTATCCCTTACAAGGTATACTATGTGAGTAACGGCAAAGATTACAAAGTATTTTGAGCTTACAACTCAAACAATCCTTTATTGAGGCCCGATGACTTAGAGGATTACTATGAAGAGGCACCTTCTGTTGACTATTCACAAACTGGGGTTGTAGTATGTTCCAGTTAGGTTGTTTGCCCATTAAATTGATACGTGAGCTGGGTTCTGGGCCTATAAGGATGTTTGCTGTTAGGAGTGGGAGATGAAGAAGCAAAGAATGATGGAGAAATATAGGATCCCAGAGGAAAAGAATGAGCTACTATAGGAATAGATGGAAGAGGGAGCCCAAGCTTGAACAAAACTTAAGTAGGGGTAAATACACTGTAAGAGAGCAATAAGGGGTTGAAGAAGAGAAGAAGCGAACTATAAGAAGAAAACAAGTAAATGATCAAGAGGCTACAAGGTAACCGAGAAATAGAGGAGTGGAAAGGAGATTCAAGGCTCTAGAGAAATAAATATATATACTGGTCTTAATCAAAGGGAAAGATATTATGGACCTCACTTGTAATGACGCAAGAAAATTTATCAGATCCTCGTCGACGAGCATAGGGGATTCATCGACGAGGGTACAAGAGGGCCTCGTCAATGAAGACAAGTTTCTTCGATGAGAAGATACAGAAAGAGGATTTTTGGAGTCTGAAATTCGTCTACAAGGGTGTAGGTTCGTTGACGAACTTTCTACAAGACTCGTTGATGAGGTGATGTGTCTCGTCGATGAATCCGACCCTACAAATAGTCCAAAAACTCGATTTTACACAGAAGAAAAATAAAAATTACTCTCTCTCTCTCTCTCTCTCTCTCCCCCCCCCTCCCTACGGTATCCCCTCCATTTCTCTTCAATTTCAAGATGAATTTATGCTGATTTAACAATTTGAAGCCACCTCGACACTCCTGGAAAAGTTCTCTGCATATCTGCTAGAGCGGATCATCGGTGGAACTACGTTGGAATTCATCCCTGAATCAAGGTAAGGCTTTTTATTCGAAATTTGTTCCTTACACAGTTGAAGGAAATGATGTACTAGAATAAATACTGACATTTAGTTTTGGGAGTCATCATTTTCAGGATACTGCTCAGGGTTTCCTACGGGTGTAAAACCAGTATTATAGAGGGGCTTTTCAGTTGCCAAGTAAGGGGATAAATTAGAGTTATTTTTCATTAAAATTACTATTATTTAATAGTTGAATAATTTTCAGAAAGCATGTGATTATATATATGAGTATAATTGAGAAAATGTGAGTTTGGGAAAATACTCCAACTGTACAGGAAATGTAATTTTAGAACAGAATATATGGTTTCATTCAATTCGAGTGGAGTGAATATTCTTTTATATATATATATATATATATATATATATATATATATATTAAAACATGTTAAGTTAGATTTACAAAATAAAACATGTTTACAAATATTTTCAGGAATAACAGGATAAACACAGTAAATTATGATTTCAGAATATATGATATGGCCGGCGGAAGGCCGCAATTACTCATGTCATTCAGCGCAAGGCCGCATTTATTCATGTTTTCGGTGTGAGGCCGTAATTAATATGTTAATGTAGAATTCATAAAAATGCTATTATTTGATTTACTATAAATAGTATATGTTTATGTACTATATGTTATTAGAACCCATATGTTAGTTTAGTTCAGTTTTAGGAGCATGATACCATAGCTTATAGATCAGATATCTATGTTCAAATTGGTGCTAACCACCCCACGAGGGGGTGGGAGATGGATAGTCGATGTGGCTTTCAGTGTAGAGTTGTAGACGTCCACCTGGCAGCCCGAACCAGGGTGTGGCAGGCCCATCATACTTATAGACATTTTTTACTCAACAATGGTCGGCCAGCCATTATCAGGTTCTGCCTTCGGGCTGTACAGCCCGTCATGGGGGGGTAATACATGACATCAGCTAGCTATGCATCCTAGGTAGTTTTCAGTATTATAAATTATATAAGATAATACATTATTAGTATGATTACTTGGAAGTATGAAATGTACAGTATATGTATTACAACATTAAATATTCATGTTGTAGTACAGCTGATTTTAATTTATCTACCCTTACAGAGAGGTGTCTCACCCTAAGTTTAAACTATTTCAGGAAACCCGAAGAGACCGGCGGGTCAAGGCCACCGCTGAGTGAGTTGAGCTTCCTTGCTAGAAAGGAAAGTTTTGATCTAAGATTAGGAGATTTTCGTTGTAAGATCCTAGGTTTATTTTGATGTTTTGGAGATTGTATATAAATACAGTATCTTTGGGTATATAGTAGACTCTGGTATTATGTAATTTATGGTTGATGAATGTGATTTACATTTATTGCTGTCTAGGTTCTGCTGTGTATGATAGGTGTCCCTACTACCCATGGGTTCGGGTTGACTATTTTATTTACTATGTTCTATTATATGAATATCTAAGCAGATCGTTACAGTTTGGTATCAGAGCCTAGGATACTAGGTTCTACAGACCCTAGAATATAGCAGTAATAATACCAGAGTGTAGGATAAGGGAATTTGAGGTCTTGTTTTGTAGTCTAGACGCAGGACTTCCGTGGTGGTTTGTGTTATTTTTCTGAGGTGATGATTTCGGGAAAGTTATGGTAAACTATTGTCTGGTTGGGTATCTGAGTTACAGGAATGAACCTTGAATTAAAATCAGTAGAGATGAATTAATTAGGTGTATATACTATATTGGTTGGGTGATATGTATAGTGAAGGGGTTCTAAGTTAAGTTATTTGTTTTTCAGGATGGACCCTGGTGGCAGTAGTGCCCATGCTAATGGGAATGAGGGTGCTAGACCCTCAGGCACTGTGGGTGGTGATTCAGATGCAGTTTTACGTAGCGTGGCACAGCAAGTTATGGCCGAAATTTCCAGGAGTTAAAGGGAATAGGGTGGTCCATCGGCAGGCCATGGAAGCTTGATAGAGAAATTCATTAAGATGAATCATCCAGCTTTCTTAGGAAGAACAGATCCTGCAGTCACTAAAAACTAGGTGTAGAAGATTGAGAAAATATTTGCAGTGTTCATAGGAGCAGAGGGTGCTATTTGCTACCTACAGACTGACTAGAGAGGCTGAGAGGTGGTGGACGATGGTAAAACTTTTAGAGCAGCAGAGGACAGTACCTGTGGAGATGACATGGAAGCGGTTCAAGGAGATATTCTCCGACAAGTATTTTTTGGCTTCGTCCAGGGAAGCTAAGATAGAGGAGTTCCTGAATCTGAAGCAGGCACACTAGATCGTATAGTAGTACGCAGCGAGGTTCATCAAACTATCTCGCTTTGCCCTGTACATAATACCAGATGAGGCGAAAAAGGTAAGGCAGTTTTAAAGAGGCTCGATGAGAGAAATACATAAGCAGGTGTCGATACTGAAGTTACATGATTTTACTGAATTGGTGGATAGGGCCACTATAACAGAGGTTGGGGAGGGGATGGAGGCTGAGGAGCAGAGACAAAAGAAGAGATCCACACCTTCTGGTTCCCAACAAGGAGTCGGTCACGGTTTGTGGAAGAGAGGTGGCTACTATAGAGATCGGAGATAGGAGACCGGGAATCATGGTTTCAAGGTGTACAACCATCTCCAGCTTGCCCGTCTTGCGGGAAGAGATGCCTGGGGGAGTGTCATGCCGGGCAAGGTGTCTACTACCAGTGTGGGGAGCCAAGACATATGATGAGGGATTGTCAGGCTCAGATTGGTGCTGCTCCTACTCCTAGATCTGCTCAAGGAGGCTACCAGGCACCATGTGGAGGCCAGAAGAGGAATATTGCTCCAGCTAGGGTCTTTGCTCTGACGCCAGGTGATGCTGAGGTGGCCGATGACGTGGTGACATATATGATTAATATGTTTGCATTTAAAATTATTGCACTCTTTGACTCAGGGGCCACATACTCGTTTGTATCTGTGGGGTGTGTTAAATTATGTGGTGCTGAAACAAAAACACTAGATGTTGAATTATTATAAACTACACCGACGGGTCAGCAATGAGATGTAGTAGGGTGCTTCGTAGTTGTCCAGTTGATGTTCATGGAAGGATTCTATCTGCTGATTTGGTAGTGCTAGACATGCATGGATTTGATATTATTTTCGACAAGGATTAGCTAGTAGCTAATTTTGCCAGTATAGACTGCCATGCGAGAGATGTAATTTTTAGACTACCAAGAAGATCATAATTCAGATTTATAGTGTCACGAGTGTATTCTCTACCTTAGATGGTCTCAGCGGTTTAGGCAAGGAGGCTAATTCTAAGTGGTTTTCAAAGATTTGTGGCCTTTGTGAAGGAAACAACAAGGAATGAAGTGAAGCTCACCAATACGCCAGTAGTAAAGGAGTTTATTGATGTGTTCCTAGATGAATAACCAGGTTTTCGACCTGATGAAGAGGTAGATTTTCCTATTAATCTACTTCCAGGTATAGCGCCGATCTCCAAAGCACCGCATTGAATTGCACCGGCAGAGTTAGAAAAGTTAAAAGATCAGTTATAGGATTTACTTGATAAGTGCTTTATATAACCTAGTGTATCTCCGTGGGGAGCTCCAGTACTGTTTGTGAAGAAGAAGGACGGGTCTATGAGGATGTGTATAAACTACAGGGAGATTAATAAAGTGACCATCAAGAATAAGTATCCTCTACCACGTATTGATGATTTGTTTGACTAACTCCATGGTACACGGGTGTATTCTAAGATCGACCTCAGGTCAGGTTACCATCAGGTAAAGGTGAGGGCAGAAGATGTATCAAAGACGACTTTCAGGACCGGGTATGGGTATTATGAGTTCATTATTATGTTATTTGGTCTGACGAATGCTCCTAAGATATTTATGGATTTGATGAATAAGATTTTTCATCCATATTCAAATCAGTTTGTTGTTGTTTTTATTGATGATGTATTGGTCTATTCGAGGAGCTATGAAGAGTACAAGATACATTTGAGGCAGGTTTTGTAGATGCTCAGGGAAAAGAAGCTATATGCAAAGTTCATCAAATGTGATTTCTGGCTCGAGAAAGTTGTGTTTTTAGGGCATGTTATCTCAGGAGATGAAATTTCTATGGATCCTAGTAAGATTGAGGCGGTAGTGGATTGGGCTAAACCAAGGAACGTCCAGGAGATCAGGAGTCTCTTATGGTTAGCTGGTTATTACCGTCGTTTTATCTAGGGGTTCTCAGCTTTATTAGGGCCTCTGACATGACTGATTAGGAAGAATTCCATATTTGAATGGGACGACAGTTGTGAGTAGAATTTTCAGGAATTAAAGCAAAGGCTACTCATAGTGCCAGTATTGATCATCCCGTCTGGGGGTGAGGGTTATACTATCTACAGTGATGTGTCCTTGAAGGGACTTGGCTGTGTATTGATGTAGCATGGCAGGGTGGTGGCCTATGCGTCTAGACAGTTGAAAGAATATGAAAAGAACTACCCTACACATGATCTTGAATTAGCTGTAGTGGTATACGCATTGAAAATTTGGAGGCATTACCTATATGGCAAGCAGTGTGAGATTTTCTCCGACCACAATAGCTTAAAGTATTTCTTCACCCAAAAAGAACTGAATATGAGACAGAGAAGATGGTTGGAGCTTATTAAGGATTTCAATTGCACTATCAGTTACCACCTAGGGAAAGCAAATGTGGTAGCTGATGCATTAAGCAGGAAGTCTATGAGACTAGTGGTGACAGCTATGGAGATCCAGTATCCAATCATGATGAATCTGGAGAGACTCGGCATTGAATTAATTGAGAGTGATCCTTCGGTATATATCGCCAAACTAGTGGTATAGCCTACTCTGCTAGAAAGATTTAAAGTTGCTCAGAAGGAAGATCCTGTATTAGTAGAGGTGAGAGATAGAGTGCAAACTAGCTAGAGAGAGGAATTCTACATTTTAGATGACGGGGATTTATGGTTCCGTTCTAGACTGTGTGTTCCTACTGATGCTGGGATTAGGAAGACTATTTTGGAGAAGGCTCACAGATCATTGTATACAGTTTATCCCTACAGTACAAAAATGTACAGAGATCTACGAGAGTTTTATTGGTGGAGTGGTATGAAGAGAGAGATCGCCGAGTATGTAGCCCAATGTCTGATGTGCTAGAAGGTAAAAGCTGAGCACCAGAGGCCGGTGGGTCAGTTGCAGCCGTTATTTATTCCAAAGTGGAAGTGGGATCATATATCCATGGACTTCATTTCAGGGCTGCCGTCAACATCGTATGGCTAGAATACAATTTGGGTAATAGTATATCGATTGACTAAGACCGCTCATTTCCTCCCTATCAAGATCAGCTATCCTTTTAGCCATTTGGCAGAGATTTACACCCTGGAGATAGTTCGTTCTCACATAGTGCCTGTGTCCATAGCGTCAGATCGAGACCCACGTTTCATTTCACGGTTCTGGAGAAACTTGCAAGAAGCTTTAGGATCTCAACTATTGTTGAGCATAACATTCCATCCTTAGTCAGACAGGTAGACTGAAAGGATGATACAAATATTAGAAGATATGCTCTGAGCATGTGTATTAGACTTTGGGGCTAGTTGGACTCAGTTCATGCCATTGGTAGAATTTGCGTATAATAATAGTTACTAGTCAAGCATCGACATGACACCATTTGAGGCTCTATATGGTAGAAAATGTCGTTCTCCTTTATATTGGGATGAGATCGGTGAGCGGTGAGTTGTGGGACCAGAGCTTGTACAGCAGGCGTATGATAAGGTTCGGCTCATCAAGGATAAAATCAGTATAGCTCAGTGCCTACATAAGAGTTATGCCAATAATCACCGCAGGAATTTGGAGTTTGATGTTGGTGATCATGTATTTTTGAATATAGCTCCATTAAAAAGGGTTATGAGGTTTGGTAGGAAGGGTAAACTTAGCCTTAGGTTTATCGGTCCATTTGAGATTTTAGAGAAAGTGGGACCAGTGGCCTATAGGCTAGCTTTTCCACCTACACTATCCAAGATGCACGACGTATTCCACATATCTATGTTAAGGAAATACGTCCTTGATCCTTCTCATATTATCAGCTATGGTGAGTTAGAGTTCAATGATTTTCTAGTCTATGAGGAGTTATTAGTACAGATTTTGGACAGAAAGGAACAGAAACTACGTAATAAGAAGATTCCTTTGGTAAAAGTTCTATAGAGGAATCACACAGTAGAAGAGGCTTCTTGGGAGCTCGAGGAACAGATCAGACAGAAATACCCGCAATTATTCCAAGAAGTCCATATGTGATTAAGAAATGTGAGTAAATATGTAATGTTTCTTTTGCAGGTACATGTAATGCTTTAGTTAGTAAGTGGTATTTTAGTTTTGGGAGAATTTTCTTTTGGTATATGTAATCTCCTAGGACTTGAAATGTAACCACGGTATTCCTCCTCCATAAGTGAGGGTAACTAATAAAATAAGTAGACCGCTTTGTCTTTAAGGGATGATGAATTGTATAAATAGTAAATTTTGAGGAAAAAAATTTATAAAGAGGGGAGAATGTAATGACCTAAGAAAATTTATTAGATCCTCATCGACGAACATAGGGGATTCGTCGACAAGGGTACAAGAGGGCCTCATCGATGAAGACAAGTTTCGTCGACGAGAAGATACCAAAAAATGATTTTTGGAAGTCTGAAATTCATCGACGAGGGTGCAGGTTCGTAGACAAACTTTCTACAGGACTCGTGATATGTCTTGTCAATGAGGTGACATGTCTCGTCGATAAATCTAGCCTTATAAATAGTGCAAAAAACTCGATTTTATGCAGAAGAAAAATAGAAAATCACTCACTCACTCACTCACTCTCTCTCTCTCTCTCTCTCTCTCTCTCTCTCTCTCTCTCTCTCTCTCTCTCTCTCCTATAGTATCTCCTCCATCTCTCTTCAATTTCGGGCCGAATTTTCGCTAGTTCGACAATTTGAAGCCACCCTGACGCTCCTGGAGAAGTTCTCTGCATATCTGCCGGAGCGGATCATCTGTAGAACTACGTTGGAATTCATCTCTGAATCAAAGTAAGGCTTTTTATTTGAAATTTGGTCTTTCCACAGTTGAAGGAAATGATGTACTCGAATAAATACTGACGTTTACTTCTAGGAGTTATCATTTTCAGGGTACTGCTCAGGGTTTCTACGGGTGTAAGACCAGTATTATAGAGGGGCTTTTCAGTTGCAAGGTAAGGGGATAAATTAAAGAAGTTATTTTTCATTGAAATTACTATTATTTAATAGTTGAATAATTTTCAGAAAGCATGTGATTATATATATGAGTATAATTGAGAAAATGTCAGTTTGGGAAAATACTGCAATTGTACTGGAAATGTGATTTCAGAACGGAATATATGATTTCATTTAATTCGTGTGGCATGCATATTCTTTTATATATATTATACAATGTTAAGTTAGATTTACAAAATAAAACATGTTTACAAATATTTTCAGGAATAACAGGATAAACACAGTAAATTATGATTTTAGAATATATGATATGGTCAGCGCAAGGCCACAATTACTCATGTTATTCGGCGCAAGGCTGCATTTATTCATGTTTTCGGCGTGAGGCTGTAATTATTATGTTAATTTAGAATTCAGAAAAATGTTATTAGTTGATTTACGATAAACAGTATATGTTTATATACTATATGTTTTCAGAACCCGGATGTTAGTTTAGTTCAGTTTTATGAGCACAGTACTGTAACTTATAAATCAGATATCTATTTTTAGATTGGTGCTAACCACCTCATGAGGGGATGGGAGATGGATAGTCGATGTGGCTTTCAGTGTAGAGTTGTAGACGTCCACCTAGCAGTCCGAATTAGGGTGTGGCGGGCCCATCGTACTTACAAACATTTTTGACTCGGCAGTGGTCAACCAGTCATTGTCAGGTTCCGCCTTCGGGCTGCACAACCCATCATGGGGGGTAATACATGACATCAGCTAGCTATACATCCTGGGTAGTTTTCAGTATTATAAATTATATCAGATAATACATGATTAGTATGATTACTTGGAAGTATGAAATTATATGTTTATCTAACCATATTACGATTTACGTTTTATGGTACGTGAAATGTATGGTATATGTATTACAACATTAAATATTCATGTCGCCACACAACTAATTTTAATTTATCTACCCTTAATGAGAGGTGTCTCACCCTAAGTTTAAACTATTTTAAGAAACCCGGAGAGATTGGCGGGTCAAGGCCGCCGCTGAGTGAGTTGAGCTTCCCTTCTAGACAGGTAAGTTTTGATCTAGGATCAGGAGATTTTTGTTGTAAGATCCTAGGTTTATTTTGATGTTTTGGAGATTGTATATAAATACAGTGTCTTTGGGTATATAGTAGACTCTGGTATTATGTAATTTATGGTTGATGAATGTGATTTACATTAACTGCTACCTAGGTTCCCTTATTTATGACAGGTGTCCCCGCTACCCATGGGTTCGGGTTGACTATTTTATTTACTATGTTCTATTATATGAATATCTAAGCAGGTCGTTACAACACTCCTCTAGCTCCACTAGAACATCAATCTAGGGGCTTGTTTTAAAGTTCCTCACACCACCTACATTGGCTTTTGAGGCCCCTATCATGGAAGAAAACTTTGTCGGCGACTGTATAGTCTATCTAGAAAAGCAATTGTGAACCATGCAAGAGATGCAAGATGATGGGGGAAGCAAGTTTGAAGAGCTGTGCTTATTTACATAAATCAATATGTCCACTAAGTTTGTGGTGCTATAGTTTAAAAAATACAATGGAATAAGATGCCCAAAAATCTACCTCTAGATGTATGTGCGCAAAAAGATGCAAAGAAACACAAACTTTTAATCCTTGTGCTCCAAAAAAGCCTATTAGGGTTCACATTCTACTAGTACACTACATTCGACAAGAGTAGGATCCAAAGGTGAAAGGAATTGGCCAATGCCTTTATGCTTCAGTATAGGTTTAATACTGATATGGCTTTTTCTCATTCACAACTGTATGGGATGGTGAAGAATAGAACTAAGACATTTTGATAATATGCCTAGAGGTGGAGGGAAAAGGCAACATAAATACAGCCACCCCTAGATAACTAGGATATGGTATAATTGTTTGTCGAGACATTCTAGGGCATCTATTATGACAAGTTTTTGAGCCGAAGCTTGAAAGATTTTACAAAGATAGTCACAATGGGTGAAAATTCGGAAGCAGGTTTGATATCGGGGAAGCTAGTGGATTACATCACACCCTGCTAAAGAGAATCACACTCAAAGAAAGTTCCTTATAGGAAAAAATATTGGAAAAAAAGGAGATGGTAGGTATAGTTAGCTACAAAAATGGGAAGGGATGACTGTATCATGCCTAGACCTTGACCGCTTACTCCTTAATAGCTTATGCCCATCAACCATCCCTAGTCTACCAGGTCTAGGTAGATATGTCTAGTTAGTTGAATCTTGGCCAAGAAAGGTCAACGTCCAGGCCCTAAAGGGATTTTATGCCTTTGCCCCTAACCATGTTTGAGCAATTCAAGAAACTTCATGCTTAGTAGAGGATAACCTTGATATCTACAAAGACTCTAGAGCCTGGAAATGGCTGAATCTAAATGTCACATGTGAGTTTCATATAGGACCCTTGGCCATTATATGGACAAGTGTTAGACATTAAAGCATAAGATACGAAATTTGATAGATACCAAACTCCTCACTTTCCATCCCAATAAGGAGCCTAAAGGCCCCAACATCAAGATTAACCCCTTGACAAACCACAAAGGATCATCAGTGAACTACATAGAAGTGGAGGTGATAGTAGAGAATAGGATTGAGTTAGGATGAGAATAGGAATGGGTAGATTAAGATACTGTTAGGAATTCTGAATTTTTTTTTTGTAGCTTAGAGGTAGAAATCCCTTAACGGACTTCTGTGATTTTCTAATTCAGTCATGAGTTTTAGAAAACCACGGTAAATTCATCGATGGTGATGTTTTCAAGCAGAGAGACGAGAACTTGAACTTGAAGATTAGATTAAATGATTGTGAGGAAAAGTTTTTGAAAGGGAATTTTGGTAATTTAGGTGTTGTGATTTGACAGTTTGTGGTCAAGTTGGATGCCTGATGTTTTTAATTGAGGATTTGAATGTTGAGTTGTGTATTTATGCATATCTGTGGAGTATATTGGATTTGTGGTATGATGATCATCAAGTAATTTTAGTGTTACGTAAAATGATTGATTAGAAAATTTCGTGGACGAAATTTTTATAAAGAGGAGAGAATGTAGTAACCTGGGAAAAATGATTAGTTAATTAATTAAATTATTATTATTTATTAAATGATATAATATAATATAATATTATAATATATATATATACTTATTGAGTAAGTTAACCTGAGATTTTTCAATCTCTGGATTTCAATTCCTCTCTCTCTCTCTCTTTCCTCCGCCTTCCCTCTCTCTCTCACTCTCTCTCTCTCTCTCTCTCTCTCTCTCGATTTTCTCGGCCAAACGTGCACCAATCAAAGGACGAAAAATACCACTAGGTTCCATTCTCCGCCACCGACATTTTAACCATAGTGGATTTGTCGTATGAGCGTCGTAGGCACCACTCCTGGGATAAGATAAACCCACTCTCTCTCTTCAATTTCTCCTCAATCTTTAGTTAAACTGATGATCAGAAACCACAACGTGGTTCTAGGGGCGATTCTCTCCAAGATAATCGGAGCAAACTCGTGATTTGGCGTTCTTGGGTACCATCCAAGGTGTTGGAATTGGTGTATTCCCAAAAGGGGGTGAATTGGGTATTAAAAATTTATTCCTAGGTTTAACATCCAGTAGCAGTAAAACACAACCTAGGGTCTGTCTATGCAATCCCAACTGCGCAAATAAATGTAAGATGCAGATATTTAAATCATGTGCAGCATTCACATAATAACATACATGTGCAAGAATATAAATTGAGGAAATTTAAATTGCACACACGATATGTTATCAGGGTTCAGCCAACTGTGCCTACGTCCCCGCCTTAGCTTGCAAGCCCGAGGATTACCACTATTGCTCACTTAACGGGTGGAACAACACTAGTTACAAGCAGGTCAAATTACATAAGGGTTGACCTCAACCTTTACAAGTTCTCCTTACGAGGTGGAGAAGGCCCTACCGATCCTTATGAGCTAGATCAACGCCCTCTCAGACAATGCCTAGAATACAACAGACAATTTAAATTTGTGTACAATTTTAATGCTTTTAAACACAAGCAGATAACACTCAATCTTATGTCAATAGCCAATCAAGTGCATGAGTGCATTCTCAAACAATCTTTGAAACGGTATATCAAAATATCTCAATAACATATAGGGTTTCAAAGATATCCAAATAGTTTAATCAAAGTATCTCTAAAATGAATTTCTCAAAATTTTAGTGTAAGAGATATTTAAGAATAAGCTTGTCAAATGATTTTTGTAATAACACAATACAAGACAAGCTTAATGAGTCTTGCAATAATGGTGCAAAAACTCACTAGCTAAAAGTTTTCCCCACTCAATGATTTTATTAATTAAACTGGAGGGAAAAACTTTGGCCAAAACTCTCAATCAAAAATCAACAAGCAATTAAACTAATGAGAGTTTAAGCAAGTGAGAACAATGTGGAATCACTCAAGGACACTCTCACCAAGTTTGATTTAGTAAGGGAATAACAATGGGTGAGTATATAGGATTTGTATTGGAAAAATAAGCTCTCAAAATATTTAAAGGATTTTTGGCTAATCCAAACACTAATCACCTCTTAATTGAGCAAATGAACTCATATTTATAGACATGGCCAAAATTATAACTGTTGGGGACACCAAGGGAAATATTAGAATTTTTTTAAATGAGTTTAATGAATTTAACCCTGTTTAACCCCAATTAATCGTGGTAAAATTTAGGCAACCTGAGAGTTTTTGGTCAACCATATGTGATGTTCGGACAGCCATATCAGTAAGTTCGGTCAACCGTGGCATTTTTGTACTGAGGTTTCAGTTGACCATATTTAGGTGATTTTGGACCCTCTGAAGTTTGGTCGACCAGAGCATATTTGGTTGACCAAATTCAAAGGTTCGGTTGACCAAGTCAAATTTGAACTAAGATTTCAGTCGACCAAGGCATTGGGAATTCCCCATGTGTCAGTTTCGTCAACCAGACAGTTCAAGTTCATTTTAAAATGGTCGACCAAATAGTTAACAAGTTGACTCTGGGAGGTTTGGTTGACCGAAGCTTCTATGTAGGTTTTGGTTCGGTCGACCGAGCACACTTAGGTTGTGCATTTAAGTCCTGATTTTGAATATTAATTTCCATTGATAGCATATATGAAAATGGGGACTCACTCTAAGTGTCTGTGCAATGTCCTATGGTATTTCTAAGGCCTTTTTACCTAGACCCAAAAATCTGGTGTCAAACCCTAAGGTTATTCAATGGTTTTGAGCTTATAGGTTCCTACATGCATGAAATGCATCAATTATTATAGACCGTTGGAATTTAAATAATATTACATACCCGAATTAAAAATATAAAGAAATTAAACACTGTGGGTCTTCTTTTTCTTCAAGTCAATATGTGCCGCCATATGATTTCGCCATTTGATCCTGCACATAAACTTGACAAACATTAAATAACTTGTATTTGTCACTATCAAAAACGAGATAGGACTCAATAAGTCAACACAAAGCTAGGGTAAGATTTAGGGAATTAAGTAAATTTGATGTTTTTGGGAGTATAATCATTTATTTGGAGTTTGTGGGCCTAGGAAATGTTAAAATAGTATTTTACTTGGGGTTGAGTTGATTAAACTAGGATTTATGAATTCAAGGTTTGCGTGAGAGCCGCAGGCACAGTTTTGGGATCCCTGCAGGCGTAACTTCAGGAAACTAGGTAAGGGGAATATATTAAGCCAATTGTTTTGTAAATTCTATCGTTTAAAATGAAAATTATATGTGTATGTATATGATTATTATGCAAGTTTTGAAAGCCAACCATTTAAACTGAGGGTTTTGAGCCTAGGGTTGTGTTAATAGCTATTATTTTCGAAAATGAATCGATTAAAGTAAAGAAAAAGGCTACAGGATTTAAGTAATTGATTCTCTGGATAATTTGACTAGTTGAAATGATTGGTTGGAATTGTTTTACATTTTCTAAAATTGGTCAAGGTGAGTAGGGTTAATTATCTCCGTTTTTCTTACTAACACTTATTTTGAGTATTAGATAAATTATGGAGATAATTTAACCTATATTTTAAGTAAAGCATATAATGAACATGGATTGATTTATTATTTCAGTAGTTATATAAATATGTGTATTATTCAAATCGTGTGGGATGAGGAAAAATAAAAATACTGTGTTGAGTTATGAAATATGTATAATATGTTGAAATACTGAAATGTGTTGGGATTATATTGTATTTAGAATTTTTTAATCAGAGTAGAATATCAATGTTAAATTGCAATGTATGGTTTGAGAACTCTAGTGGACCATAGTACGCACGGTACCATTGTGAGAGTTATGAGGAGCTTAGTGCCACCACACATCTTTGAGAGAGTGTTGGTATTGAATAGTCAACTGAGCTGTGAAGGGTAGAGTTCCCCCTAGAGTCTAGACTAGCATGGGAAAGCCAATCAAACTAGCAGACTAAAGAGTTAGGAATTGATTTAACTTTGGTGGGCCAACCAGGGTTAAGTCTAGCCTATGGGCTGCACAACCCATCATGGGGGGAAGCATGTCAGTTTTTATCCATATGGCAGTGAGTTCTAAATTCTTATTTGTAGATTTAACTAGGGTATAATAGAACAGTGCATGTAAATACAGAACAGTTTATGTGAATACAGAATATATGAAGATAGAGGATGTGAAATGTGATAACAGAGTATGTCATAGGAGAACAGAGCATGTGAAAACAGAGATTATGAAGAATTGGGTTTTACAGAGATAACAACATACAGAGTAAAGTAATAAAGTATTAAATGTATTAAATATTGTAGTATTATATGTATTTGGGGCGAAGTAAACTCTCTACTCGAGAGCTTGTGGAGAAAGGCGAGTGCCCTAATAGGTATCAGTTGTAGTCATACTAGGTTGCATAACGTATTAGGCAAAGGGGAGCTACATGTATGGGTGTGTAATCTCCTCTATCCTCAGGAACTTTCGCTTATAAATAATTGTGTGTGTGTGTGTGTGTGTGTGTGTATAGTAGTATTATATGTTTTTGGGGTGAAGTAAGCTCTTCGCTTGAGGGCTTGCTGAGAAAGGTGAGTGTCCTGATAGGTATCAGTTGTAGCCATACCAAGTTGCATAACATATTAGAGCATAGGGGAGCTACATGTATGGGCGCGTAATTTCCCTGATCCTCGGGAACTTTCGCTTATAAATAATTGTGTGTGTGTGTGTGGGTACGGTCTGAGAATGATTTTGTAACTATGGTCAATTAACAGCTGATAATATTTTATATACACTAGACTCATGATAACCACACATTGGTATTAATTTATTCCGTCTTACTGAGATGTGTCTCGCCCGTTAAACAATTCATCTTTTTCAGGACCTCCACGTGATCGAGCTTACGAACTCAGGGCAGGGTTTGTTGGCATAGCATTTTTGTGAGAGGGTACAGATCTTGGATGTATTTTGGGATTTACGTTTTTAGTTTTCTGAGATGTATATATGGATACTGGATATTGAGAAATTTTTGGGATATTTATATATAACTCTGGTATATTATTGAGGATGTTTATTTATTTTTCCACTGCGTGATTAAGGTTATGGTATCAGACACAGGTGATTGGATCATATTACACGCCGGGTCCCACTTGGCAGGCTTGGGGCATGACGAGAGGAGTCAATGGTAGAGGAGCTATCACTCATTTTTTACAAGAACCTTGGATCCATACGATTGATGAGGAAATTTCTATTGAGTGAGATGTCTGTCTTATGGATGAACCCCTACAAAATTGAAATTTTATTCTCTTTCCAAAATTATTATTATTATTATTATTATTATTATTATTATTATTATTATTATTATTATTATTATTATTATTATTATTATTATTATTATTATTGCCTTTTCCTTTAATTTATTCCAACCACATCGTTTGAGGCTGTTGGAGGCACTTTTTGTAATAGGCTCATTTACAATAAATAGACTTTTTTTTTTTGCACCCGTGTTCATTTGCTAATCGCTTTCTTATGTGAAAAAAGACATTAAAAAAGCAACCAACTTAGGATCAAGATAGCAATAATGGCAATTATTCCCCATTTATTCATTCCATGGAGGGTGAGGAAGAAGTTGGTTTTTTAGTTGAACTTTTAAGGTTAATTAGATGGGAGGATATGGAGATACAACTTCATGAGGAAACCAAGGAGACCATAAACTGAGAACATCCCACAAGAATTTAAAAGCAAAAAAAAAAAAAAAGATAGCTAGTTGATGGAAAAGTTAATCTCCCTACTCAAAGAATTTAAGGACGTGCTTGCTTGGTCATATGAAGATATGTCGAAATTAGAGTCGGACATAGAGGGTCACTAGATAAGTTGGGATGTAAACCAGTGCAATAGAAACTTAGGAGGATGAAACATGAATGGTCCTAGGGGCAAGTTCACACCTAATTATGAAGGCTTGTGTGCGGTATAAAAAAAGGGTATTTTTTGGAGAAGCAATCATTCTAGCAGACATGGACGGGGAAACATTTCATCTGCCAATTAATTCTAAAATCATCAAGAAGTTTTATGTGTGGTGATTATAATTGAGATCTCTATGTAAAATAACAATCAATGAAGGATGACCATGTTTGTTTGGCCACTTCCCTTTTCATTTGACCTTAATGAAAATTTTGTCCCTAGTTAACGATTTGATTCCAAATATATATTAGTGGTCTTTAATTGCTATTGTTTTTATTTGCTTTGATTATATGACTTGGCTTTTTGTGGATATGCCTTGATATGAAAAGGTGGAATCCTAGAATGATAAAAGGCCTTCATTTCAGCTACCTTATCACTAAGACATCTCATTGCTTAACCCTTTTAAGTGTAAAATGTTAGAATTGGTGTGATCCCAAGAGGGGGGGGGGAGTGAATTGAGTTTTAAAAATATTTTGGCTAAATTAAACATTTACACCGATTCACCACATATCATATCTCATTCAATATAATAATGTGTATGAAAAGTGATTAAACTATAAGTGTGAACATATACATGCAGCATATGTCATTTAAATAAAAGTATGCATGCAAATAATTATAACCGCAAATGAACAAGCATACACATGCTGAATTTAAAGGGCATAAATTAAATTTGATAAGGAGAGAGCGACACACAATATTTGTTATCGAGGTTCATCCAAACCAGCCCACGTTCTCACCTTGGGCGTACCACCAAGGATTCCACTAAACTTGCTCACTTAAACGGAGCAGAAACCGTTACAACCTCTCCTTACGGGGCGAGGTAAACCCCAACTCAATTACAAGGCTAAGCCCTACTTGTCTCACTTATAGGGCTAAGACTCTCCAGTTCAATTTTCAGGTTGAACCGAACCAGTCTCACTTACGGGGTTGAGACTCCCAAATTCAATTGATGGGATGAACCCAACTGGTGCAATAAAAATCATTTTTCTACATAATAGTGCTTCTAAAAGTACAATCAAAGATGTACACGTTTAAGCTTAAATATATGCACTCTCTTATGATATGATTTATGCTTCGTAGAGAAAGGGTGCTATCAAATAATTTTACACAATAAAATATATATATATATATATATATATATATGAAAAATGAGTATTATTATTCTTCTATAAATATTTTTGCAAATAAAGAATATTTGGAGAGTCTAGAAATTTAAGCTCAAGAAAATATTTGTGCTGTAAGTAATTTTTCTTCCAAAAAAAAAAAAAAAAACTTATCAATTAAATAACCAGGAGAAACCCAACTAATACTCTCAAAATGACTTTCAAAAAATAAATAACAAGTGAGAGTATGTGCATGTGAATACAAATGAAATGCCCAAAATAAATATACTATCTTCCAAAGTGATTTTGATATAAGTAAATGGAAATAGAGTTGGAGAGTTTTTGTTTAAAACATTTGCCCCAAAGAAATGATTTTTGCAATAAAAAGGGTTTGGGGGAACTTTGATTAACAAAATAATTTGAGAGGATTTGGGAGTTAATCAAATTTTCTAATTAGGAATTATGAGGGGGAATTTATAGATTTTTTGAA
The DNA here is from genome assembly GCF_029873635.1 of Malania oleifera. Taxonomy (NCBI): domain Eukaryota; kingdom Viridiplantae; phylum Streptophyta; class Magnoliopsida; order Santalales; family Ximeniaceae; genus Malania; species Malania oleifera. The sequence continues at coordinate 70,137,224 of NC_080422.1, read as the reverse complement.
AATTATGACCGTTGGGGACACACTCGGTATTTTAGAAAAATTTAATTAAAAGTTAATGACATTTTAGCGCTTTTAAAAAATTCCAACCCGAGAGGTTAGTCGGCTGTATTTTAAGTTCAGTCGACTATATTGATAACTACGGTCGACCGAGGTACTTTTGAACTACAAATATAGTCAGCTAAATTAAGGCGATTTTAAAAACGTTCGAGGTTTGGTCGACTATATTTGAAATTCGGTCTACTATTAATATGGTTTGGTCGACCCAATCATAAATGAACTAGAAGTTTGGTTGAGCGAATAGTTGGGTGTCAAACACGAGCTAGCTCGGTCGACTGTGGAAGATACGTTCATTATACGTTCGGTCGACTGAACCTTGGTCAAACTATTGACTTTTCAATGGTTCAGTCGATTGAGCTGAATATAACTAGCTGAGTTTGGTTGACTGAGACCCATTCAAAGATTAATTTAAGTCCTGATCTTTACTAGAATTTATGGGGACCGAAAGTCAATCTATGGTCATTGAGAGCTAACCCCAAAAATCCGACGTCGGTCAACCGAAGGTGATCCCTAAGGTCGATCTATGGTCATCTGTGTTGACTCTATGAGTCCAATCATGTTATGACAAATCACTTTGTATTTGATCTATGCATTGAGATCGTGAAAAGGAACAATATTTAGCATGCACTGAAGGTTAGGAGTTCATGGAAGCCATAAGGGTTAAAGCATATACAACCTGACACAATCCATGAAACTAAAAGAGTAGAATAGTGAAGATGCAAGCGTTAAGTTCAAGATCGTCATGGGAATGAGTATTTAGACTTGATTGTATTTGCATATTTTATATGATATAGTTAGAAGCTCAAAATATGCCCTACACATGCATCTCATGAAAATCTTCTAGGGTTAAACATGGACTTAGAGACATTATTTTGAACCCCGAAAAATGTTTTATAAGGGATCAAAGCAAGAGAGCAAAATTGATTTTGAAACAGAAAATAAAAATTCTCAAGTTGGTATGCCCAGATGACTGAGGTGTACCCTCAGAAGTTTGAAGATGCAACCTCAGACAACTGAAGTTTTACTTTAGACGTCTGAAGAATTTCCTAAGAAGAGTGAAGAATTAGTTCAATCATCTAAAGCTTTAATTATTGAAACATAGAACAAGCAGAACATCTTTAGACGTCTGAACCTTCAGTTCAGTCGTCTAAGCCAGGACTTTAGAAGACCGAACCTATAGTTTAGTCGTATGACCATATGTCCAAACTATAATTTTCAGTGTTTTAAGGAACATTAAACGTCTGAATCCGAAGCTCAGTCGTCTGAACCTGTGAAAATTTTAAAAGTCTGAACTTCAGCGAGAAAACACGCAGGTTGTTTACTTAATCTAATTGATCCAACGGTCAAGATTTAACCTAAGGTCGAGATTACTAATAAAAAAAACTCGAAAGCCTAGTGCCTCACCTTTTTGCATAAGATTGAGAGACTTGAACATACTGCTGAGCAATTATCTACACTCCAATTTATTCACATCTAGTTTTTAGGCGTTTGCTATGTTGATCATAACAATATTCACGCACATATTCTGAAATCAATAGTGGTATTGAGGTTTGAGTATTTTGAGAATTTAAATCTGATTTTTTCCCACATTCATTATTTTAATATATTTCTTAAGAGCATAAATCAATATTTCGGCATTGTATATTGATTGATTGTGTAAATATTTGGGAAAGTTATTTTTGAAATAACTAAATATAGATATTTTAAAACTATTTCTTTGTTCAAAGAAGTGTTATTTGGGTATATGATTGGAAATTCTAAAAGCTTCTTGAAACATATTTTTGAGGAATATTTTTAAAGTATTGTTTAATTCTTTGCAAAATATTCAAAGTCATATTTATTCAAAGATTCGATATTAACAAAGTGTTTGGTAGCAGGAATATAAATCCGAGCATTATTTAATATTATTTTAAAGGATCTTGTTGTCGAATCTTGCTTAAGGTTATTTGAAAATAAACCCTAAGATCTCCAAAGTTCCTATTTTTAAGAAATCAATTTTTGGGAGATATTGATTAAAGAGTAATTTTGTGAAGCATATCATTCTTATAACAATTACATCGTTACATACATACTGAACTTAAAGTTTTATCATATGGATATGTGTTAGGATTTTATATTGTACTCACTAGATTTATGTAGAAGCATTTGAGTGTATTTGCAAAAATTATGACTCTATATTGTAATCACGGTTCGGGCTATGAACCAAGTTTGAGGAAAAAGTTGTATCTTTTGTAAATAGCACAGTAGAAGGAAGTTGTTGGATTTTTAAGTCTGATCTCTGTTTTGATGCTGATAAACACATGTGTTACTTATGTGTGTAATCTAGTGATTGAACATGTTATAATTAAACACACACATAAAGGAAAGTGGAATACAGGAGGAACCTCAAGTTTATCATCATTTTGGTGCGTTCCATGGAGTCTTGAAGAACAAAAGGAAGACGAAGACATTTGCTTATTTCAATTGTAATGCATTTATTTTTTAATTTGGTTTGTAATAACTGCATTCATCCTGCATGATATGAATGTAAGCTCTAACAGAATTGTAGACAGAGCTTAGGGCAGACTTCGTTCGACTAACGCCAAGTTTTTTAGGGTAAATTAATATGCCTAGACCTTAGATAGACCCTAGGTTCCTACACTTAATTTTTAACTGAAACAGGACTTACACTTAAGTTTGTGAGGTTTCGGGCAACCAAACCTAGGCAAGTCAAATTTCCTCGGTCAACCGAATGGTTGACTTGTCAACAAGTTTAACTTTGTTTGGGTGACCGAACCAAATTAAGTTGAGTGTCCCTGGGTGACCGAACCTTAGAGCGGTCACTTTTCACCTTCCCTAGGCGCTCGAACTCTACATTCAAAATACCCTTGGGTGACCGAACTTGAGACCAGGAGACCGAATCTCTGACATTTTGAGAATTGCCTAGTTCAGCCACCCAAACCATTTTTCAGGCACCCGAACTTCAAAATTGACTTTTTCTATTGTGTCTATTTAAGCGACCGAACCTATGGCTTGGTTGACCGAAACTGTCGGGTTGCAATTTTTTAACTGGGGTAATTAGGGTTAAAAATTAATTAAACTATTTTTATAATACCCAGCATGTTCCCAACGGTAAAAAATTTCCCCGAGTCTATATATACCTCTTTCATAACTCAAATTAGTAACTTTGATTAGCCCATTTTCTCTCTAATTTTTATCCTAATCAAAGTTCCCCCTAAAACATTTTTATTGCAAAAACTCTTTTATTGAGGAAATTCTTTTACTCTCCAAATCTCTCTTTATTATTAAGAAAATCTTTTCAAAGAGAGCATATATTTTATTTGGGCTTTTACTTGTTTTGATTTGCACAAAGATTTTCAAATGCATGTATTTTTGTCTTGTGCAAAATCATTTGAAACCAAAACCCTAGGTTCTCTGATTTGTTCTTGAAAAATATTTTTTGGAGAAAATTTCTTATTAGGGTTTAAATATATTTGCACACCTTTTACTCCCTAAGCATATTTCATATCATTGGAGTGTGTATATTTAAGCTTTATTGTGTACATTTTTGCTTGTATGTTTTAGAAGCATCTTCATGTACAAAAATGTTTTCCATGTACTTATTGAGTTCAATCCATTAATTGAACTGGGGAGTCTCAGCCCTGTAAGTGAGACCGATTTGGTTCAGCCCGAAAATTGAACTGGGGAGTCTCAACCCCATAAGTGAGACTAGTTTGGCTCAGCCTAGTAATTGAGCTGGAGTTTTCCTCGCCCCGTAAGGAAAGGATGTAAACGGCTCTTGCTCCACCCGGTTAAGTGAGCAGGTTTAGTGGAATCCTTGGGGGAGTATGCCCAAGGCGAGGACTTAGGCTGGTTTGGCCGAATCTCAATAACAAATATCTTGTGTCACTCTCTCCCTATCTCATTTTAATTCTTGCACTTTAAATTTAGTATGTGTATACCTATTTATTTACTATTATATTAGTTACATGCACACCTTTATTTTAAATGAGATATGTTGCATACGTGTATGCCTGCACTCACAATTCTATTATTTTACATACACGTCTACATTATGAATGTGATATGATTAGTGGTGAATCAGAAAAATGCTTAATTAGCCAAAAAAACATTTAAAACCCAATTCACCCCCTTCTTTGGATCACCAATTTCAATAGTTGTGCCTCTTGTAAGCAGCGGATTGTAAGGGAAGCTCCATCCTGATTAAAGGAGCAGGGATTTAGTGGAATCTTTGAGTGGGTTGCTCAAGGCGAGCATGTAGGCCGAGTTGGCTGAACCCCATAAAATCGTGTTTGCCTTCTCTCTTCCCTTAACTTTTTAATTTCTACTTGCATTTCATTATCAGTTTTTGCATGTTTGTATGTTGATGAATATTGCATGCACTTGATAATTAATTGGGTATAATTGAATTTATTGAGATAATAATTTGAATTAATTTCAAGCCTTTGCGATTATTTTTTAAAATATTGAAATAGGGATTAAGTGATAAAATAAACTTAAATAATTTTAAAATACCCAATTCACCCCCTCTTTTGGGATAAAACCTAAATTAACATTTGGTATTAGAGCGAGTTTACATAGACTTAACCGTTTTTTTTGTATAAAAAAAAAATCACATAGCACACATCGGTGTAACCCCATTCGATGAGGGATACTTGTTTACTAGATCACCTATTTTTTGCAGTGTAAATTACACTTACTAGAAAAGAAGAATTAGTATATATCTCTTAAATGTTGATTGGAAAGTGTGGAAAAGTGTATCTAAAGGAAATCATGTTCCTATGAAAGTAGTTGACAAGGTAAATGTTCCTAAGACTGAAGATGAGTATACAGAGAAAGACTAGAAATCGGTGCAAATAAATGCTACTGCAATGAACTTGCTATTCTGTGCACTACATGTAAATGAGTTTAATAGGGTGATGGCATGTAACACTGTTAAAGAGATTTGGGAAAAATTAGAAGTTACATATGAAGGTACTAAGGAAGTAAAAGATAGTAGGATAGACATGCTTACTAGTGAATATGAGACATTTAAAATGACTGCTAATGAATCTATTCAATCCATGTACACTAGATTCACACATATCACGAATTCTTTAAATGCTCTTGGTAAATCTTACCCTACTTATGAGTTTATCAGGAAAATACTCAAGGGACTACTGCCAGTTTGGGAGCTAAGGCTACTGCAATAGCTGAAAGAAGGAATTTAAAGGAGATGTTAGTTGATGAACTGATCGGATCGCTCATCACTTATGAGCTAGCGATAAATGAGAGGAAGAACGAGAAAAATAAAGCAAATAAAGTTATAGCACTTAAGGCATCATCTAACAGCTCCAGTGAAGGAAGCGATTCAGAATCAGATGATAACATGGCTATCCTCACTAAGAAATTTGAGAAGTTCATGAGAAAGAACAAGAAATACACTAGAAAATTCAAGGGTTAAAAAATAGAAAAGGGAGAGACAAGGAGAAAGAAGCGAAAGGATGATCTTCCTATGTATTATAACTGTAGAGAAGTTGGCCATATCAAGCCAGACTGCCCCCAGCTGAAGAAAGCGTCTAAGAAGAAGAAGAAGAAGAAGACACTGAAGGTTGGTTGGGATACTCACAGTTGCAGTAGTTCAGAATCTGAATCCAGTGATGACGAGATTGCAAATCTATGTCTGATGGCTCACGAAGACCACGAGGTACAATATTTTTGTTCTGCTTCATCTTATTATTCCAGTGATTCAAAAAATGAAAATAACATGCTCTTTTATGATGAAATACAACAGGAATATTTGCATACACTTAAAATTCTTAAGAAAATGAATAAGAAAAATTTTGTTTTGAAGTTAAAATTGAAGGAACTTTCAAAGTCAGTAGAAAGTCAAAATGAATCTCATGCATCCTTAATGAGGGATAAGGATTAAGACATTAGGAAAAATCATTAGGAAAAATTCTCTAAATTTTTTATACTCATTTTTGCTCATATTCTTTCAATCTTCAAAGCATACTACTCATTCTCCTTACACTTTGATTTGAAAAACTATGTTTGAGGAGAATCATTTGGTATACTCCTTGGTTGAAAACTAATTGCAACTTGAGAGGGAGTTTGATTTTGTATTATTGTTCTCATTTCATAAATCTTCTTGAAGCTTATTACTCTCATTTTGCATTATTTGAAAATTTTTTTAGAGAGTAAACTAAGGTATTTCCCCCTATATTTTATTGATATATATTTGATTGGGAAAATTTAATCTTTGCTTATGAATCTTAGCATCCATATTGCAAGATTCAGAAGGTTGCATATTATTCTTTTGAAAAAACATTTGCAAGCTTAAACCCTAATATCTATTGTGCTTAATATTTGATAAAATATTTTTGAGATACTTGCTTAAGGTTTCTAAGGTCCTTTAATTATTCATTTTTTGAATATATTATATTGAATCAAAGGTATCACTCTCATGTATATACAAATATATATACACATTGGTTGAGAGTTGACAGATAATTTGACCTAATATCACTTGAGCATAAATCTCTACTATTTGTGAGTGCATTGATTGTATTGTGCTTATTGTGGTACATATTTTCTAAGTGTAAGAAACATCTTTATTATACACAAATATTTGATTATCTGTTGTGTTCCCAACGGTCTGGTCGGAAGAGGGAGACTAGCCCTGTGAATAGTCCCAAATTGCTCTGATTTGGTTAGGAGAGCACTGGATTGGTTCAGACCCGGTTAGGAGAATTAGGTGCACCAGCCTATAAGGTATTGTAAATGGTGTCACTCCACCTGTAAGCAAGCAACTAATGGAATCCTCTTACTTGTGAGCTTGAGGCGGGGACGTTGGTAGTATTAGCCGAACCTCGATAACATATCTTATGCATACTCTTTAATTTCCACACTTTATTTACTGTACATGTATGTTATTATTTATTGCTCTAATTCATTTATATACTAAGTTTGCTTTATATGTTTAAATATCTGCTCAGTAGAATATTTTTTATATTGGGAAATACTTAGACACCCCCTAGGTTGCGATATACTGCTTATGGATTTAAACTTAACCTAGGAAAAGTTTTAAAATTCCAATTTACCCCCGCCCCCCTCTTAGGAATACACCAAAGTCAATGGGGATCCAAAGATTTCGAACCCTGTATACAACTCTTTAGCATAGAAAATTAAGCCTTCAAATAGCAAACAAAAATAAAAACCAAATAAAATTTTTTAAAAAAATCATGTAGTAAACTACACTCAGATTTGGCTCACTATCGTAACTAAGTCCTTGGCAACGACACCAAAATTTGGTAGGTTCAACGAGGCTTAGGTCCTTAACTACCAAATATAACATTTATAACCTAATGAATCTCAAGTTGAGTAGAACAACGAGTAAGTCGGATGTCAATTCTCAAGGACTACAGTGCAACTTTTTACCAAGTTAACCTAGTTTACTACGTTGGAACAAGAAGAAAAATTGGATTTTGGTTTTTCTATTAAACTACAAAAGTAATTAAAATTTAATTTAAATTCTTATGGAAAAACAAGTCTTTGGCTATGAATCCACCCTGGTTGATACGCGATCATTAGGTTCGGTCAATTATCCATACTATGGTTTCAACGGTCAAGTAACCTGCTCGAGTAGCACAGCGTAGCCGGGTTCGCACCAATCATCCAGAGCACTAAAGAAATCATTCGTACCTTATTATGCACAATTGAGTGAATCCTAACTATGTTGTTCTTACCTAGGGTTTCATCACAACCAAAGAACTAAAGAAATTAGCTACTTATTATGCATGAAATTAAACATAAAGACAAGGTATTGAAGAACGAAATTGAAAGCATGAATTTTATTGAAATTCAGAATTGAAATACAAAGCAGGAATGAAATACAATTAAACTTACAACTTGAAATTAAACAAAGCAATGTAAATGGATGAGTAAAATAAAACTAATCTAAATGGCACCAATAGGGACTCAAGGGCACTCAATAGAGCCTTAGAGAACCGAAAGGGAACCCTAATCATCTGTTTGAAGTTTGATTTTATAAACATTAGGGTTTACGCACGATTGAATTCAAATTAGGAGACTATCGCCAAAGATCTCGTGCAGTAAATTTCTAAACTCGATAACAATCGACCTTGTCACACTCCAAGTTCTCCTTGTCGCACCCTAGTCGACCCATTCTGGAAAATCTTCAATTACTTCTTTGTTTAGTTGATGGCATTGTCGAACAGGTCGCACTTCCAAGGTCTCTTGGTCATACCCTGGTCGAGGCATTCTATGAATCTTCTTGTTAGTCAGCACTTTGGAGTCTTCTAGGTAGACCTAGTCGAGCACTTGGTCGAGCCTTATGCTTCCAAGTTGCTTCATTTGACTCCTTGCACTGCTTAACTCCTTGATTTAAGGTTCAATTTACTGAAACATCAAACACACCATGTGTAACTCCGAACAACGATAAGAAGGGATAATATACAAAGAAAATAAGAACATCACATAGGTAAATGGGGGTCTAAAATAGCATATTTTAGGAACACATCATAAGTCATATGATGAAATTATGGGAAAGGGTAATTGAACATAAAATAAGACTTGAAATGAAGATTTTGGAAAACCAATTTGGTTTATGCCTAGGAGATCAACAATAGAATCTATTTATCTTTTAAGATTTTTAATGGAAAAATTTAGGGAAAAGAAGAGGGATTTGCATATGGTTTTTATTGACATAAAGAAACCATATGATAGAGCACCTAGGTAGGTTCCTTGGTGGGCCTTAGAAAAGAAGAGGGTTTGTAGTAGATATACTAAGGTCATTAAGGATATATATATATATATATGATAGAGCAGTATCTAGCGTTAGGGCTATAGGAGGGGAATCTAGAGATTTTCCAATTACAATAGATGTACATCAATGTTCTATTTTAAGTCTTTATCTTTTAAATTTAGTAGCTGATGAACTTACTAGAGTATCCAAAACAAGATCCCTTGGTATATGTTGTTTGCAAATGATATCATGTTGATTGATGATAGTAGAAGCAAAACAGAATCTAAGTTAGAACTTTGGAGAGCCACATTAAAGTCTAAAGGGTTTAGGATAAGTAAGAATAAGATAGAATATATGAAATGCTATTTCAGTAATATAAAGAGTAGCAATGGAGAGAGGATTAAAGTTGATAATCAAAAGATTAATAGTACTAATAGATTTAGATAACTTGGATTTGTTATGCAAGCTAAAGATGAAATTAAAGAAGATGTAGTACATAAAATTAAAAATAGGTTGGGTGAAATGTAAGAGTGCACCAAGTGTGTTATGTGACTATAGAATACCGTTAAAATTAAAAAGAAAGTTTTATAAAATGGCTATAAGGCCAACTATGCTTGATGGTTCAGAATGTTAGGCAACTAATAAACATGTACAAAAAGTAAAAGTTGTTGAAATGTGAATGTTAAGGTGGATGAGTAGTTTAACATTAAAAGATAAAGTAAGAAACGAGCATATACACAATAATTTAGGCACAGCACCAATTGAAAATAAGATTAGGGAGGGGTAGCTTAGCTAGTTTAGGCATTTGAAATGCAAGCCTAGTAGAGCACCTTTGAGGAAAAGTGAGCAAGTTATTGTTTCTAACATGAAAAGAGGTAGGGGTAGGCCTAAAATAACTTGGAATAAAATAGTGAGGAATGATTTAATAATCCTTAATCTAATATAGAAAAACACTCTCGATTGGGCAAATTGATGGAAAAGGATTCATGTAGCCAACCCCACCTAGTGGGACTTAAGGCTTGTTGTTGTTGTTGTTGATTTCCAAGAATAGTATTAATTATGTAAATATATACGTAGTTCAATTTCAAATGACATGTGTAGTTAATACTATAATAAAATTTATTTTAATAATTATGGACATATCTAAATCAACCTATTATTTAATTATGTACATGCATGCATATTAGGTGGTTTGGATGATCGAACGAAACCAATTATGCACATAATACATAATTGGGTAATTACGTACATATTTGAATTGAATTACCTACAATTACAAAATTAGGTATGTAAATTTTTAAATTATAGTGTCAATTACATAATTATATAATTGAATTTCAAATGATAGTTAGGTATAACTAATACAATAACCAAAAATGACATTAATTTAATTATGTACATAGATTTTCCAAATAACAACATTAATACTACTAAAAAATGTGTTTTTGGTAACATCAACTTGGCATTACCAAAAATGATATAGACGTCAAAAAATGTTTTAGCAACGATAACCTTGATGTTATAGATGTTAATGTGATTGTAGGTTTTGGGTGAAGTCGGCATGGGTTTTAGTAACGTATAGTTGACGTACTATAGGCCTACCTTTTGGCAATTGCCATCTCGGATCCTGACACGCATTTAGCAATGACTGTAACTATTTTTGGTAACGTCATACTAATGCTGCTAAAAATAACTTCACTAACATTAGAATCTAAATGTTACCAAAAGCGAATTTTAGTAGCATCAACTTGATGTCACCAAATACTGTTTAAATGTTATATTAAATTGTTTTGGCAGCATTATACTCCTGACATTGCCAAAAGTCTTATTCCTATTTTTAATGATTTTCTTATTTCGAGCTAATTTTTCAACAACAAATTAGACCTATTGCATAGCCAAAAAATTAATAATCCAAAATTCACACTAAAATCCAAAATTTCCAAATAAACTCTTTTACTTATAAATTTAACTATCTATACGGTAAATAATATCATCCACAACTATTATTGTTTGTCTCATCCATAATTAATGTAAATCTATCATACATGACCAAAATATTATTTTTCAATAACTAAATACAAATGCTTCTTCCACCATGCGCTACATTGGGATTTTAGGGAAGCAGTTGCTTGTCCCTAAGAAAAAGGAAAAATATATATAAACAAATCATTATTTTAAAATTAAAAAATAATCTATTTTTTAGTAATGAACTTATAAAAGAAAACATACTTACACTCTCATTCTCATTCATATCATAATTAGAAACTTGACTTCATAGACCCTGCATACACCTACATAAATACAATACATTACATTAAAACATTACGACTTCCTATTGAACATCAACTTAGTATTCTACAGCTACTATAAAAATTATAATCAAACACAAACTTAGTAGCATTACTTATATTCTTTTTGCAAATTAATTGACTTCCTCAATGTATTTTTACAAGTGTTCTCATCAACTTCTTATATGCATGACACAACTCTGCAGACTCAATAAGGGAATCATATATCTTATATACACATATGCTTGCAATTCTACTAACTACCATGTTTATGATGTACATATATCCCATGTTCCATATTTTTTTTTTCTCACATTAGGTATCTCTAATGTAATTTACAACATCATAGAACAGAGGAGGCCAAGTTCCAGTCTAGTATAAAGGTGATTATTTACCATTAGAGATTAACATTAGTTAGACCTCATTTTCCTCAATTCACATATTCAATTATATGTTGCAAGCTAGCCTTTATGTAGTTAAATAGGGTGTTTTTCTTTTAGGAGTCCAAAGTGCGTTGATGCAATTAGAGAGGATGTCATTCAATTAGGAGTTATTCAAGGTTCTCTCTCTCTCTCTCTCTCTCTCTCTCTCTCTCTCTCTCTCTCTCTCTCTCTCTCTCTCTCTCTCTCTCTCTCTCTCTCTCTCATATATTTCCCATTACTAATGTTATTTCATTTTAGCACACTCCTCTTCATTTCCCAATTCTATATTTTCGTAGCCAATAGCTTTCCTTATGGTGCCTTACAGCAAACAATCAGATGAGGAATGAAAACGTTAATTAATAAATAATCATACCTAAGTATTCATAATTCTACTAGATACGATTCTAATAAATGCCTTTAATACAAACTATTTACCATTACTAAGTTAAAAGCCTATCCATTATGCATATGGGAACTATGTGTGCCTCCGCTTTATCTATACTATTACAGAAATGGAATAGCTTTCGCTTTCTTTCTTTTGTCTCTTCTATAACATTTGTTATAAAAATTTCAGTAGATACCCCTCTTAATAGCTTAAGTAAAACTTGTAACAAGTGCTTAATACTGATTCAAGCTCTGAATTCGTGAACCAAATTCAAAACCAAGTTAAGTAACCATGTTTGTTAAAAAACATTCTTTATATCATCACAACAACAATAATATCAAGGAACAATCAACAACAATCAATGCTTTAAATCATAGTAGAAATAAAACAAAATGCATTTATAAAAGAGGTCGTGAGGTGTAGTGACTTGGCAAGGGAGGTGATGAGATGAAGTAAGCCAACAAAGGAGGTGACAAAGTGTAGTGGCTGACGAGGAAAGCAACAAGTTATGGTAGTTAGGGAAGCAATGACATGCAATAAGCCAACAAGGCATAGCAATGGCTAAAGAGGCCCGCTCATGTGATGCCCATATTTCACACCATTTTTTTTTCATTTTTGTCTCCAATAAATAATAAATATTAATCAAACATCTATCACGTCAAAAACTCTGATACCATTTAAACATAACTCGACCCAAAGTGAGGTACAGGGTAATCAGCTCACCATATACACACATTCCTAATAGCGAAAGTCAATATTTATAAACCATCTAGAATAAAAATGCCCAGAGTTCTATAAAACCATACTCATCCCCAAAAACCCATAGTATACACTAGGAATCATATATCTTTAAACAAAACACTCACCTTGTCTATCAGGGTACCAGCTCCCCTTTATCACGAAACTCTATCACTTGGTCTATCACGATTTCCTGAAATATTAGATATTTAGGTGAGACACGTCTCAGTAAGACGGAATAAATTATTTACAATGTGTGGCAGTATGATTTTTGTTATATCATAATATACTCATTTCAGTGATAATACCATTTGAGAAAATTTACAAATTTGTATTCGTAATCATATAGATATAAAATGCAATCTTTTATAAGTTTTATTCTATTTCTCAAATTCATGCACCTGCAACCCATGTTTATCAACGAAAGTTTTCGAGGATAGGGGAGATTACATGCCCAAACATGTAGCCCCCCTCTGCTCTGATATCGTTTGTAACCTTACCTGAATAGTTTGGGTGCAGCTGCAACTGATACTTATCAGGGCACTCACCTTACTTAGTAAGAGGCGAAGAGTTTTACTTCGCCCAAATTATTTATGTAATTAAATTCACACTCTTTCATTTCTCATTTCCATTTCACAATCTAACTCATGAGTGTCCACTGTAACCTATCCATGTGCCATCTGTAACTCATGGTTGCCCTGAGTATATTCATCACACCATGCTTCCCCCCATGGTTAGGGTTGTGCAGGTCGAACGCTGGATCTAAATCACGATTGGCCCACCCGGTTAGATTAAAATAAAAAATCCATTCATGCGTCTGTAGTACAATTGGCCTGCCTAATCCTGATCTAGACTCTAGGGGGAAAAGCTACGCTTCTCATTGACTCAATCGACTGTCACACCACACTCTCCACTAGCCGTGTGGCTGCACTTATCATCCTACGAGCAATGGTACTGTGCTCTCAAAAATACTCTAATCCATTAGGGTTCTCATTTTCACATTTCCATGTTCATATTTCAATATTCACAATTTAGTATTCACAATTCAGTATTCACAATTCAATATTCACAATTCAGTATTCACATTTCAGTATGTTTATTCATCTCATCATTCCAGTAATATTTTCATCATTTTCTGCTTCATTCTCATCATATCAATATACATTCCATTCTCATAATATGATGTATCTCATTTCACATATTTCCACATTTCTCAATAAAACATATCAATATTTCTAATTTCCTCATCTATCATAGAAAATATTTCTATTCATATATATATATATATATATATATATATATATATATATATATCATATTCCATCATTTTCTAGTAAAATACACATTGGTATATCACAATTTGTCGTTCTCAATAAAATAATTTTGTATTCCATTTTTCAACATTTTCCATATTTCAAATCTCATATAATCACAATTAGTATATAAATATAACCGATTTCCATTTCCTTCATTTCTGCGTAAAAAGTTTCAATATAAATATATCACAATCTCTTTATTTTCAATGCAAATCACATTACTCAGTTTCAACACATTTCCAGTGTAAATCATATGTCACACAATTTTATTTGAAATTCATATCATAATAATCTCAGGAAAAATATCATATTCTCATTTTCAATTATTCACTCAACCAGAAATTTTAAAAAATAACTGTTATAATTTATTCCTCTTACCTGACTTACTGAGAAGCCTGCTAAAATACCCAATCCCACGCCCGTGGTGTACAAAACTCAAAACCTTGAAATTCACATTTCCCCCAAATCAATCAATTCAATTTCTAAAATAATAATTATTTTAATATTTCTTAATCTCACACACTCCCAATAGCTAATTAAACTTTAAAAATAAATAACGGATATAATTCCACTATCATACCCTAGCCTTGAAGTAGTGTTTAGGAAACTCAAATTAAAAATCTACTCCGGTTAAAATGATGATCGGAGTTAGGATCTTGTAGTGGTGTCTGATCATCGATTTGACTAGAGATTTACGGAGAAATTGAGGAGAGAGTGAGAGGTTACGTTACCCCAAGAGTGGTGCCTACGTCACTTCTACGACAAATCCACTTTGGTTAAAATATCAGTGGTGAGGAATGGAACCTAGGGGTATCTTTCGTTTTTCGATCGGCACCTATTTGGCCAATCAAATTGAGAAGAGAGAGAGAGAGAGAGAGAGAGAGAGAGAGAGAGAGAGAGAGAGAGAGAGATCTGTAAATTGTCTTCTTGATTTATACTGAGATTCTTCAGTATTGTTATATATATATATATATATATATATATATATATATATATATACTATAATACTATTATATTATATTATATTAATATATTATTATATTATATTATATTATTAAATTAATAATAATAAATATTTATTTTTTATTTTTTACATTCACTATATCCAACTGTAATAATTATTTTTGGGGCATTACAACTCAAGCTAAGGCTTTTTTTTTGTGTTTGATTTTGGGAGGAGGAAAGGGAATTGAAAAGGGTTCATATAATTTTTATAACCTTTCTAATTTTAGGCCAGTAATTGGTATTAGAGCCTAGCTCCAAAATTTTGGGCTTAACCATGTTAGATAGGATCCATGGTAGTCAACATTTATAGTCTTACTTTTGAGGGGCATTCAACCATATGACCACCATTTGTCAATAGAAATGATTATGTTCTTTGGAAAACAAAGATGAGTATATTCTTTCAAACTCTTGGTTTTGAAATATGTGATATTATCCAAATAGATATACTCTTCTAATAATGGTGGAAAACAATGTGACAAAACCTAAACCTAAATGCATATGGTCGATTTGGATTAGGTCAAGCTTAAAATTTCAATCGATTAGATCTTGTCAGTTTGATAAGAATTCAATTTTAAGTTGGATCACCTTGAATAGGTGGGTTGGTCTGGGTTGGCAATTTAATTTGTTTTGAAGCGAAGTAGAAAAGAAAAAAAATGCAAAGGAAAATATTTGAGATTTTTTTGTCAAATATAATATGTTACATTGAAAATACTATTTAAACTTGTGTCATTCAAGTTAGAATATTTAATTAATAGACTTCTTGCGAAAAAAAAAAAAAAAAATAATGGTATCAATATAGCAGTATGAATAGCACATTTAAGTACTTTTCAATTTTATATTGATAATTTAAAATAAATAATGTTACGAAGTTAATAAAAAAAGAAAATATTATGTCTACTTTCTAACATGCATACCATTAACAACCAAAATGAGTATGATGTTAAAACATCATATCCATAAGCATTACTACAACAGAAAAAAAAGTGGAAACATAAAAATTAAAATATTCCAAAATAATAAAAAAAATTTAACACAATAATCTAACCGATCAAAATAATAGTTGAAATTTCAACTATCATATTTTTAATTTTCTTGATTTCTATTTTTGTTTATTATAATAATTTATTGTTATTATTATTATTATATAGTAACAATGTGTAATAATATTATTTAAAGAAGCACTAATGTTCAACTAGGCAAAATAGTAGGACAATTTAGTCTAAAAAATAAAATTTTTCATTCGAGATTACAACCCGCAAATTTTGTCCATGAAAATGATATTTTTATATATATTTTTTGTGATATGTCACAATTGTCTTATGTCTGATTTCAATTCAAAAGAAATATAGAATGAAATAAGATATAAATTAGAGTCCTAAAAATGTTGAAACAAACTGCACACCAAACAGCCCCTCCAAAATTTCAATAATTTTGAATTTTCCTGGCGGTTTTAGTAAAGAAAGTATTGAAGAAAAGGAAATAAGAAACCTTACCTAAAAAAATAAAAACCAAATTTGATAGCCTACTCAGCACGCAATCGCAAGAACCGTAACCCAAACCAACCGCAGAGAAGCCGAGAACTGTAGCTAGCAGAACCGCCATTGCAGAAGCCTTGCCGACTCCGCGCCAAAACCTATATATGTGTAATATGCCCCTAACGACACAATCATAGCTCCTCCCTGTTTCCTCCCGACCACCGCCAAGCCCTCTGCCACCTACGTCTCTCTCTCGCTCTCTCTCTCTCTCTCGCAAAGTCGCCTGAGATGGCCACAGTTTCAAGTTAGGATTCTCCACGCTTGATGAATTGTTCTGGCCTCTACTTTCGAGCGATTTTCGCCCTAATTATTCTTGTATTCATCGTCTTTTACTTATGATAATCACTTCAGTATTACAGTTATTTTTCCTGCACTTTGATGAACCAGTATTTGTTTATTTACCAAATTCTTGCCTGCGCAACTTACTTTTCATGGGAAAGTTTCCCACTCTGTGTTTTCTTTTTTAAGTATGAAGATCCTTTCAGCGTTAGGACTCGAAAAATCTAGTTTCATCCTGAAGGATAATATCTTAAATCATCAATGTATTATTTAGATATATATGCCATGGGGGTTGAACCGTTTTATGAAAGTAATGATCGGGTAATTTGCTTAACGATAATTGCTTTCTTGGTTCATGGGACTTCTGCAGCTTTTTTCCTATATTATTTTGTTCACTATGGTTCTGAGAACATGAATTTCAGGCCTTAAATTTAAATTTATGTGAATTCACTGCAATTTGTGTTTCATTTTGTTCAAATCAATACAAGTTCAAATCTAAGATCCAAACTCTAGGCTCCCAAACAAAAAGTACACTTGTTTAGTTATTTTTTTAATTCTGGGAATATTTTGGTTATAGCTGATATTTTGCGGTTATATTTATGTTATATTTATGCTAGAATCTTTAAGCTACTATTAATATAATATTCTTTCCATTTATACTTTTAAAATCTTGAAGTTCCAACTGCTATCATTTTTTTTTTGTCTATTCCTTTTCAGCACTTTGGTTGGGCATATTTTCTTACTTAGCAAATCTTTTGCATGCCAAGTTGATTTTAATTGGAACTTTAGATTTTATGGGTAATCTTCTGTAGTTACAATGAATTTTTTAGCATTAGGATTTAATTTCGAGAAAATTATATTTACACTATTGGGCGATGCACCTTTGTGCAAATTCTCCCTGAACTTCCACAGCCGATGCTTGACGCCTTGATCCCTCAAACTGTATTCAAATCGTTTCTCTGGGTGGAGTTTCACATTCTACAGGTGCACTTTTTTTTTTTTTTTGTAGTTATCAAGAACCTTTAGGATTTGATTTGGGGAGAATTATATATACACCACTGAACTATGCCTCATGTTACAAATGCTCCCTGAAATTCTACAAGTGATAACCAGACCCCTCAAACCATCATTCCAGTTGCAGAGGGCCTCTGCACCTAACAATGTGGCTTTGCCCCAGGTTTTAGCCAAGGGTGCTCTTGCTTGCTAATTTGAGTTTAGATTCGTCAAATAATTACAGACTCCTTCAATTAAAAACTTTTAGCTAAGGGTACTTTTTCATTTGATGTTATTGAGGATGCTAGACACCAATCTTGTTTCTATAAAGGAAGGATTTGTAGTAATGACCGGGATGTACATGCTTTAGATATTCCTCATGGGTCACCCAAAAATGTAAGTTTATATATATATATTCTCAGCTCTGACGACGATGTGTCTGGTGGGCTTATGAGTTGTAGTGAGAATTTGGTTGGGTGTGCAGCATGGGTGGATGTTTGAGTTCTGCTGACCTCATGGCTGGCCAGACTTGAAGAACATTAGTAGAATTCTTAGGATTCATCTAAGCCCATCCAATTTCTTCCTATTACTATGAGCCTTGTTGCAGTTTCTCTTTAGCCTTCCTAATGAGATGATTTTAAGTCAAGATGTAGTGCAGATAAAAAAAAATATATAACTAGGGGTCCTTGTAGGTACTTTAAATGTCCTGATGCTGTTTCGAAGACCCTTTAGTAGTAGCCAGAATGGTTGGCCTCATAACAGTCAGGCCAGGTTTTTTGGGATGGGATCACCAGACACAATTAGTAGAAGAATCCCTGGTAAGCCAAAATATTCTCGGCTATGGTATGGTTATAATAATAGAGTCTGGAATTGTGCAACCAAATATTCTACAGCTTCTCCTCCTGTTGTGGCCACACAAAGAAGCAGTAGAAGAGTCAATTATCATATAGAAGTATATTGTTTGGTCCTCTACTTCCTAATGCATCTTAATAGAACTAGAATTTAAAGTTTCTTTCTTCATGGTAATGCTTGATTTTGATCTACTTTACTGAAACCAACGTTTCATTAAATTAACCTTATTATATAACATATGAACCATTCCTTTTACATTGGAACTCAGAATTCCTTATTTGCCCTGTTTCACTGTGTCAGTTCCTACTCCTGCAGTTTTGTCCTAGATAGAGACCATCCTTGTCCTACTGGCAGCTAATGATGAGCCCTCATTCACTAACTAGATCATCCAGATACTGATGCTAAATGAATTCCTGAGGAGTAGTTGGATATTTAGATTCTGCATTGTAGGTCAATTCCTTGGATGTTCCCTCTCTGCAGGAGAATTTTCTTTCTCCAAGGAGGAATGATTAAAATTGTCAGCATACCCAAGCATCCACCCTTTGCAGGAGTCAAGTTGATTTACCAGATTTTCTTTGGTTTTAGATAATTGGGATATTGTATTTTATCTCTGGTTTATGGGCTTTTTTTCTTCATAATTTTAGGAGATTGGTTTTGCTATAGGGTTATTACTGTGGGATCCTGGGAGGCTATATATATGTGGTCAAGGTACCCTTGGTGGTTTTGACTAATTATTGAACCCTAATTCACTTCCTCTCTCTTCCCTCCTATTTGACCTCTATTTTCCCCATCCCTTGCTGTAGCTTCACTCGACTTTCGCTCTCACTCTATTCTCTTCTCATTCCCATTTTCTTCTTTCTCCTCTATACTGTTTCATTATTATGTTGAAAGAAGGAGAGAAAGAGAGAACTCGTTGGAGGGGTGTGCGAAAGTCATTTAATACCTAAAATTATGTAATAGTAAAAAATGCTAAATTTATTTACCACTCTCTTGGGAAGAACTTATTCAGGGGACATGTTCCTTCATGTGTCCATGTGCCTGTTTTTTAAATATTAAACATGTGACAAATGAGTTCTACATTCATTAATATCGGATGTATCATGAATCTAATTGCCAGGCATTTAGCATCTACAAAACAGGCACACAAACAACATGGTGGGCAGGTCCCTGGACGTTTTCCCATGTTTGGGAGCCTAGAGTTTGGACCTTGATTTGGATTTGTGTGGATTTGAACAAAACACAATACAAAATTGCATTGATTTCTATCCAAATCTACACATCAAAATCTATGGCCTGAAATCTATGGTCCCAAACACAACCTTAATATCTACAATTGTGTGGTCTCAAATTTTCAGGCTTTTTTTGTTATGTAGGAGCATGTGGTTCTCTTTTAATGACTATTCTTGATTGCATGAAAATGTGATGCCATGCAGGTGATTTCTTTCATTTTACACAGATTTAATCTTCCAATTAAAAATGACTTTAACATACTCGCAAAGAATAGTGTAAGTTACTGTTTTATATCTTCTGGTTTTATATAATGCCTCTTTATTAAAGTACATACGTCTTCCAGCTGAGCCAATGCAATCTCAGAGGTGGCCTGCAGAACAAAGCAAAGATCCCACTACACCTTCTACAAGCAGTGAAACAGAAAATGCTTCAGCTCTCCTTCGGGCTTCACGAAGAAAGACCAACATAGAACATTCTAAAAGCAGTGGAATTGAAAATCCTTCAGCTGCCCATCAGGTTTTACAAATGAAAACCAAGAAAAAACCTTCTAAAACCAGTGGAATGGAAAATCCTTCAGCTCTCCCTAAAGCTTCGCAAAGAAAGACCATGAAAAGACCTTCTAAAAGCAATGGAATGGAAAAGCCTTCAGCTCTTCCTCAGGCTTCACAAATAAACATCAAGACAAAACCTTCCTCCGGTCCATCCAAACCTCCAAAATGCGTTGCTCCAGAAATTCATTATGTCAGATGGAATGGTATGTATTACTGTTTCCCGTGCTTTTCTCTCAGGTTTGGGTGTGATGAAATTTTTTTATGGTAATTAGAAGTTTGCCTGCTAAGTTGCCTTGTGCGGCTTGGAGCTAATAAGAAGGTAACAGTAATGCCTAATGATTTTTGAAACTTTGAGGATATGCTTAGTTGTGGAAAATAGTTTTTAGGCCGACAGATATAACTTTCTAGTTTTCCGGTTCTCAGTTGATTATAAAAAACATGGATTTGCGCACCTAAATAGAAAATTTTGCTTTAAAATACTACCCTATTGACTTATTCATCTTGTCATCGGTTGAATGAATCATTCATCAGTGTCATTATTTTTCTCGCAGGCATCAACAAAACCGGACAAGCAGTTGGGCACAAATGCTATTTATGTGACTGGGATGTTGCTTGTGCCCCAGAAGGCCATGACCATGATCATCATCAAAACTGCGACCATGAATTTGAAAGCATATTGCCAGAAGTGTCGGTATTACCTTGTGGTCATATCTTCCACAGCAACTGCCTGCAGGCTGCGACACCCAGGGAACAGTCGAGAGATCCTCCATGCTATTTTTGCATTAGCTGCAATTCTTAGTTCTCTTCGTCAATTTCATTCTCTCGAGCTTTTTTCCCTTCTATATGATAGAGAAATGGAGAAGGCAATTGAGTAAACAGGGTAGGCACTCACAGAGGAACATTTTTTGAATAACGTAGGGTACGTACATACGATGGTGACAAAATTATATACCTTTTTGAAGTGTAATAGCTTTTATGAAAACTATGAATTGCAGAAGGCCTATAGCTATAATTTCCAAATTTTGGGTGGGTTTTTCTTTGCTTTTCTGTTCTTTTTCTTTTCCTAGAATCCTTACGATCTGAATCAGCTCAAACATAGTAAAGCTAGCACATGGAAACTATTGCTTGTTGTCATGAGAAAATAGGACTAGAAGTTTAACATTTGGTTGGCTGTAGAATGAAGTATGGCGTGAATGGAATACGTATTAATGGAATGGTTATTCTTTTTTTTTTGGGTGACGTCGGGTGCGCTGGGTTCCTCGGCACATCCAGTTGACACTATGAAATGATTATTTTTTTTTTTTTTTTTGAATTACGCACCGGGTTTCTATGTGTCCGTTTTACGGTCCACGTGACTAATTTTGCGCCGCTGGAAGTTGACCCCATAACTCCAAAGGGAGGGTAAATTTAGGAGTCCAGGGGTGGAAACGAATCCAGGAAGGTTTGAACATCTGATCTCGTAAGAGGCACTCCCGCAGTCCGCACTATCACCTGAACCACACCCTAAGGGTTATGAAATGATTATTCTTACTATTATATAAGGGTGTCAATGCTTGGTTTATGGAATGAAATCGAATGGGACGGAATGGAATAAAAAAATAGTTTTAAAATTGGCCGAAAAGTACTCTCCTTCTTGAGATTTGACAAAATGTCATAAACTTTCTTTGGATCACTTGCACTCCTTAAAAGACCTATTTTTTTGTCAACTATAAAGAGAGATTTGTATCTTTTTTACAGAATTTAAGGGAGTTTTGTTGAATTCTTTTCTTAAAATTTTTGAAATCTTAAAAGAGGTAAGTGGTTGTTTTTTTTTTTTTTTTTTTCCAAATTTCAGAGATTCAAATTTTTATTTTATTTCCTCCTATTCCATTTAATCTATATTATAGTTGACAAAAAATTCAATGTTGTTCTAACTGTAGTTTAAATTCCTATAATTGTCAATATATACAGCTAAAATTTTCCCCATTGCATACAAAATCAAAATGAAATTTTCATAGATTTCATAAATCATCTGAAATTTATTGTAATCTCAAAATGTCCTGAAATTTAATTATGGAACAATTTAGGTCGAGTGATTAATTATGAACATTATTTTTATTTTTTATTTTTTATTTTTTCAAAAAGTATAAGATTGCTAGCTTATTTTTTATTTTTCCAATATTTGTATTGAAAATGTAGAAATAATAGATTTGTTTAGCTGCAGAAAACAACTTTTATTTTTCATTTCTTGATTTTCAAATAGTTAAAAATCACACTTTTTATTTTTCAAAAATTATAGAAAACAAAGATCCAAAAAAAAAAAAAATGTTTTTCAACTCTCCTGTACAAAATTAGAAAACCAAAGAATTAGATGGAGTTTTTGTAATCATTTGAAAAATTGAAAATGAAAAATAAACAACTTTCTACAAGTGAAAATCTTAAATTTTTTTTATTATTTTCAATTTTTTTTTTTAAATATTGATTTTCAAATAGTTAAAAATCACACTTGGTATTTTTTTTTTCAAAAATTATAAAAAATCAAAAATCCAAAAAACAAGAAGATGTTTTTCAACTCTCCTATACAAATTTAGAAAACTAAAGAATTGGATGGAGTTTTTGTAATTATTTAAAAAATTGAAAATGAAAAACAAACTACCTACAAGTAAAAATGTTAAATTTTTATTATTATTTTCAAGTCTTTTTTATTCAAATATTGATTTCCAAATAGTTAAAAAAACATATTTTGTTTTTAGATTTTTCAAAAAAAATATTTTAAAAAATCCTGAAAACAAAAAAAGAAGAAGATGATTGTCAACTCTCCTATACAAATTTAGATGGTGTTTTTATAATTATTTAAAAAATTGAAAATGAAAAATAAACTACTTTCTACAAGTGAAAATGTCACAAACTTTTATTATTTTCAAGTTTTTTTATCCAAATATTGCAAAAGTGAAAAATAAGCTGAATTTTTGGTAATTCTTTGATAAATCAAAATTAAAAAATTAAATTATTTTCTACAATTAAACAATATTTAATTTTCCTTAAAAAATGAATTTGAAATTCTAAAGTCAAAATTAAAATTTCTCGTTCAATAAATAGAAAACAATTTATTTTATTGAAATAAAAATAATTACAATAGGGAAACAAAATAAAAATATTTTAAGGCTTTCAAATTTAATATAAAGTTGAACGTTTATATTCACTACAGTAGTATATCCAAACTTTATGTCAAAAATATTTTTTTCTTGCTAAGTAATATCAAAAATACTTATATTTGGTAATGACTAATATTTGAGTGATTTTTATGAATTCCATTCATATGTGTTTAATATGATTATTAATGAAAGATCATTTGAATCATGATTTTGATTGGGAAAGAAAAAATAAAATAAGAAACAAACTTTATTTTTATTATATTTCTTTCTATATTAAATATCATATGGTAGAATGGTGTGGTGGCGCATCTAACCCTTTGTTTGGTATGGTTGAATAGAATGGTAGAATGGAATGAAAAATTGTATTAGGAAAAGTCTTGAACTTTGATTTGTGTGGATTTGGATAAAATGTAATCTAAAATTGTATTGAATTTTATTAAAATACACAAAAAATTTAAATTCAATATCCGAAATCTATGTCCTTGACGCAACTTGAGGAATGAAAATTTATTCTCATTTGATTAAAACTCAAGAAAAAAAAAAATCAAATGTAAATTATGTGCAAATCAAAATTTTGTTCATTAATTTGGTATAATTATTATTATTATTTTTAAAAAAATGAATTCTTTCAAATTTTTCTTTTCTTTTCCTAATGTTTTTTAAGTTTCAAATGGGACCTTCATGCCTAAATATTGCATTATTACACATATTAATAGTCTCTAAAGTTTTGTGAAAAAAAAAAAATTGAAATTGGCATAAACAATGAAATTTTCATCAAAATTTTCATGCTTTTGATCCAATCCTATTTGAATTTCCTAAAAAGAATGACTTTAGAAGTGTTTAGGTTGGGTTGTGCATTGTAATTTCATATAAACCAAACATGTGGGTTGGATGACGGATTGAGGGTGCAAACCATATTGGTCCAAAGGCAACCTAAGACGAGGGTGAATTAGGCTTAAAAAAAGAGAGAAGGGAAGAGAGATGTGCAAACTCTGATAGTTTGACTATCCCGCCCTACATAAACTCTCTCAAGACCAACTTCCTTGAGATTCCACTATACTCATATTTAATGGAGACTAGGAAGCCAATTACAACCCCTTGTTTTAACAAAGACAAGGCAACCAAAATAACCTTTGTTTTTTGCATGCCAAAGAAACCAATACAACCCTTATTTTCTATTTAGATAAAGCAACCACAGTACAATCCTCTTTTTTCAACCAATATAAGAAATCTTACAAGACCAATCTTGAAGACATTATTATGTGGATGAATCCTACACAGAAGTATGGACCACTCTGAGGAGTGCGTCAAAAATCGGACGGAAGAACATATCATGATTATAAATCATATCTGTCCTAAAGAATTCTCAAAATTATAAGAATGGCTTGGATTTGAGTTATGTGTAGAAAATGCAGAACACTTTCATTGATGTAAAGATCGTCTATATATAGGACTTGTACAAAGTATAGTTTTTACAATTCAAAAGTATTTAAATATCAAATCATAAGATCATAAATTATCAAATACAAACAAATATTCAAGTAATACAATTGAAGAATGCTAGGCTTTCGCAGACTATCGGATGTCAATCAATCTTCAGTTGCACAAGTTTTTGGTAGATTAGCAACCGACAAAATCGTGGACGGTTTGCTAAAACTGTTGGCGGTTTGCAGTAATCCATCAATGGTTTGGAGAAACCTTCAACGGTTTTCTCCTAAAAAACTTTATGTCTAAAACCATCGAAGCAACTGTTGAAGGGTATATAGAAATCGTCGATGGTTCGCTAGAGAACTACATAATTTCCTTTATATGCACCCCCAAGATAAGTGTACCATCAGTTAAGTTGATCTTGGAGCACAAAGAGTGAAATTTCTAATGTGATAGAGCCTTAGTCAAGAGGTCGGCAAGCTGATCGTGGGTGCAAACATGAGATACTTGCAACAAACCTTTGGTGACCAGATCACATATAAAATGAAGATCAATAGTAATATGCTTCATTCTTGAATGCATAACAAGATTAATGTGGCACCCCAAACCTGGTGGGGTCCAGGGTGCGACTTTCCATAAATAATGTAATGTAAGCAGCGGAAGTAATTTAAAACCTCAAATATTATACACCAGAGTACTAAACAATCGTATTTACATGTGTATCTCCAAGACAATATTTACATCATGTGAAATATAAAAAACATCTTTAACTAGTATTATATAAACATTTATTCTAAACTACATTCTCTAATCCCGCCTAGATGCTCACTATAACTGATTTCCAGTATGTCCTGAAATATGAAATAATTATTGGGATGAGATGACGATCAATAAGTATAGACTAGATTATTACCGATGTGTGGCTAAGATGAACTTTATAGTGTTAAAATTCATTTAATAATTTAACTATTAAAAACTGCATTTGAATAATCGTAAATCATTTTTATCCAAATAGATGTATGCATATAATTATATATACTTCCCTTTATACCTTTCTTTCACATCATCATTTAGCCCTACTAACCGGGGCTCTATTCACAAATACATGTACACTTTCCTTTATTGAAAATCATCATGTAGGCCCTTTAAATATGACCAAGTGTATATATATATGCATATTTTTTTCTTCAAATCATTATTTAGGCCTAATAATTGGTCCTGATCACATAAACATATAAATATGTATAAAAAAAAAAAAAACTCCTTTTGGCCTATGGGTGTCATGTTTACTCCCATGATCGGGTTGTGCGGGCCGAAAACTGGACTTAGCTTGGTTGGATGACCAAACTAAATCAAACTGTTGAATTTTTGAGTCCGTCTCCTGTTTTGATTATGACAAACCACAGTATCCTCATTTGTGTGCTTAGTGTATGAACATGTCTACCTTTCTAAAGCACAGATGACGGATGAGAAATGGACGCCGAGAAGCACTCAAATGAGCACATCTTTCAGCGCAATCCATGGAATTCCTGACGAGCGGAGCATGAAGCCTTTGTTGGTTTTAAGTTGTATTTTTTATTCGGGTCTGTAATCATAATCTTTGGTCTGTAATAATTAATGCATGCATAATAGGACTATAAGCTGTAATGACCCAAAAATTTCACCATTTTTTTTATATATAATTTACTCTGATACCCCTGTAATACCTACTATAACATCTCATGACCCAAATGGCACTGAGGTATCCTTGTACATAAATTGACATATCTATGCAGCGGAAAACATAAAGTCATACATCCATATTTACAATACTAGAATTCAGTGTTTCCAAACCATACATACACGTTTATACATCACCCCAGTTTCATCTACTCCAAAAGTACATTCCCCTAAACACACTTACCCTTTAAAATAGGGTAGTACAAAAGATCTCTCTATCTACGAGTCTGATCTGCTCGCCTAGTTAGATTACTTAAAAAATGTTAAACCACTGGGATAAGACAATGCTCAGTAAAAGGAAATATGCTATTACTAGTATGTGGCGACTGAGTTTCATAAATTATATTGACAATATCTAATACTGTAAAAATTGGTAAATCAAAATATAGTGTAACTTACATTTATCATAGTTTAAAGTAAAACTGTAATATCTGAATTTTCTACTTTTTCATACTTCTAGTATCATACTATATTTGCTGATATTCTGTAAATCTGTATACATATACATAACTAAGATGTTTACCCTGGAATACTGTACGTTATAATTTAACCGCTCATGACATAGTTGATGGAATCCACATACTATCTAAGATATGTGGTTGCACTCTGATCTAAAAATAGCAACGGTACCGTGCTCTGCTAACTGAACATAACTTGATTCATTAGGGTCTAATACTGTATATACTATCTATATAAATATCCTACTGTTTTCATCATGATTCCAAAATAATCATAACACTATAAATCTGATATGAAAATATAATAATACCTTACTAAAATAACTGTGATACCTTATTGTAATAACTCACTGTCATATCTGACTGAATAATCTATAATGTCTGCGTGTTATGGTTTTGGAAAGCATGACATTCTATAAAAACTGTAAAATACTTGTCTGTACAATATTTGTAAAATATAATTGTCTGGTAAATATCTGTCTATAAAATATATGTGTCTACATATACACTGTAAATCTTGATATTCTGAAAAATTATATAAAAGTCAGTATTAAGCAAATATCTACTCAGGTAACACAATTAATACAACTCGTGTTTTGAAATCTGTAAAACTATATAATTTATATCCTGCACCTTAATAAAAAAGTGTTATAATTTACTAATAATATTTCTAAATTTCTTAGCATAGCATATTTCCCTTACCCAATTGGCTGGGAGGCTCGCCTCCAATTTAATCCTTATGCTCATGGCGTACTATCCCCAAAATCTTGAAATAATACATATTTCCAATAAATCAACTATATTTCCCCAAACCTATGTACTATCCCCAAAATCCTAAATAATACATATTTCCAATAAATCAACTATATTTCTCCAAACCTACATACTCATAAATTTTATGAATTATAATGTACCTGGGCTCCTGAAAATATTCACTGGGTTCTCAACCCATGCCTGCAGGGTCCCAAAAACATCCTAATTCTGAAATCATAATATCCTAATTTTATTCCACAAAACTCCAGTATATCCTCATATAATACAAAATCTAAGCTCAAATGAACTTGGTAATACTGGAAATACTCAAATAGTCCACTTACCTTGGTTTTGGGATGATTCCCAAACTTCTCAAATCAACATTTCGCTCAAGCTATGTTATAGAAAATCTCTCCAAGATCACCGTGGTAGCTTCTCATCGTTGAACCAGGGAGAGACGGAGCCGGATTTGTAAAAAGAAGTCAAAGGAACCGTGTTAGAGAGAGAGAGAGAGAGAGAGAGAGAGAGAGAGAGAGAAACTGTAAAAATGAATTATTTTCGTTAAAAATCTATCTTTGGGCTATATATAGAGTGTTGTCCACGTGGCCTCATCGATGAGCCACGTCACCTCGTCGACGCGTCCAAGCAGTAGTCTCATCGACAAACACCTACTCCTTGTCGACAAGATTCAGGCCCTGAAAACGGCCCTCTCGGTAACTTCTCGTTGACAAGATGAATGTCCCCATCGACGAACCCAAGAAGGATGCTCGTCGACGAATGTAGGTCGACGAGTGCCCTACATTCGTCGACGAGACCTTGTAAGTTCCCTTTTAAAATTTTCCTATTTCTCTCTTTTCTTTTATTATTTATTTACTATAATTCTTCAGGTCTTTACATAAGCTCAATAAGGACCATAGGAAAAATAAATGACCATAGTTTGACCGTAGGGAACCACATGACCTTAGGGATCACCCTTTGGTCGACTGAAGGTAGACCGACGTTGAATTTTGTGTGACAAATTAAAAAGCTAAGAGACCATACATTGACATTAGGTCCCAAAATATTATATGAAAGAGTCTCTTATAACTTTGAAGTAACAATTATGTGAACATGAGTATCTTTAAAAGAGAGCTAGGAATTAAATGCACAAAGTTAGTGTGTTTGGTCGACCGAACCCTAACACATAGAGCAACTTCGGTGGACCGAACATCCCCAGGGTCAAAGGTTTGACTATTTGGTCGACCAAGCTTAAAATGAACATCAACGCCCTAGTCAACTGAACTGACACGTGGGGAAATAACAACATCCTAGTCGACTGAACTTGAAGTTGAAAAATGATCGGGTCGGCTAAACATCCAAATTGGTGAACCAAACTTAGCCTGGTTGACCGAACCTCGGAGTTTCCAAAATCGCCTCAAGTCTAGTCAACCAACACCTCAATTCAAAAACACTCTGGTTGACTAAGCTGAATAACCTGGTCGACCGAACCTTAAAAATGGTCGACTGAACCTCTTGGGTTGGTCAATTTTTACTGAGGTTAAACCGTGTTATTTTTAATTAAACTCAATTAATATTTTTTCAAAATACCCAGCATGTCCCCAACGGCTATAATTTCGGCCAAGTCTATAAATACAAGTTCATTTGCTCAATTAAGGGGATTTTAGCACTTTGATTAGTAAAAATATTCTCTATATTTTTTAGAGAGTAATTTTTTTTTTTGTCCCAAATACCAAGCCTATACCCTCACACATTATTATTCCTTTGCTAAATCAATTCTTGTGAGAGTTCTTTGAGTGGTTATACAATGTTCACATTTGTTTGGAAACTCTCATTGTGTTGTATGTTTAATTTTTGGATTGAGAGTTGAGCATAAGGTTTTTCCCCCAATTTTATTTAATAAATCTGTGTGCGGGAAAAATCTTGTAGCTAGCGAGTCTTTGTATCATTATTGCAAGACTCATTGAGCTTGTATTTTTGGGTGTGCAAAAATCTTTTCACAAGCTAATTTTTTTTTAATATCTTTTGTGCTTGAATAATATTGAGAAAATATTTTTAGAGGTATTTTGATTACTCTTGGTAGAAATTTTTGAAACCCTAAACTGTGATTGAGATTTACATCTATACATAGTTTCAAAGATTAGCTTGTTATTACACTTATTGCACTTAATTGAACATAGACATTATATTGAGCGTTGATCGTATACATACAGCACTGAGCTTATAGTTCTTACATTATTGGTGTGCATTGATTATACTGTGCTCAATCGGTACATAGTCTGCTTAGTTGAGAAGCATTTAAATTGTATGTAAAATTTCATACTCATTGATTGTATTCCAGGCGTGGCCTGAGGGGGTTTAATTTAGTCCGTAAGGATTGGTAGGGCCTTCTCCGCCACGCAAGGAGAGTGCGTAAAGGTTGAGGTCAGCCCTGCATTAATTTGACCTTGTTGTAATCAGTGATGCTCCACCCGTTAAGTGAGCCATAGTGGAATCCTCGGGCTTGCAAGGTGAGGCGGGGACGTAGGTAGTATTGGCTGAACCCCGATAACATTTCTTGTGCGCTTTTAATTTCTGCAATTTAAATTTTAGCACTTGAATGTTTGCATTTAATTTTTGCTTAAGTTTATGATTGTATAGAAAGACCCTAGGCTTGGGTAATACTGTTGCTGAAATTTGAATTGACCTAGGAAGAAAAATTTTAAATACCCAATTCACCCCACTCTTGAAAATACACCAATTTCAACACAAATTATAACATGTCTGTAAGTGCAATTTTCCTATCACATCTTGGTCTGGAAGCAGGTGTGCACTTAGGACAAATCCATTATTCACCACCAACACTTTCACAACAGTGTGGTTGCACTCATACTCATTTGTAGTTATGGTACCGAGGATTCATAACATTCGAGTCATCGGGATTCTTAAAACATACAATTATAATTTATGCAATAAAAATAGTATCATAAAAATCCTATCATTCCTTAATATAACACTTGTAATAAAATCTCATCATTATTCGCAATAAATCATGTAATAAACATAATACCGCAAAAATATCAAACTTGCTCATTTATTCAATAAAATAAACTCATGTCACATGATTTTCGTGCTATTTATAATTTTATAAATTACTTGAGAAAATTTATAATAATTTACTCAGGAATATTTAAATAAAAATACGGGTATGATCAAATCCACATATTTTAATTTAACTCCTATATATTTAATAAAAAAATGGATATGATCAAATCTGCATAATTTAATTTAACTCAGGTATATATTTAAATAAAATAACTATAATTAAATTCACGTACTTAATTTAAATCAGGTATATTTTAAAATAAAATTTGACATAATCTAGATTACTTACCTTACTCTATTACACTAACGCAATAAAATAACGAATTCCTAAAATGAGTTTGGAAATAGTGGGAGAGTAAGAATTTAAGTATACCAAAAATTCTTCGTCTACCACTAAATCTTTTTCTTCAATTTTCTCATTGAAATTTCGTATGTAAATGAACTCAAAATCCAATCCAGTTTATAAGGAAATTGGAGTAAGGGTAAAATTGTATTTGAGATTACTTAAGGAGGAAGCAAACCACGTGTGTGCGCGCATGTGAGGGTGGGATGGAGTGCTAGCTTGTAGGGGTGAGCATAATTCGATGAAAACCGAATTAACCGACCGAAATTGGTTGGTTCGGTTCGGGTAAAAAACTTGGTTCGGTCGGTTCGGTTGGGATTTTATAAAAATTCGGTTAATCGATTTCGGTTCAGTTAACAACAAAAAATAATTCGGTTAATCGATTAAACGAATTATTAATTAATTAAATTTTAAGTATAAATTATGAATATAA
Source organism: Malania oleifera (assembly GCF_029873635.1). Classification (NCBI taxonomy): domain Eukaryota; kingdom Viridiplantae; phylum Streptophyta; class Magnoliopsida; order Santalales; family Ximeniaceae; genus Malania; species Malania oleifera. The sequence continues at coordinate 70,105,478 of NC_080422.1, read as the reverse complement.
TTCTTTTTTATTATGAACATGGATATACCTTGTGGAAATTAATGTTGTCGTCGAAGGGGATGATGACGCCGACAATAAACATTTTCAGTGAAATTTTTTTCAGTTTTTTATTTTCAACGTTTCAATAATAACAAAAACATTGCCTTCTTTTTTATTTTCACTTGATTTGCGAAGACCTAGAATAAATAAATAAATAAAAGTTATTGCACCACAAAATAAATAAGCCTATGTGATAGAGTAAATGCATTGACACAATTATTAAAATAAATTAGTTATGAAATTTTTATTTAATGTATAATTGAATAAATTCGGTTAAAATCGGTTAAACGAATTACCCGAATTGGTAATTCGGTCGGGTTCGTTTCGGTGTGTTTCAGTAGTTCGGTCGGTTCGGTTAACAGCATTATTTAACCAAATTTTTTGATTAATTTGGTTAATTACCCGAATTTGACCGAACCGACCGTTTGCTCACCTCTACTAGCTTGCATGTACAAAAGAAGAGCTGAGAATTGAATTTTGTATTCAATTCTTGTCAAGCCATATATTATATGTAGTTTGCATGTATGCAAAAGAAGGAAAAGGGGAAGGGACATAAGGAAAGGACAAAAAGGGTTAAGGGCGGATTAGATTCAATTGAATCTGATCCTTCAATTGATTAGAATTAAAGATGCATTTAATGCATTATTATTATTATTATATATATATGTATATATATTATTTATTTATATTACATTATTATATATGTATATATATTATTATATATTATTTACTTATATATTTAGTTAATTAATAATTTAATTTAATAATAGTATTTTTTCCCGAATTATCACATCCTCCCCTTCTTATAACAATTTCGTCCTTAAAATTTGCTAACTTTAAACTTAATAGAAATCAATTAAATTATTTGAATGAGTACTTGACTTAGTGTCGAGCCTTATTGAACAAATGTGGGTACTGTTGGCTTGGGTGTGCACTAGAGGAGGGGTGAATAGATGTCTTTCACAAATATATGACTCTTTCTACAATCACAAAATTATCTTGGCAAGATGCAAAAGTATTATATCACAATTTATATCCAAAGAAAATACTAACAAGCAAGCAATATAAAAGAGGTAGGGTGAGAAAAGCTTAGCACGGTGATATTAACGTGGTTCGGCACTAAGCCTACGTTCACGCCTTGAGACCAAATCAAGGATTCCCCAAATTCACTAAGCAATCCTTCTTCAAGATAGAGAAGCATTTACAATCTTTGGGTATACAACCCAGCTGCTCACCAAGAGCTCCAACAAGATGCTCACCAAGAGTCACCTTACAAAGGCTCACAAAGAACCCCTCAATACAACAAATCAAAACAACTAGATGTAACTTCAAAGTGCTCCTTTTTGAGCGAATAATACAAATCAAACCTCCACTACTCTCTTTGTAAATGATTTGTAAGACAAGAGTAAAGAGCAAGAGGGTATGAGCAAATATGAAAACCTATAAATGAATGCTCAATCAATGTGCTGAACAACCAAGTGTTCAACTAGTGTAAAATGAATGCACAAGTCTCATATTAAAGGGCAAAGGGACCAAAAGCTCGCTGGAGAGCCGTTGGGCTTTAAAGAAGAAAATACAATTTGAAAACTAGTTGTTATTGTGCATTAAATGCGTTTTGCCATCCGACACTCGTCGATGAGTCTTACACATGCACCCGTTGACGAATCCCCTGTATTTTTCGACGAGTCTTCTTCACTAAATTCAGATAGGTCTTTGTTTCTCTTCATTGACGATTCCCTCTGTTCATTAACGAGCCACCCATACACATTCATTGACGAATCTTTGTATTCGTTGATGAGTCACCTCTAATATTTTTAGGTGGTCTCGTGATCTCTTTGTTGACGATTCCCTTGTGAACATCGACGAGTTCCCTTTATGTGTTTGTCGACGAATCTCCTGTATTCTTTGACGAGACCCTTTATTTTACTTATATAAGGACCTAAATGGATGTGGTCAAGTCTAAAAATGGTTTTTGTTCAAGTTAAAGTCCAATCTTGTCCAGAATTAATTTTTACCAATTATAAGATGTCTTGGTTTGATAAAATACGTTTAAAAGCCACTTCAACATCTTATGCAGTTAAGTGACTCGATATGCATGTGTGAACTCAAAATTCATGGTCTAACCTATTATGAACTATATGTACATGTAATTTGCTCGTCTCTTCCAAGATACTCTTGACCACATCATATTCACAAGAGTTGTAACATACATCCTACCTATCACACACACGACCCATCAAAGATACAATTAATGTAGAGTTATATATATGGTTTGTTTGGGTGGTTAAGCTCCGGATGTGCCATGTGTGGAACTTTGTTGATGTCCATTTGCTTTTTGCTTGTTCAATATATGTTTGACCCTTATGCTTGCCTTGGAATTGTCCTCTATATCTAAACTGAAATTGAGGAAAAATGTTAGCATACTTAAGAACCACTAATGGGTTGTTGTCATCAAAACAAGCTGGAATGAGAACCCTTAACAACTAGGGTTAATATTCTCCCCGTTTTTGATGATGGAAAACCATTGGTGTTCTTTTGAAAAATATTTTTTAAAAAATGCTCCCCCCATTAAGATATGCATGCATGTTTAAAAGATTTTAACAGTTCCTTCCCTTTAATGTAGGCACTTTATGACCCTTTTATCTTATTTTATTTTTTGAAAAAATCAATAAAAATTTTGGTAGCATGCCATCTATAAATAGAGCATTTTTCCATCTATTCAAACCTGAAACAATTCAATATTTCAACAATATTTCATTCAACGCAAGTAGTTCAAGATACTCAATATATCACCATATTCCATTCACCACAAATAGTTCAGTATACTCAGTATATCACCATATTCCATTCACCACAAACAGTTCAGTATGATCAGTATTTCAAAAAATTTCATACATGAAATTAGGTTAAATATTTCTTTATAAGCATTAGTGAAGCATGAATGTTCTTCATTACAGGGTTAAAACAAATAAAGAGTACAAGATGACTTGCATCAAGACACCAATATTGATGCCAACAGTCAGTGATATCCTCAACAAAAGAAAGAACTTTCTTTTTCTTCCAAGAGCATCATCAATCCATCTTTCAAGCCATGGTTCAAAAAGATACAAAAAAAACAAACACCATCCTCTACCACCATTTCTCCACCTTTGCCATTATAAAAAAAGACAGGGGGGTTCCTATGCAAAAACTCCAACTGCTGACGATCTAATTTGGCTAAGATGGTGGCAAGAGAAGCATCTAGGGAATCAAAACGAGCATCAAAGGAATCAAAGCATGCACGATTGCGTTGTTCCATTTGTGCCATGGCCAACTAAATCCCATCCAAGCGCTCGATGATGGGATCAACTGGAGGTTCTGCGGCTGCCTCATTCTCATTCATTGCGGTTTCCACCTCATCTACCGGTGCCCTGACCAACTCATTTGCTTTCACCCAAGTGTTGGTGTCCTCATCCTTCTCAAAATGCATATGATGAAGAGTGGCTTCTGTGTAGAAATTGTCCTTAGTGGGGACCACAATAGGTGTGCCGGCGCTAGTAAAAGCAAAGTGATCGAAGAGTTTGGTGAGCAGTAGACCATACGGCAGACAACCTCGTTGCCGTTTCAAGTTTTCTTCCATATGCTGAATAATGATTGATGGCAAATATATTCCCCTTCCATTCCACAAGCAAAACATGGCAAATATGTCTCCCAGGGTGACCCAATCACGCCCACCCCTTTGCGGAAAAAGGTTATAAGTGATCATGTGGTGTAATACCCTGAACTCAACTGTTAGGTCTTTGGTTTGGGTCTTGCCACTTCAGGAATCGCAGGGTTTCCAATCATCAGTTTCAAAGCCTCATTAGGATCAAGCCAATCGTAGTTCGTGGGCCACATTGCCTTAGGAAGGCTTCGTACATGGTAAAAATTACATGACAATACATCTGAAAAAAGTTGATCAGTTAAGCGAATGGTTTTTCTTCTCACAGTATAGTATGCTGCGCAACCATAAGCAGAGGGAATAAAATTGGTGTAAAATTCTTGAACTAAATCAGTGTAAACAGGTTCTTTTAATGAAAACAAAGTGTCCCACCCAACAACTTGGAATTTTACTAACAATGTGGGAAAATTTTCTTCAAGAAACTTAGATGGGACAATCTTACCATGAATAATATCTCGCTTGGAGATATCGTTGTGGTAGTGATAAGCAGCTTCTGAAGACATAAAATTTCGGTCAGCTTCTATGGTGGCCTTGCGGAATTGCTCAGTTGGAGGGTTTTGAGAGGACCCTTCACCGGCTTCACGTTGTCGGGGAGAGTCAACAACCCTTCTCTTGGAGCAAGGTGCCATGGGGATTGAGAGGAAGAGAGGATTCGAGGGTGTGAAAAGTTTGAGTACAGAGAGATTGGAGGAGAGGATTTAGGGCTCAAAGGAGGGGTTAGGGTTCGAAAAATGACAGATGTGATGTGTTGGAAGTTTAAGAGCCCCGACAGAAATCTTCGACGAATATCGTCATTCATCGATGAGTTACTTTTTCATTATCGTCGAAGTGTGTAATTTGATCATCGACAAGTGGCTCTTAATTTTCGTCGATGAGAGCCTTTGGCTTATTGACGAGTGCAATTAAAACTGCTGCCTTAAGACTTCAGGAGTTTTGAGCCTTCGAAGAACAACTTGATTTTCTTTAGTGAGATTTTCACTCATCCTTTAAAAAACAAAGAGCAAGTTTGCTCTCTTCTACTCTTTATTGGGAAGGCCCCCTTTTTGAAAGCAATGTTAAAATTTCTCTTAGAGATACCCTTTTTGCTTGTGAATATGGGACTATATTCATGGCACAATTTAAGATAGGTCCTGTGGAGTGCACATGCCTAATTCATGCTTGATTTTACTGAATCTTTCTTTGTTTAGGGGTTTTTGTTAAAATATCAGCCAGTTGATCTTCAGTATTCACGTATATTAATTCAACATCCCTCTTTTATATGTGATCTCGAATAAAGTGGTGTTGTATCTCAATATGTTTAGTCCTAGAGTGCAGGCACGGGTTTTTTGAGATATTGATGGTACTAGTGTTGTCACAATAAATTGGTGTACCCTTAATCAAAATTCTAAAATCCTCAAGTTGTTGCTTCATATATAATGCTTGAGTGCAACAACTACCTACTGCTATGTATTCAACCTTGGTGGTTGAGAGAGCAACTGAAGTTTGCTTCTTGCAAAACCATAAGACAAGTGAGTGTCCTAGAAAGTGACACGTACCACTGGTGCTTTTCCTCTCAGTTTTGCATCCTCCATAGTCAGCATCTGAATAGCAGGTGAGGCCAAAAGGAGCATTCTTAGGGTAAAAGAGCCCTAAGTCATGTGATCTTGCTAGGTACCTAAAAATTCTTTTGACGGCATTGAGATGTGACTCTTTGGGACATGATTGGAATCTAGCATATAAGCAAACGCTGAACATAATGTCAGGTCTGCTAGAAGTGAGGTATAGGAGACTACCAATCATTTCTTTATATAGTTTTTAGTTTACATTCTTCCCTTTTTCATCGCTATCAAGTTTCATTGTTATGCTCATAGGGGTTGCTTTCGATTTTCCTATTTCAAGCCCAAATTTCTTAAGCATGTCTTGACGTATTTAGCTTGATTAATGAAAATTTCATTTTTCCTTTGTTTTATTCGCAACCCAAGGAAGAAAGTTAATTCGCCCATCACACTCATCTCAAATGTTTCTTGCATAGTTTAGGCAAAATCTGTACACATATTCTCATTAGTGGCACCGAAAATGATATCATCTACGTAAATTTGTATGACCAGCATATCATTTTCCTTATGTTTCAAGAACAAGCTAGTGTCAAATTTTCCTCTTGTAAAGCCATCTTCCAAGAGAAACTTGCTTAATCATTCATACCATGCTCTTAGTGCTTGCTTAAGTCCATAAAGAGCTTTTGAGAGTTTAAATACAAATTCAGGGTGTGTATGGTTCTCAAAACCTAGGAATTGTTTAACATAGACTTCTTCTTTAATGTACCCATTTAGAGAAGCACTCTTTACATCCATTTGAAATAACTTGAAGCCTTTATAGCAAGCAAAGGCAAGTAGCATTCTGATAGCTTCAAGTCTCGCTACCGGGGCATAAGTTTCATCATAGTCAATTCCTTCTTGTTGTTGGTTATACCCTTGTGCAACTAATCTAGCTTTGTTTCTTACAATGTTGCCATCTTCGTCTTTCTTATTCCTAAACACCCATTTAATGCTTATTATTGTTGTGTTCTTGGGTTTAGGAACCAATTCCCATACTTTGGTTCTTTTGAATTGGTCAAGTTCTTCTTGCCTGGCAATTATCCAATTTTCATCATTTTCAGCCTCGTCAAAGCTCTTAGGCTCTAATTGGGACATGAAGGCTATATGATTGCATCCACTCTTCAAGTGTGATCTAGTACTGACTCCTTGGGATGGATTCTCTATGATTTGATCAGTTGGGTGGTTTCTAACGAATTTCCATGCTTTAGGGAGTTCCTGATTTTCTTCTTCAGGTCTTGCCGAATCTTCCTTAGGCGATGACTCTTGATGATCATTTTTGATTTCTTAGGCATTTTCATTTTTTTCATTGTCAATCTTAAGTTGCTCAAGTTCCCTTTCAATTCTCATAGTAGTCACTTGATCATCTTCTTCTTAGTCGACTATTGCTTTGAGTGCGTATGAGTTAGTTTCATAAAAAACAACATGTCTTGATTCTTGAATAGTTTGGATCCTTTTATAAAATACTCTATAAGCATTACTATTCATTGCATACCCTAGGAATATTCCATCATCAGATTTTGAGTCAAATTTTTCTAAGTGATCTCTATCATTTAGAATAAAACATTTGCATCCAAAAACCTTGAAGTGTGAGATGTTTAGTTTTCTACCCTTCCAAATCTTATATGGGGTTTTTCCTATTTTGGATTTGATAATGACACAATTGCTAACGTAGCAAGCTGTACTAATGACTTCTACCCAAAAATATTTTGGTTGTTTATGTTCATTGAGCATTGTCCTAGCCATTTCTTGGAGCGTTCGGTTCTTTCTTTCAACTACTCTGTTTTGCTGTCAAGTTTTAGGTGCATAGAAATTGTGTGAATAGCCATTTTCATTACAAAAATATTCTAACTCTTGGTTTTTAAATTCTCTTCCCCTATCACTCCTAATGTGAACAATGGGCATACCCTTTTCATTTTGTACTTTTTCACAGAAGTGAATGAAAGCACTGCATGTGTCACTTTTGTTTGCTAAAAAGATAACCCATGAAAATCTAGAAAAGTCATCAACAATAACAAATGCATATAATTTTCTAGTTATGCTTGCAACATCATTTGGCTCAAGCATATCTACAGGTGCGGCCCGAAGGCTGGACGTAACCTGGCTGGCCTACCCGGTTAAGCCAAATATAACATAACTATGCACAATCGCCCACCCAACCTGGCCTGCCCATCCTACTACACCATCACGCACTTCTTTCGGGTCAGTAACACAGTGGGTATCCTACTACACCGTCATTTCTGGCTAATCGGCCACCGACCCACACTTCCTTACTAGTGTGGTTGTACTGTCGGCTATACCCAATCTGCCCAACATGTTGCACTGTCAAAACCATTGGGGTCGGCACTCAGTAGGTAAACCTACTACACCGATCTGACTAGCTAGCTATGGTACCGTGCTATTAACATAAGTAACAATTCGGGTTCTGATACTATATAGTACATTTCACATGATATATATTTCTGTTCATAAATAACATTTCCATATTCCTGAAATAGAATCTAACTTGTACATATTTCTAAATAAAAGCTGTCATTTCTTAATTTCTAAATCCTATCATCATAATAATACTGATCACGGCATCTGCACTGGCTATCATATCTCGGCATCTGCACTGGGTTTCATGTCTCGACATCTGTGCCGATTATCTTATCATAATATACTGAAAAATATCTGAATTTCTGTACTGATTATCATTTTTCTAAAATCACTGTAAAATCATATTTGTTCCATGAAATATAAACATATTCTAATACACTGTTACTACATTTAATTTATATTCATGCCACACGAGTGAGTAATTCTATATAATATTATTTGGCCTGTAAAACATACTTACTGATAAAAGATTATTAATTCTAAAATCATGCTTTACTCAATTCAACATCAGTATTTCCCAAAACTAATTATATCATACATATCATTTTTGAAACATGTACTGAATTATAATAAATGTTAAATTTTCTGAAAAACATGACTTAATCTTTTCCCTTACCTGTTTCCTGTGAAGTCCGTTAAAATGCTAAATCTACACCCCTGCAGCATTCGAAACTCAAATCCTTGAAATTATATTTTTCCCAAAATTAATTAGCTCAAACTCCAAAATATTATCATTCAGTATTTTCTAAGCTCTAAATACTCCAAATAAACCATTAAAACCAACATTTAACACCCTTACCTTAGTTTTGGGATGGCGCCTCGAAACCCCAAACTGAAATTCTGCTTCGCCTACGTTGTATAGAATCTTCCCATAAATCCTATGGTGATTCCTGATCATCAAAACAGAGCTTAACGGAGCCGGAATCGAAGGTAGAAGAATGGGGATCTAAAGATTTGCATGAGAGAGAGAGAGAGAGAGAGAGAGAGAGAGAGAGAGAGAAGAGAGTTTGTTTTTAATTTTTCAAAAGCCTCTCGGTTCTTTTATATCTCAGCTCTGCAGAAAAAAAAAAACATCTCTAATTTTCTTGGTCTCTCAAAAAACTGTCGCCAATTTTCTATTTAATCAGTTCAATTTTTACCGTTTACTCATTACCATCCCACGGTAATTATCCAAAATCATTGCCGGGTCTCTTCCTCCTTCACAAAACTGTCGCCGATTTTCTCCTTTTCTGGATAAAACTCTATTTTTCCCATTTTATTTTATTTATTATATTTTTCGGAACATTCTCCCCTCTTAAAAATTTTGACCTCAAAATTACTGACTATACATGTACACCATCATCTGAGAAAAATTTACTACTTTTTTTATTAATTACCCTCACTTATGGTGAAGGAATACCGTGGTTACAATTTATGGTTTTAGGAAATTACATTATCCAAACAAAATTCTCTCAAAACCCACTATACTCTATAAACCAAAATACAATTATATATACATTATCTTACCCTGAATAAAAATAAAACAGAACAATACTTACTTTACCTTACTTATTACTGTTTCTTTTTTGCTTACTATAGGTTCCCACTGAACATATGTGGGTACTTCTAACGTATTTTCTCTTTAAGCTCCCACGATGCTTCCTCTACTGCATGATTCCTCCATAACACTTTCATTAACGATATTGTCTTGGTGTGCAACTCTTGTTCCTTTCTATCCATAATCTGCACTAGTATTTCTTCGTATACTAAAGTATCTTGAAGTTCCAACTCCTCATAACTGATTACGTGAGAGTGATCTAGGACGTATTTCCTCAGCATGGAAACATGGACTATGTCATGAATCCTGGATAGTGCCGGTGGTAAGGCTATTCTATAGGCAACTAGACCCACTCTCTCGAGTATTTCAAATGGGCCAATGTACCTAGGATTCAACTTGCCCTTTTTTCCAAACCTCATAACTCCTCTTATGGGTGTGACTTTCAAGAACACATAGTCTCCTTCTTCAAATTCCAATTTTCGGTGGCGAGTATCTGCATAGCTTTTTTTCTAACTTTGTGTTGTTCTGATTCTATTTCTAATAAGTCAGACTTTATCATATGCCTGCTGCACCAATTTTGGTCCCAAAATTCGCCTTTCGCCCATTTCATCCCAGTATAGTGGAGAACGACATCTCCTACCATATAATGCCTCATAAGGTGCCATCTCGATATTAGCCTAGTAGCTATTATTATACGCGAATTCAACCAACGACATATACTGGGTCCAACTACCACCAAAATCCAACACACATGCTCGAAGCATATCCTCAAGTATCTAGATCGTCCTCTCTGTCTGCCCATCCGTTTGAGGATGAAATGTCATGCTAAATGATAACTGAGACCCCAAAGCTTCCTGTAAGCTTCTCCAAAACCGTGACGTGAAATGTGGGTCTCAGTCTGAAATTATAGATACTGGCACACCATGCGGTCGAACTATATCCTAACTATATAATTCTGCTAGCTTGCTAATGGAATAGTTGACTTTAATAGGGAGAAAATGAGCGGTCTTTGTCAACCGGTCAACAATCACCCAAATGGCGTTCTGCCCATGCAACGCCGGTTGTAACCTTGTAACAAAATCCATGGAGATATGATCCCACTTCCACTCAGGGATGTGAAGTGGCTACAACTGTCCTGCCAGTCTCTCGTGCTCATCTTTTACCTATTGGCACATCAAACACTGCTCTACAAACTCAGCTATCTCTCTCTTCATACCACTCTACCAGAATGAATCTTGAAGGTCCCGGTACATCTTAGTACTTCCAAGATACATTGTGTAAAGAGATCTATGTGCCTCCTCTAAGATAGACCTCTTAATTTCAGCATCTGCAAGCATGCACAATCTGGTACGGAACCTCAGAGCTCCATCATATAAAATATTAAACTCCTGCCCCTGACCATCTTGCACTTTATTCATCAGTTCTTCTAATTCTGGATCATTCCTCTGAGTTTCTTTGATCCTCTCATGAAGGGTAGGCTATAATACCATTTTGGCAATAAATGTCTGGTGCTCACCCTCTACTAACTCTACATTGAGCCGCTCCAGATCCATCTGAATCAGATGCTAAATTTTCTTTGCTGATAATGTTGTTCATACTGTTTTTTGGCTCAGATCATCAGCCACCACGTTTGCCTTACTTGGGTGGTAGCTGATAGTGCAATTATAATCCTTAATAAGCTCTAGCCACCTTCTCTGCCTCATATTCAATTCTTTCTGGGTAAAGAACTGCTTCAAACTTTTATGATTAATGAAGATCTCACATCTTCCCCCCACAAAGATAATGTCTCCAGATCTTTAGAGCATATACTACTGCAACTAACTCTAAATCATGTACCGGGTAGTTCTTTTCATACTTTTTAAGCTGCCAAAAAGCGTAAGCAACAACTCTCCCATACTGCATCAACACACATCCGAATCCCTTTAGAGATGCATCACTGTATATAACAAATCCATCCTCTCCTGATGGAATAGATAACACCGGTGCACTGATAAGCCGTTGTTTCAATTCTTGGAAACTCTATTCACACTCGTCGTTCCATTCGAATTTCACATTTTTCCTGATGAGTTGTGTCAATGGACCCGATATTTTGGAGAAACTATCCACAAAACGCCGGTAATACCCTGCCAGACCTAGGAAACTTCCGACCTCCTGAACTTTTCCTAGTCTTACCCAATTCACCATTGCTTTTATTTTGTTCGGATCTACTGATATTCCATCCCCAGAGATCACATGTCCGAGGAAAGTGACCTGTCTCAGCCAGAATTCACATTTCTTGAACATAGCATATAACTTTTTTTTCCTTCAGTACTTGTAGTACTAGCCTCAGGTGATCTTCGTGTTCTTCAAAACTCTTTGAGTAGACTAATATATCATCAATAAAGACAACAACAAATTGATCTAAGTATTGATGAAATACCCGATTCATTAAGTCCATAAATGCTGTCGGGGCATTAGTCAATCCGAACGACATTACCAAGAACTCGTAGTGCCCATGCCTAGTTCAAGAAAGCTGTTTTCGAAACGTCCTCTACCCTAACTCTCACTTGGTGGTATCCCAATTGAAGGTCAATCTTGGAGTAGACCTAGGTCCCCTGGAGTTAGTCAAATAAATCATCAATTTCGGTAGTCAAATAAATCATCGATTTCGGGAAGAGAATATTTATTCTTGACTGTCACTTTATTTATCTCTCTATAATCAATACACATACTTATAGTCCTATCTTTCTTCTTTACGAACAGGATTGGTGCTCCCTAAGGCGACACGCTAGCCCTGATAAATCCTTTATCTAACAGATCTTGTAACTGGTCTTTTAGCTCCTTTAACTCAACTAGGACCAACCTGTAGGGTGCCTTAGATACCAGTGCTATTCTTGGAAGTAAATCCATGAAAAATTTAATCTCTCGATCTAGTGGTAAGCTAGGTAACTCTTCTGGAAATACATCTGAAAATTCTCTGACTACTGAAATATCAGAAAGTTTCAATTCTTTCTTTGATATCTCTTTAATATAAGCCACATACTCTTGACAACCATCCTGAAGTAGTATTTTGGCTTAAATGGCTAACACATACTGTGGTGAGGCGCGCACACGCGATCCTACAAACTTGAATTCCTGCTCACCTGGGGGTCTGAAGATCACCTCTTTCTGATGGCAATCCATGCTGGCGTAGTTAGCTACCAGCCAATCCATACCCAATATCATATCGAAATCCTACATGTATAATATCACAAGATCGGCTAGTAATATTCTCTCCTCAATGCCCACTAGATAGTGTTTAAGTATCCTTTCACATCTCACTATTAATTCAGTTGGTGTGGCTACTAACAAATCCATATCTAGCAACTATGTCTCAACTCCAGTCGTCTTGACATATATCAATGACATGAAAAAATGGATGCCACCTGAGTCAAATAAAATAACAAATTTATAAGATAAAGCAATAAGCATACCTATCATGACGTTGTTTGCAGCCTTAGCATCTCCCGACGTTAATACGTAGACTCTCGCCATAGTTGTATTCCTCTGCTGGCCGCCACCCCTGGGTGCCTAGATATTCCCACCAAATGGTCTAGGAGTAGGAGCAATACTATACTGCATATGATAGTCTCGTACTACATGACCTAGTCTACAACATCGGTAGCAAACATTCCTCCATACTCGCATTCTCCTTGGTGCCTCTTTCCACATGTAGGACAAACTGGGAATTCGTGCTTGCCTTGAATCTCCCATCTCCCGGTCTCCTGCCTTTGGACTCTACCAAATCTTTCTCCTTTTCAAGGGCCTTGACTGGACCCTGCTTGGAATCCTAAAGGCACGGGCCTTTTCTGACTCGACGTCCCCACGTCCCACTGGCTGCTCTCATATGCCACTATGGCCCTATCCACCAACTCGGATAAATTCTGCACCTTTAGGACCACCACTTGTCTGTGAATGTCATGCCTTAAACCCCTCTCACACATTCTTGCTTTCTTCACCTCATTTGGAATAATGTAGGGAGCAAACGTGACAGCTCGATAAACTTTGTTGTATATTGTTGAGTCGTCAGCAGTCCCTGTCTCAAATTCAGAATTCTACTATCTTAGCTTCTTAAACAGTAGGAGGAAAATAACGATCAAAGAACATCTCATTGATTCAATTTCATGACGTGATCGCTGGCATGGGTCTCTGTTCCTCAAGCAGTCTCATGACTGTCCACCATCTTTTAGCCGCACCTGTCAACTTATACGTGGCATAGAGGACCCTTTGCCCATTGATGTAGTGAAGTACTGTCAGTATTTTCTCGATCTCCTGCACCTAGTTTTTGGCCACTATAGGATCGGCTCCTCTTGAAAACCTTGAAGGATTCATTTTGGCAAACTTCTCTATTGTACAACCCTGGCTTGCTACTGGTCCTCCATGCTCCCTTGAGCTCCATGCAGTCTCAGCCATAACTTATTGAGTTACACTACGCAAAACTGCGTCTAAATCACCACCACCCGTGCCAGAAGGGCCTGCTCCATCATTACCACTAGCGTGAGCGCTGTTACCCCCAGGGTCCATCCTGAAAAGAAGATAACGTAGTATGAGGACCCTATCTGCATAACGTAACTAACATATTTATCTAACTAAAATCTCATATCATTAATTATCCCAATGCCCTTATTCTCAATTTAAGATTCAGTCCAGCAATTGAGAAACACAACCCGACAATAGTTTACTATGACTTTCCTAAAATCATCACCCTAGGAAAAACAGAGAAACCACTACTGAATTCCTACTTCTCGATCACGGAACAAAACCCTAAATACTCATCTTAATTTCCTCAGCATTGATTTACTAAATTCCAGATCTATTCCTAAATTCTGGTATTGTTTCTACTGCATACTAAAGTCTACAGAACCTGGCAACCTAGGCTCTGATACCAAAATTTTAACGCCTTGATTTTAGAACCATTTTTTTACATAAAATATTATTACTCTGATAATACTCTGATACCATGACATGTAGTCAAAGTCAAACCAGACCCATAGGTACCGGGGATTTACTTGTTTATAAATACATATCACCTAAGCAGCGGAACCAAAATACACTTTACATATATATATATATATACAATAAACAAAGTTTCACTATTTCTACATATAAACATATCATGTCCCTGACTTGTTTACTTACCATACTACTGGGTAAAACCAACGAACTCCTCAGTCACGGAACTCACTCCACTCGTCTGAAATATTTATAATGCTAGGGTGAGACACCTCTCACTAAGGAAAATAGACTAATATCAATGTGTGGCAACATGAGTTTGTCATATCATAAATATATACTACAAATAATTTAACTATAGTATAACTTAAGTTGTAGTTGATAATACATGGAAATCCATACTTATAGACATAATCATAATGAATTTACATAACGTTTAAATCATCTACTAAATCTGTATAATACTGAAATTATACCCTGGATGGCTGTGTATCATGACTCCACCCCTCATGATCTAGGTTGTGCGGCCCGAAGGCTGGACCTAACCTGGCTGGCCTACCAGGTTAAGTCAAATATAACATAACTATGCGCAATCGCCCACCCAACTTGGCCTGCCCATCCTACGACACTGTCATGCACTTCTTTCGAGTCAGTAACACAGTAGGTATCCTACTACACCATCACACTTCTGTCTAATCGGCCACCGACCCACACTTCCTTACTAGTGTGGTTGCACTGTTGGCTATACCCAATCTAGTCCGCCCAACTTGCTGCAGCATCAAAACCACTGGGGTCGGCACTCAGTGAGTATACCTACTACACCGATCTGACTAGCTAGCTACAGTACCATCCTTTTAACGTCAGTAACCATCTGGGTTTTGATACTGATTATCATTTTTATAAATCACTGTAAAATGATATTTGTTCCATGAAAAAATAAACATATTCTAATATACTGTTATTACATTCAATTTATACTCATGCCACACAAGTGAGTAATTCTATATAATATTATTTGGCTTGTAAAACATACTTACTGATAAAAGATTATTAATTATAAAATCATGCTTTACTCAATTCAACATCAGTATTTCCCAAAACTAATTATATCATATATATCATTTTTGAAACATGTACTGAATTATAATAAATGTTAGATTTTCTAAAAAACATAACTTAATCTTTTCCCTTACCTGTTTCCTGTGAAGTCCGTTAAAATGCTAAATCTATGCCCCTGCTACGTTCGAAACTGAAATCCTTGAAATTATATTTTTCCCCAAATTAATTAGCTCAAACTTCAAAATATTATCATTCAATATTTTCTAAACTTTAAATACTCCAAATAAACCATTAAAAATAGCATTTAACACCCTTACCTCAATTTTGGGATGGTGCCTCGAAACCCCAAACTGAAATTCCGCTCTGCCTACATTGTAGAGAATCTTACCAAGAACCCTGTGGTGGTTCCCGATCATCAAAACGGAGCTTAACAGAGCCGGAATCGAAGGTAGAAGAATGGGGGTCTGAGGGTTTGCATAAGAGAGAGAGAGAGAGAGAGAGAGAGAGAGAGAGAGAGAGGAGTGTATGTTTTCAATTTTTCAAAAGCCTCTCGGTTCTTTTATATCTCAGCTCTGCAGATAAAAATCGTCATTGGTTTTCTTGGTCTCTTAGAAAACCGTCATCAATTTTCTATTTAACTTGTCTGATTTTTACCATTTACTCGTTACCATCCCACGATAATTATCCAAAACCGTCATTGATTTTGTTCCCCCTTTAGAAAGCTACCATTGGTTTTCTCCTTTTCCAGCCAAAACTCCATTTTTCCCATTTTATTTTATTTATTATATTTTTCGGGTCTCTACAATAGGTAAGTTTTATTAGCATGCAAAGGGTTTGGTTTGGGTGCTAGATTTTTGTTTGGAAGTGAGTTCCTTTTGACACAAATTTGTGACACCAATCGATTTGGATGATGAAAAACCATAACCCAAGCCTTCTTTGAAAATCCCAAATCTTTGAGCCCCAAATAATTTTTCTAAATTCTCCTTTCCACTTGTAAACTTGTAGACAGTCATGCTTTGGTCCTCAATTTTCCTTTTCAAAGACAAGTTTTCCTCAACACTTTCATTAATTTGGTTTTTTAGATTTTTGATTTTCTTTTGGAAAAACTCATGATCTAATTGAGAACTTTTATTTAGCTCTTCAATTTTTGTATTCAAAGATTCATTTTCTTCCTTTAAAGTAGAACAAAGACATACTTCTTTTCTTTTGCATTTTGAATGGGTTTCTTCAAGATGTTTATTTCTCCTTTTGGTAGCAATTAATTCATTATAGAGTTTTCTACAAGTATCTTCTAGCTCATTAAATGAGGGAGTGTATTCTTCATCGGAAATTACCTCATCTTGCTCATCCGCCATAAAGCAAAAGTTTGCAACTTCTTCTTCGTTTTCTCCGTCAGTTGAAAGTCCATCGATTCTTCTTATACCCTTGCTGATTACTACCTTGGTTTTTTAATAGGGGACATTTAGTCATCCGATGACCGAGCTTTTTACAATTGTAGCATTTCATGCTTGAATCTCTTTTACTCTTTTGCTTACCCTTCTTGTTTAACAGGAAGTTTCTGATTCTCTTAATGATAAGAACAATCTCTTCCTCATTGTCACACTCTTCTTCTTCTTCTTCTTCTTCTTCTTCAATAATTTTGTAATGCCCCGACCTCCTACGTGGACCCGAAGTGCTACAAATTCATTCATTCACCTGATAATCTACATTCTAATATCATGTACGCAACGGAAAACATAATTATAATCTTCCAAAAAATATAATACCAAAGTTTTCTAAATCTATCTACATACCATAATAAACAATGCATCCACCTGTATTCCCTTGTATACACATATCTCCCAAAAATATTCATTATTCACAATACCAGTATGTTTCATAACCATTCATAATATCTAGGAGACTTAAAACATAAAACATAAAATATTTACATTCCCAAAAACATCATTAAAATATTTATACCCTTTTTCTTGTATCTCCCAAAAATGTTATAAAACATCGAGCTCTCTAAGCTCAATCTCGAGGAAATCCTGAAAAAGATAAATTCATATTCGGGTGAGACACATCTCAGTAAGGGAAGAAACAATATATTAAAACAGTGTGTGGCCAACATGAGGTTTGTATAACAACATAATATTTAACATTTGAAAATCGTTAACATAATTTATGAAATCATTCTCTAAACCTATTCAAACATATGCAAGATATTTAACCCACGAGATTACCTAAGGATAGGGGTGATTACCCGCCAATACAAGTAGCACCCCTCTGCTATGATACATTAGGCAACCCAAAGATCACAGTAGAAGCATACTAGGGCACTCACCTTACTCAGTAAGCTCTCGAGTGATAAATTAATCTCGTACTCATACAGTTCATACAAAAGTTTACTGGCGAAGACTCCCAAGAATAGGGAAATCTACCTGCCCTAGCACGTTATGCAGCCTACTGCTACACCTGATACAACTAGGGCACTCGCCTTTCTCAGCAAGCCCTCGGGCAAAGAGTTTGTCCCGCCCAAACGTAACATATTCTACTAGCATAAATACTGATAATATCATAATACTTTTTTCTTTTGTCGACCATTGTTCTGTAATTCTCATATGTTCATGTTCTCAGCTTGACATTTCGTAGCGTTTCACTTTACGTGGCTCTTTCCCATTTTACATCGTTCACATTTCACATTTTATACCATTCCATTCATTTTCATTTCATACTCATTTTCATTCTAATTCATAAATACTCAACATCTTTTCAGCCGTGGTTGGTTAGCTTTGGCATCCTTTCAGCCGTGGTCAGCATCTTTTTAGCCGTGGTTGGTTAGCTTCGGCATTCTTTCAGTCATGGTCGGTATCTTTTCAGCCGTGGTTTGTTAGCTTCGGCATCCTTTTAGCCGTAGTGGACATCTTTTCAGTCGTGGTTAGTTAGCTTCGGCATCCTTTCAGTCGTTGTTGTTTCCATGGTTGCATTAACACTCACATGCAACATATTTCATATATCATTTTAATATTAAGTTCATTTCATGTATATCCTACATCTCATTTATATATAACATAATTCAACACAAAATTTTATTTTACCTATGCCACACAATTTAGCAGTAAAATTCACACATATATTTCTTGTAAAATAAACCAACCCACATTTAACATTTATATGCTGAAAAATACATTTCATTTCTTACATAATTATCCTGAAAATATTTTTCACTTTTATCAGTTCATTTTTGCATGTACATATCTAATAAACGACCCTTAACTCGGAAAAACATAATTTAAATGGCTGGCGTTTTAAACCCGTACCAAAACATATACACGTATATATAACACAATTTATTTTCCATAAAATTCATAAAAATTTTTGGTTTAATATATATTTTTTCCCTTACCTGGTTTCTTGAACTACGCCAACAGGGACCCCGAAAAAAAATTCCTGTGGCGCTCACCCGGACCTTGAATCAAAAATCTTAATTTCATTAAATTAATCCTAAATAAAATACTATTTTAATATTTCATAGGCCCTTAAATACCAAATAAACAGTTATACCCTCAAATATAACCAATTTGCCAAAATTTTCAAATCTCACTCTTGCTTTGGAGTGGGGCCTAGAAAACCCCAATTGAAAATTTACTCATGTCAAAATGACGACGATCATGACTAGAACCCTATGGTAGTGTCTGATCGTCGATTTAACAGCAGATTTAATGAGAAATTAATTAATTAAAGTATAGAAGTATATATATATATATATATATATATATCATATTATTTATTCAATAAATCAAATTTTACAATACTTAATTAATTAATTGATTAATAATAAATAATTTAAATTTAATTTAATTTTTTTATTCCTTTTATTTGTTTATTTAATTAATTGATTTAATAATGTTTAATTAATTAACTAATCAATAATTACTCTTAATTTTAATTTTTTTAATTACATTTTTTTTAATATTTTTTTTCCAGGTTATTACAAATTTCCTTCTTGCTTCCCGTCTTTAGAGCCATGTCCATTGTCTTTTTGGGCTTATCTACTTTAGTTGAAGCATTCTTCTTCTTGATCTCATAGGTCATGAGAGACCCAATCAGTTCATCAAAAGTGACCTTGGATAGGTCCTTTGCTTATTCAATTGCAGTAGACTTTGCGTGTCATGATTCCGGTTATGAGCGAAGCACCTTCTACACATTGTCTTCCATAGTGTATTCCCTACCAAGTGCTTTCAATCCATTTGTTATGTGTGTAAAGCATGTAAACATAGAAGTAACTGTCTCACCTTCTTCCATTTTGAACATCTCATATTCTTTCACCAACATATAGATTTTTGAATTTTTAACTTGAGACATACCTTTGTATGTTACCTAGAGCTTCTCCCACATTTCCTTTGCAGTATTGCATCCGCAAATTCTGTTGTATTCTTCATCACTAACAACACAATAGAGAAAATTTTTAGTTTTGAAATTCAATTGAACTAACCTTGAGTCGGCGTCAGATAGCTTCTTGTTTGGTATGATCTCACCTTCTTTATCCTTGAATATGTAATCTCCATCGATGATTACATTCCACATTTTCAAATTGTATGACTGAATGAAGATTGTCATTCGGTTTTTCTATGCAGAGTAGTTGCTTCTGTTGAACTTTGGTGGATGGTCAACCGATTGTCCTTGGGAAAACATATCCTCCATTTGATCTTTGCGCTCTAGATGTTACTTAGAAGGTCCAGTGACTAGCTTCAATACCACTTCTCGCCCGGGTGTGCATCTTGAGGGGGGTGAATAGACGTATTTCGTGGATATATGACTCTTTCTACAATCACAAAATTATCTTAGCAAGATGCAAGAGTATTAATCAAGCAATATAAAATTGCCCCCAGAGCGTGGTTCAGTTGGTTGAGCGAATTCTAGGAGTGCCTCTCATGAGGTTAGCGGGTTTCTGCCTCCCGTGTTCGATTCAGCTCCTGGGCTCCTGAAAATTTACCCTCTCTATGGGTTGTGGGGCCAACTACATAGGGCGTGGGATTAGTCACGGATCGTAAAACGGACGTGGACACCACGGACGTACCTAAAAAGACCAAGCAATATAAAATAGGTAGGGTGAGAAAAGCTTAACATGGTGTGTCACAACCCGATTTTTCTAACATATTTTTTTTCTTTAAACAAATAATAATAATTATCATCATTTGTCATATCAAAACCCTGATATCATATATCATCAAGACCTGACCCGAAGTAGGATACTGGGTGATTAGTACATCATATAAGAACATACATAGTGACCCAATGGGTTATATCCTGGTTTTGATAATGACAAATACTCATGTATTTAATGGATATCTAGTTCATGTTTAGGTCTATATTAGCAGATATATTGATGGCACGTGAAAGCTTAAAGTTGGAAGACCCATTACATATTGTACACTATTTCGTGTTGTAATATAATTCATTTATATGCAAAGGGTCTGTAATAGTAAATAGGGATTGGTTTGTAATAAGCTCACACACATCACATGCATGATATAATACGTAAACTCAAACACAATACAACCCAAAGTGACCGTAGAAAGACCTTAGGGTTCAATCGACCGACACTAGATTTTTTTAGTGTCTTAAAAAAAAATTTAAAAAGGACCCTAAGACACTCACTCATGCATAAACATGTTTGATTATTTGAAATATGGTGGTTGTTGGATGAAAAAGGACCGAAATGCACAAAATGTGCACTTTCGGTCGACTGACCTAGGATGCTCATTTTGGCCTTGGTCGACCGAACCAGGTCTGGGTCAACATGTTGACTGCAGCTTGGTCGACCGAACTGTATAGTTTATTTGGCCTTGATCGACCGAACCCTCATGAAGTCAACAATTTGACTTCCTGGTCGACCGAGGGTCCTTGGGAGTTGTCACAACAGTCTGGTCGACCGACAGGCCTAGTTCAAATTAGCCTGGTCAATCGAATCTTGGACATACGAAAAATCGCCTCGTCCGGTCGACCAAAAAGTTAGTTCATTTTAGTCCCGATTAACCGAACCATGCAAAAAGGTTTCGAATTTAAAGATCCGATCGACCGACCTAGGCGGTTCAAATTTGGCCTAGTCGACCGAATCATATGAACTTCGGTCGACCAAAAAGGTTTCAGGTCGACCGGACCTCTCGGGTTGCCCTGAATTTTTTACCATGGTTAATTTTTTAAACAGAGTTAATTATTTGAAAATGATTTAAAACTTTTCTAATAATTCCCAATAGGTCCCCAATGGTTATATTTCATGGGGTGTCTATATATACCCTTTCATTTGGGATTATTAGTAAGAGATTAGGAGATTTGATTAGGGAGAAATTCTCTAAAAATTCCAAAACCCATAATACTCATCTTTGAGCCTCCAACACTTATTCTTACCAGATCTTACTACTCAAACTTCTTTGTAAGTGTGCTTAAGTGTGGTTGTGCATATAGGTTTGCTCTCCTTACTCTAGTTGTTTGATATAATTTTCTTGAGAGCTAAACCTAAGTATTCTTAGGTGACTTTAATAATAAGTCTCACCTAAGAAGAATTGTATTAAACTTTTGAGTATTGCATATCCATTGCAATAACTTGAGAAGTTCGTATTTGGTTGTGGATTGCAAAATCTCTTCAAAACATTTTCAAATATCTTGTGGTATTTATTTTTATATAACTTTTAAAAGATATTTGTTTATGTGATAGTGATCTTTGTTGCAATATTCATTCACTCATTTATTATTTGCCGAATACAAGGATTTCATATATTTTGCAAACCAAACATATGCATTACTTGAGCATCATACGATTGAGAAAATCTGGTGATTGAAATATATATATATATATATATATATATATAGATACATATATGTTGGTTGATTAATATCTTTGTTTGAGCATGTTGATTGAATACCTTGTGACACAAAGATTATACCGGTTTGCACTCTTACGCACTGATTACACCGATAGTAAATCTATTTGAGAGTAGACATCTTAATACCACATTGATCTTACATATTATATCATATTGGTGGTGTGTGTAATTGAAGGTAACTGGGTACACATCTGCTTTACATGAAAGCATAATCACTGTACCATTTGATTGTGATATACATCTGTTGTATTTCTAGGCACGGGCCTCAAGAGGGAGACTAGCCCTGGAATAGTCCCGGATTGGCTTAGTCCCAGTTAGGAAAGTTAGGTGCGTCATCTTGTTAAGGCGTGTAGGTTGAGGTCAACCCCTTTAATTGACCTGGTTAAGGTTGAGGTCAACCCTGTGCTAATTGACCTGATTGTAATCGGTGCCGTTCCATCCTTAAGTGAGCTATTAGTGGAATCCTCGGACTTGCGAGCTAGAGGCGGGGACGTAGGCACAGTTGGCCGAACCCCGCTAACATATCGTGTGCTTGTTTATATTTCCACACTTTATATTTACCGCACGTGTATGTTATTATGTGAATGATGCGCTTGATTTAAATTTATGTATATTATATTTATCGGCGTATTTGGAACTACATAGAAAGACCCTAGGTTGTAATATTTTTCTAACACCTAGTTCAACCTAGGAGAAAAGTTTAAAATTCCAATTCACCCCTCCCCCTCTTGGGAATACACCAATTCTAACAATACCTAACAATGGAAGTCCATATTTACATATCATCCCGAATACAAATAACCAGAGTTCTACACATCCATACACATCCCAAAAATCCATAACATACTTCAGGGGATTACTCAAAGACATCCCCAGTACAAAACACTTACCCTGTCTATCAGGGTACCAGCTCCCCTCTATCTCAGAGCTTTATCTCCTTGTCTATTACAATTCCCTAAAATATTAAAATATTTAGGTGAGATACCTCTCAGTAAGATGGAATAAATTATTCAAAGTGTGTGGCAGTATGAGTTCAATTATATCATATCACATTCACATTCATCTCATCACATCAGTAGTATTCTCATCATTTTTTGTACACATTCCATTCTTATAATAGTGTATATCTCATCTCACGTATTTCAACATTTCTCAATAAAACATATCAATATATCACATTTCATTATTTCCCAGTAAATTATATATATATATATATATATATATATATCATAATCTCATTTTCCTCAGTGCAAATCATATATCCTAATTTCAACTACATTCCCAATATAAACCCATTATATCATATTTCTCATGGCACACAATTTTCATCTAATATTTATAACATAATAACCACTGGAAAAATATCATATTTCATTTTCTCATACTTTAAATCAACAATTTATTTTCCAAAATAGCTATTGTAATTTATTCCCTTTACCTGACTAACTGAGAGGCTCGTTAAAGCCCAAATCCTACGCCTACGGCTTTCGAAACTCAAAACTCTGAAATTCAAAATTTTCTCCAAACCAATCAACTCATCTCCCAAAATATCTTCATTTAATATTTCCTAAGCTCCATATACTCCAAATTAAAAATTAAACCCTTAAATACCTTACTTACCCTAATTTTGGGATAATGCCCAAGAACCGCAAATCAATGATCCGCTTCGATTAAGTTGCAGGGAATCTCCCCACGAACCTCGTGGTAGATTTTTATCGTCAAAATGGGTTTAGATGGAGTGAAAATTGAAGAGAGAGAGAGAGAGAGCGAGAGGAGTGAAAAATTACACTAAAAGAAATGACCCGCCGTCTATTTATAGACATGGGTTCGTTGACGAGTATAAGTGATTCATCGATAAGCCAATGAAGAATGCTCGTCAATGAGAGAACTAGTTCGTTGATGAGTCTTAAATTCTCTGAACTTCTTGACTCTCAGTATTACCTCGTCGACGAGTCCCTGTTACTTGCCCCTTCTAAATTTTCTTCCTTCTTCTTCTTTTCTTTCCCTTTCTTTTTTCCTTTATTATTTTCGTAAATTAAATTTTCCGGGTTTCTACATTCTTCACTCCTTATAAAAATTTCGTCCTCGAAATTTCTATTTATCACCTTTTCATCCTTAAAGAAAATACCCCAATTTTATTAATTACCCTCACTTATAGTAGAGGAATATCGTGGTTATAGAAAAAGGGTTCTTAGAGATTAAAATCATGTACATCAAAAGAAAACTCCCCCAAAACCATTCATAACCAAAACCAAAAACACTATCTATCCTACACTACACTATACAAATCAAAATACATACCTTGTTATTCACTTTCCTTTTTCCCAGTTCAACCCTGGATCCCACTGAACAAGTGTGGGTATTTCTGGTGCAGCTGTTCCTCTAATTTCCATGAAACTTTATCTACTGCATGGTTGTGTCATAACACTTTTACCAATGGAATCCTCTTTGCACACAGCTCTTGTTCCTTCCAATCTAAAATCTGCACTGACACCTCTTCATAAGATAAGAAATCATCAAGCTCCAGTGCCTCATAATTGGTCACATGGGAGGGATCTGAGACGTATTTTCTCAACATGGAAACATAAAATACATTGTGGATTCTAGAAAAAACCGGTGATAACGCCAACCTGTAGGCAATTAGACCCACTCTTTCAAGAATCTCGAATGGTCCAATATACTTAGTGTAACGACCTACTATTTAACTGGGATTTTTTTTTTTATACTATGACATTTAACATGCTCTAATACCATACTGGGGTAAACCCAATCATTAACCTAAGCAGCGAGAAGCAAAAATCACATAGATATAACCATATGTAAATATATATACAATACTAGAGTACTAACATGTTTCCCAAAATATACACATATATTTGTTTCCCAAAATACTCTCAACTATGCTGGAATATACAAAAATCCTCCACAAACATACTCACTATCTACTGACAGGGCAGTACTAAAGCCCCTCTATCTGCGAACCTGGTTTGCTCGCCTACCTGGATCACCTGAAAAATGATTCAACACTGGGATGAGCCAACGCTCAGTAAGATGAAATATGCTATTACTGGTGTGTGGCAAATGAGCTACAATATTATGAAAATCTGTTTCTATATAATCATGTATAACTGGATACGTAAGAACAGTACAAGTAATGGAATACACCACCCTTTCCACGTTGCTTACCATAACAGTATTGTAGGTTACTATTCAAAATACTTCTAGTGTACATAAGTATGTTCCCTGTTTCTGTAAAGCTGTATATACGTAATAGTAACTGAAAACTTTCCTTGTGGATAACTGTGTGTCATGATTTAACCCTTCATAATAGGGTTGTACGGCCCATAGGCAGGATCTACACTGGCTGGACGACCAGAGTAAATCACTATACTCCATCGGTCTGATCTGCCCACCTCAACCCATATCTGATGGGGAGTCTGTCCACGTCAAGGGCCTAGGTGATCGACCTACTACCACGTATTATCTAAATAGGTGGTTGCATTCATAACATAAATATTTGTAGCAACGGTACCGTGCTCTGTAACTGCATAGTCCAACAGGGTCAGATACTATATAATATATTTCTATATACAACTATCTAATTTACTATGATTCTGAAATAACTGTAATAACCATGATACTGAATAAACTGTAACTGTAATCCATACGTCATAGTACTGAGAACTATATAATCATAACACTGAAAACTGCATAATCATAGTACTGAAATTCGTATAATTATGGTACTAAGATTCGTATAATCATAGTACTGAGATTCGTATAATCATGGTACTGAAATTCATAAAACATATATCTGTACTATATTCATATTCTCAAGCCACACCATACTTTAATACATAATATTCATAATTTAATAAACTGTACAATATTTTAAAATTACCTAGTATAGCATATTTCCTTTACCTGACTACTGAAAAGCCCCTATGGTATACTGGCCTAACACCCCTAAGGCCTCTTACACAACACCCTGAAAACAATGTTTTCCAGAACAAAACATCAGTATTTTTTTGCCTACATCATTTCCTATAATTGTCAGAAGGCCAAAATTGGACTAAAATACCTTACCTTGAATTTGGGATGAATTCTAACTTCATCCCACTGACGATTCGCTTTGGCAGACTTGCAGAGAACTCCGCCAGGAGTGTCGTGGTGACTTCAGATCGTCGATCCGGCGACTAACGAGGCCAAAATCGAAGAGAGAAGGGAGAGTGACCGTAGGAGAGAGAAAGAGGCACTGAATTGTGATAAAAATTCAAGTTTACACTACTTATAGGCCAGATTCGTCGAGGAGACACGTCACCTTGTCGATGAGTTCTTCAGTAAATTCGTCGACGAACCTTACCCTTCGTCGACGAAATTCAGAGTAGCCCAATCCATCGCTCGGTATTTTCTCATCGACGAAACGGGACCTCGTCGACGAGATCCTAAAGACCTTCGTCGATGAATCCTTGTATTCGTCGACGAAGCCTAGTACTTCTTGAAATTTTCTCCTTCTATTCCTGTTTCCATTTTCCTCCCTCTTTATTATTAAAATACTATTATTCTCTGGGTCACTACATTCTCCCCTCCTCATAAAATTTCCTCCTTGAAATTTGCTGTTCACGTAACTCATCATCCTTTAAAAGAAAATGGTCTACTTATTTTATTACCTGCCCTCACTTATGGCGGAGGAATACCGTGGTTACATGGGTAGTTCTGGGAGATTACAACCATAAAAGAAAATTTTCCGCAAAACTAAAATACTACCTAACCTATGCTTTACATTACAATTACACTGGACTCAACAAAATAAAATTACTATCTTAGTATATACATGAATACTATAATTCATCAAATAAATGGGGATATTTCCGTCTGATTTCATCTTCAAGCCTCATGAGGCTTCTTCAATCGTGTGGTTTCTCCATAGAACTTTTACTAGTGGTATCTTCTTGTTGCGCAATTCTTGTTCTTTTCTATCTAAAATCTGAACTGGAGCTTCCTCATATGCTAGATCACCCCTGAGTTCAAAGTCTGCATAGCTGATGATATGGGAAGGGGATCGGGGATGTATTTCCTTAACATAGAAACATGAAACACATCATGAATCCTAGATGGATATGGTGGTAAAGCTAGCCGATAGGCCACTGATCTAATATTCTCGAGTATCTCAAATGGACCAATGAACCTAGGGCTCAACTTACCCTTCTTCCCAAATCTCAAGATCCCCTTCAGTGGAGTTATTCTCAAAAATACATGATCACCCACTTCAAATTTCAGTTCTCGGCAGCAAGTATCAGCGTAGCTTTTCTGTCGACTCCGCGCTGCATTGATCCTGTCTCGAATAAGTCATATTTTATCACACGCTTGTTGAATTATCTCTGGACCCAAAACTTTCTTTTCACTTACTTCATCCCAGAAAAGAGGAGATCGGCATCTCCTACCATATAATGCCTTATAGGGTGCCATGCCGATGCTGGTCTGATAACTGTTATTATAAGCAAATTCAACTAGCGGTAAAAACTGAATCCAGCTACCTCCAAAGTCTAGCACACAGGAACGAAGCATATCTTCTAATTCCTGGATTGTTCTCTTAGTCTGACCATCAGTCTGGGGGTGGAAAGCGGTGCTAAATGCTAGCTGAGTCCCCAATGCCTCCTGTAAACTCTTCTAGAACCGTGATGTAAAACGTGGGTCACGGTCCGAGACTATGGATACTGGCACTCCATGGGGTCGAACAATCTCCAGTATATATATCTCTACTAACCGGTTTATAGGGTAGCTAATATTAATAGGAAGAAAGTGCACTGTCTTCGTCAACCTATCAACTATCACCCAAATGGCATTCTAACCGTGCGATGTTGGCGGCAGCCCAGTAACAAAACCATGGATACATGGTCCCACTTCCACTCAAGAATGAATAATGGCTGCAATTGACCAGCCAGGCTCTAATGCTCAGCCTTAACCTGCTGGCATGTCAAACACTACTGCACAAATTCTGCTATTTCTCTCTTTATGCCACTCCACCAGAAATAATTTCGTAGATCCCTATACATTTTCGTACTGCCAGGATAAATAGTGTATAGAGATTTGTGTGTCTCTTCTAGAATCGTCCTCCTAATGCTGTCATCTGCAGGCACACACAATTTGGTGCGAAATCTTAGAGCCCCATCGTCAGAAATACTGAATTCCTCTTCCTAACCATCCAGTATTCTGGAAAACACCTCCACTAACTCTGGATCATCTCTCTGAGCAGCTTTAATCTTTTCACATAATATGGGTTGTACAATCAAACTGGAAATAAACGCTTGAGGATCATCCACCACTAGTTCCACACCGAGTCTTTCTAAGTTCATCTGAATCGGATGCTGAACTACTGCTGCTAGCTGTGCTGTGTCTCCTGATTTACGGCTCAGTGCATCAGCTACCACATTTGCTTTACCTGGGTGGTAACTGATGATACAGTCGTAATCCTTGATAAGTTCCAACCACCTCCTCTGCCGTATATTCAACTCTTTCTGTGTAAAGAAGTACTTTAGACTCTTGTGATCCGAAAATATCTCACACCTCTCACCATATAAATAATGTCTTCAAATCTTTAGCGCATATACAACCGTAGCCAATTCTAGATCGTGAGTAGGGTAGTTCTTTTCATATTCTTTCAACTGCCTGGATGCATATGCTACTACCCTACCGTGCTGCATCAATACACAACCAAGCCCTTTCAAAGATGCGTCACTATAGATAACATAACCATCACCTTCTGATGGAATCGTCAGTACTGGTACAGCACGGTAGGGTAGTAGCATAAATTACGGCCCTTGCGCCATTTCACATAAATTACGAAAAATATAATTCTTGTACTGTTTTAACCATTTGCCGAAAACAATAATAGCATGAAGGTTCTAAAAACATAACATTTTGTCATCACATAAATCATAAGATTTTATACCCATGCCACACAAATTAAACCATTTCCCCTAATAAAATATACATAAACATTCCCTATAAATAGCAGTAATTTTTCCAAACATAATTTTATATATTCATAATTTCTGAAATAAAATGTTGTAGAATAATAAGTATTTCCATGAAAATTTTACCTAATTTATTCTCTTACCTGATTTCTTGAACTACGCCAAGAGGAATCCCAAACTAATGCCTGCGGTGCTCACCCGGACCCTGAATCAAAAATCCCGATTCCATTAAATCAATCCTAAATAAAATACTATTTTAATAATTCCTAAGCCCATAAATTTCAAATAAATAATTATACCCTCAAATATAACTAATTTACCTAATTCCCCAAATCCCACTTTTTCTCTGGAGTGGGGCTTAGGAAACCCAAATTAGAAATTTACTCCGGCCAAAATGACAATGATCGCGACTAGGACCCCGTGGTGGTGCCCGATCGTCGATTTAGTGGCAGTTTTAAGGAAAAATTGAGAAAATAGGGAAATGTTACCTTACCCTAAGAATGATGCCTACGCCACTCTCATGACAAATCCGCTCCAGTAGAAATGTCGATGGTGGAGTTAGGAATCTAACGGCATCTTCCGTTTCCTGATCAGCTGAATATCCATCGAAAAATTGAAGAGAGTGGGAGAGAGAGACAGAGGTGAGCGAGAGAGATCTGAGAGATTACCGAGGGGGGAGACATTGTCTTCTAGCAAAATGAGATTTCAATTTGAAATCTCAAAGCTCAAGAAACTTCTTTTTTTTTTCTTTTACTTAATCCATTATTATATACTTAGGTGTAGTGATCCTAAAAGAAAAAAAAATATATTAATTAATTAAATTTAAAAAAATATTAAGGAAAATAATTAAATTAAGAAATTTGAGGGTTATGTGTATATGTATATATTAAATACATATAAGGATAAGTTTATATATATATATATATATACATAACCCTCAAATTTCTTAATTTAATTATTTTCCTTAATATTTTTTTAAAATTAATTAATTAATTAATAATTAATATTTTTTTTTTCTTTTAGGATCACTACACCTAAATATTTTTGGAGTTATTACATTCTCTCCTCCTTATAAAAATTTCGTCCTCGAAATTTATTGTTTGTGTTATACACCATCCCTTAAGTATAAATGGGCTACTTATCTTTTTACTTACCCTCACTTGTGGCGGAGGAATACCGTAGTTACATTCGAGTTCTAGGAAATTACAAATACATATAAAATAAAATTTTCCCACAACCAAAACACTACCTACTAGTAGAAAATCATTACATTTACTAACTAGCCTACACAAAAGAGACTTTACATAATTACCTGTATTTTCCTTGATTATTGCTGATCTCCACTGAAGAGAAACGGGTATTTCTGTCGTATCTCTTCCTAAAGCTCCCAAGAAACTTCTTCCACTACGTGATTCCTCCACGGGACCTTTACTAATGGAATTCTCTTAATGCATAATTCTTGTTCCTTCCTGTCCAGAATCTGCACTGGGGTTTCCTCAAAAGCCAAAGCATCACTGAGTTCTAACTCAGCATAACTGATGACATAGGAGGGATCTGGGACGTATTTCCTTAACATGGAAACATGAAATACGTTGTGAATTCTGAACAATGCCGATGGTAAAGCTAGCCGTTAGGCTACTAATCCCACTCTCTCCAGAATCTCGAAAGGGCCAATAAACTTAGGGCTCAACTTACCCTTCCTTCTTAACCTCATAATCCCCTTCAGTGGCGCTATCTTCAAAAACACGTGATCTCCAACTTCAAATTCTAACTTCTGGCGATGAGTATTGGCGTAGCTCTTATGCCGACTCTGAGCTGCACTGATTCTTTCTTTAATGAGCTGGACTTTATCGTACGCCTACTGCACTATTTTCGGTCTCAAAACTTGCGTCTCACCTATCTCATCCTAGTATAGAGGAGAACGATACCTCCTACCGTAAAGCGCCTCATATGGTGTCATGTCAATGCTGGCCTGATAGCTGTTATTGTATGCAAACTCTACCAGCGGCATATACTGGGTCCAACTACCCCTAAAATCTAGCACGCATGACCATAGCATATCTTCTAATATATGAATCACCCTCTCAGTCTGGCCGTCCATCTAAGGATGAAACGTCATGCTGAAAGATAACTGAGACCCCAAAGCTTCCTGCAAGCTCCTCTAAAAAAGTGACGTGAGATGTGGGTCTCAATCTAATACAATAGATACTGGCACTCCATGTAATTACACGATCTCCTGAATATATATCTTTGCCAGTCTATCCATGTAGTAGTTGACTTTAATGGGAATGAAATAAGCGGTCTTTGTCTATCTATCAATGACCACCCAAATAGCATTTTGCCCCTATCACACTAGCGGTAAACTCGTCACCAAGTCCATAGAAACATGGTCCTACTTCCACTCTAGGATGAAAAGTGGCTGCAACTAGCCCACCAGTCTCTGGTGCTCAACCTTAATTTACTGGCACGATAGGCACTGCTGCACAAATTTGACAATTTCTCTCTTCATGCCGCTCTACCAGAAGGAGATCCTGATACATTTAAGTGCTACTAGGATGAACTATATACAGGGACCTATGAGCCTCTTCAAGGATCGTCCTTCTGATATCAGCATCTACAAGCACACATAATCTAGAATGAAACTGCAAAGCTCCGTCATCTGAAATACTGAACTCCTCCCCCTATTTGTCTTGCACTTTCTCTATCAATTCCACTAACTCTTTGTCATTCTTCTAGGCAGCCGTAATCCTTTCATACAACGTAGGCTGCACCACCAGGTTGGCAACAAAAGCCTAATGATCGCACTCAACTAACCCCATGTCAAATATCTCTAGATCCATCAAGATCGGATGTTGAATTACTGCTGCTAACTGTACTGCACCCCCTGATTTATGACTCAGTGCATTAGCTACCACATTAGATTATCCTAGGTGATAGTTGATGGTACAGTCGTAATCCTTGATGAGCTCCAATCATCTTCTTTGCCGCATATTCAATTCCTTTTGAATGAAGAAATACTTCAAACTTTTATGGTCAGAGAATATCTCACACTTCTCACCGTACAAATAATGCCTCAAAATATTTAGTGCGTATACCACTGCAACCAATTCAAGATTGTGAGTAGGGTAGTTTTTTTTGTATTCTTTCAACTTCTTGAAAGCATAAGCTATGACCCTACCATGCTGCATTAATACACAGCCAAGCCCTTTCAAAGACACATCACTGTAAATTACGTAATCATCACCTCTCGATGGAATCGTTAGTATTGGAGCAGTGATGAGCCGCTACTTTAATTACTCAAAGCTCTATTCACATTCATCATCCCACACAAAATTGGAATTCTTCCTAGTCAGCTGCGTCAGAGGCTCTGATAAAGCTGAAAACCCCTAAATAAATTGACAGTAATAACCTGCTAGCCCCAAGAAACTCCTAATCTCCTGAACGTTCTTCGGCCTGGACCAATTCACCACCGCATCAATCTTGCTGGGATCCACTGAAATACCATCTCTTGAGATCACATGGCCCAAAAAATGCAACCTTCTCAAGCCAGAACTCACACTTGCTAAACTTGGCATAGAGCTTCTTCTCCCTAAGCGCCTGCGGTACCTGTCTCAAGTGCACCTCATGCTCCTCAAAGCTCCTCGAGTATACCAATATATCATCAATGAAAACTACAAAAAACTGGTCTAAATATTGATGAAAGATTATATTCATCAAATCCATGAACACAGTTGGAGCATTTTTCAGACCAAAAGGCATAACAAGGAATTCATAATGCCCATACCTAGTCCTGAAGACTGTCTTTGAGATGTCTTTTGCTTTTACCTTTACCTAATGATAGCCCGACTTGAGGTTAATCTTGGAATACACCCATGTACCCTTGATCTGGTCAAATAAATCATATACAGGGTAAAGGATATCTGTTCTTGATCATCACCTTATTTATTTCTTTGTAATCCATACACATCCTCATAGACCTGTCTTTCTTCTTTAAAAACAACAATGGAGCTCCCCATGGTGATACACTGGGTTAAATGAATCCCTTATCCAGCAAGTCTTGCAGCTGATTCTTCAGCTCTCCCAATTTCGCTGGAGTCATTCGGTACAGAGCTTTAAAGATCGGTGTCATCCCCAAAAGTATATCAATAGGGAAATCTACCTCACGGTTGGGAGGCAACCTGACAGTTTTTCTGGAAAAACATCTAAGAATTCTTTAACCACTGGTGTGCCGCTAAGCTTCAACTCATTCTCTGACACCTCTTTCACGAAAGCTATAAACTCCTGACACCCATCCAAGAGTAGTCTTCTCACCTGCATAGCTGACATCAACTAAGGCGGGGAACTCACCTACGACCCCACAAAACTGAATTATGGCTTGCTGGGTGGTCTGAAAATCATCTCCTTCCAATAACAATCAAAGTTAGCATAGTTCGCCGCCGGCCAGTCTATACCCAGTATTATATCAAAGCCATGCATATCAAGCATAACTAGATCATTTGATAACACTATACCCTAGATTTCTATCGAATAAGCCTTGAGCACCCTATGACATTTCATCACTAATCCAACTGGTGTAGCTACTGCCAACTCTACCCCTAACAATTAGGTCTCATTTCCAAACAATTTAATATAGGCCGCAGACACAAAAGAGTATGTGGCACCTAAATCAAATAAAATAATAACTTGATATGGTAAAATAGTAAAGGTACCTATCACAACATCACCTGCGGTCTCAACATCATCAGGCATCAATGTATACACCCTCGCTAGAGCCACATTCCTCTGCTGGCCTCCACGAGCTGCTTGGAAACCTCCCCTAAACTACCTGGGAGCAGGAGCAGTACCAGGTGGTGTAGAATAATCTCATGCCATGTGCCCTAAACTTACACAACGATAACAGACAACACCCCCTGCTCAACACTCTCCTAAGTGTCTCTTCCCATAAATTTGACAAATAGGGTAAGTCTGCACTGCTTGAACCCCATGACCCCCAGCCTCCTGTCTCTGTCCTCTACCATAGTTTCCTCTTCTCCATTGACCCTACCTGAACCCCTGCTGGAAACCTAAAGGTGTAGGTCTCTTCTTCTATCCCCGCTCCTCAGTGCCCAACCGCTCAGTGGCCTTAGCCAAAGCGACTTTATCTACTAGTTCAGCAAAATCCTAAATTTTCAACACCGTAACCTGTCTGTAGATTTCACGCCTCAGACCTCTTTCAAACTGTCTCACCTTCCTTACCTCATTAGGTATAAGTAATGGGGCGAAGCGAGACAATTCTATAAACCTTGTCGCATATTGCTGGACTAACAGTTGTCCCTGCTTCAGATTCAGGAACTCTTCCACCTTGGCTTCTCTGACAGTTTTGGAAAATATCTGTCAAAGAACAATTCTCTAAATCAGTCCCACGTCATAGCTATCAGCGTTGTCCTCTACTGTTCTAGGAGCTTCACAGCAGTCCACTAGCGCTCTACCTCTCCTACCAATTTATATGTAGCAAAAAGGACCCGCTACTCCTCCGTACACTATAGTGCCGCCAAAATCTTCTTAATCTCCTGCATCCAGTTCCTGGCAACTGCAAGATCCACCCCTCTTGAGAATGCCGGAGGATTCATATTCGTAAATTTCTTGATCGAACTCCCAGAACCTGCAGACGGGCCTCCCTGCTCTCTAGAGCTCCTAGCGATCTCAGCCATAACCTGCTGAGCCACGCTGCGTAGTACGACATCTGGGTCATTGCCGCCTACACCTGAGGGTCCTACTCCGTCACCCCTATGTTTGTACCACTGTCCCCTAGGTCCATCCTAAAAGACAAGAACATAGCTCAGGGATCCCCAATCTACATATCTAACCATAACCCCACTATCTTGCCATTCTTACCTTTATTCAAGGTTAAGTCCTACACTTTAGAAACACAGCCTAACAATAGTTTACTATGGCTTTCCCGAGATTGTCACCCCAGGAAAAACACAGAGATCCACCATGGTAGTTCTGCCTCTAGAGTGCAAAATCAAACCTCAAACCCTTTCACCTAAAATCTGGTATTGTTTCTACTACACTCTAAAGTCTACAGAACCTAGCAACCTAGGCTCTGATACCAAACTATAATGACCTATCTAATTTCTACACACACACACACACACACACACACACACACACACATATATATATATATATATATATATATATTACATATTAGCCTGCCAATAATCATAACTACCACATACATAATCCACCCAGACCTGTGGGTGCTAGGAAATAAACTTGTCCTATGAACTTGACACCCTAGCAGCGGAAAGCTACAACATATACATATCAAATAGTCCAACAAACACAATACCAGAGATATAAAATCTATCATAT
Source organism: Malania oleifera (assembly GCF_029873635.1). Classification (NCBI taxonomy): domain Eukaryota; kingdom Viridiplantae; phylum Streptophyta; class Magnoliopsida; order Santalales; family Ximeniaceae; genus Malania; species Malania oleifera. Next base: position 70,070,019 of record NC_080422.1, on the reverse strand, counting down.
TCAAATACACACATCCCAACAGAAACATAAAGTTTCCTAGGATTACTACCCCAAAATCAATCTGACCCTAATGGAACAACTTACCCTTTTGGCAGGGTAGATTAGTTGACCACGATCGTTGCAGAGCTCTATTCGCTCCCCTACCTGGATTCCCTAAAATATTTTAAAACTTGGTTGAGACACCTTTCAGTAAAGGAAATAAAGTAATATCAGTGTGTGGCAAAATGGGTATTTTACGTGTCATAAGCATATACTATGCATAAATCATATATAAGAAATTTGTCTCATAAATACTGAATAAACATATTTGAAAGTGGCATACAATGTCATGTTATATATATGTACATGTAAAACATCTTATATCACAGTATAATACGTGAAATAAATCCCAGGATGGATAGCTAGCTGATGCCATGTATTACCCCCACATAACTGGGTTGTGTGGCCCAAAGGTGGGACCTAGCATTGGCTGGCTGACCATGTTAGATCAATATAAGTTTGTAAGTATGATGGGCCCGCCCCACTCTGGTTCGAACTGCCAGGGGGACATCTACAACTCTACACTCAAACCACATCGACTGCCAATCTCCCACAGCCCCTTGCGGCATGTGGTAGCACTAACATAATCTAAATACATATATAGCTATGGTACCATGCTGCTGAATTGAACTAAACTAAGCCATCTAGGTAGTGATATCATATATTGTATTTCATATGCTGAATATAACTATTTCACCATAATATCTAACATAATAATATTTTCATAAAAATAACATATCTTTTATTATGGCCCTTGTGCCGACATTTGATATCATATCATATAAGTTAATGGCACTTATGCCATTTTATATAAACTATGGCCATTGTGCCATTTCAAATAAATTATGGCTCTTGTGCCGTTTTATAAATTACGGCCCTTGTGCCATTTTATAAATTATCACCCTTGCGTCATTTCACATAAATTATGAAAAATATAATTCCTGTACTGTTTTAACCATTTATCGAAAACAATAATAGTATGAAGGTTATGAAAACATAACATTTTGACATCACCTAAATCATAAGATTTTATACGCATGCCACACAAATTAAACGATTTTCCCTAATAAAATTTATATAAACATTCCTTATAAACAGTAGTTATTTTTTCATACATTATTTTATATATACATAATTTTTGAAATAAAATGTCGTAGAATAATAAGTATTTCCATGAAAATTCTAACTTAATTTATTCCCTTACTTGGTTTCTTGAACTACGCCAACCGGAATCCCAAACTAATGCCTACGGTGCTTACCCATACCTTGAATCAAAAATCCCGATTCCATTAAATCAATCCTAAATAAAATACTATGTTAATATTTCCAAGGCCCATAAATTCCAAATAAATAATTATACCCTCAAATATAACTAATTTACCTAATTCCTCAAATCTCACTCTCGCTTTGGAGTGGGACTTAGGAACCCTAAATTGGAAATTTACTCCAGCCAAAATGACGACGATCGCGACTAGGACCTCGTGGTGGTGCCCGATCGTCGATTTAGCAGCAGATTTAAGAAAAAAAAATGAGAAAATAGGAAAAAATTACCTTATCCCAGAAATGGTGCCTACACCGCTCCCACGACAAATCCGTTGCAGTAGAAATGTCGGTGGCAGAGTTAGGAATCCAACGGCACCTTCCGTTTCTTGATCAACCGAATATCTGTCGAGAAATTGAAGAGAGTGGGAGAGAGAGACGGAGGTAAGTGAGAGAGATGTGAGAGATTACCAGGGGGGAGGTGCTGTCTTCTTGCGAAATGAGATTTCAATGGCTTAATTGAAATCTCAAAGCTCAGGAAACTTCTTTTTTTTTCATTTCTTTTTTTTTTCTTTTACTTAATCCATTATTATATACTTATATATATATATATATAAAAACTTATCCTTATACGTATTTAAATATATACTTATACACATAACCCTCAAATTTCTTAATTTAATTAATTTTCTTAATAATTTTTTAAAATTAATTAATTAATTAATAATTAATATTTTTTTTTCTTCTAGGATCACTACACCTAAATATTTTTGGGGTCATTACAAGTATGCCATACAATCTAACTATCTCTTGAATATATAAATCCGCTAGTCCACTAATGGAGTAGTTAATTCTGATAGGCAGGAAATGGGCAGTCTTTGTTAGTCAATCTACGACTACCCAAATGGCGTCCTATCCATGTAGTGCCAGCGATAATCCTCTGACAAAATCCATCGCTATATGTTCCCACTTCCACTCAGGGATGTGGAGTGGCTGCAATGATCCCGCCGGTCTCTGATGCTCAGCTTTAACCTACTGGCATGTTAAAGACTGCTCTACAAACTCAGTGATCGCTTTTTTCATATTGTTTCACCAAAAAGACTCCCAAAGATCCCTATACATTTTAGTGCTACCAGGGTGTACAATATACAAGGATTGGTGCACTTCCTCCAGAATAATTTTCTTAATCTCAGGGTCAATAGGTATGCATAGCCTAGTGCGGAACCTCAAGGCTCCATCATTTGAAATACTAAAATTTGCCTCCTAACCATCCTATACTTTATCCATAATCTTTATTAATTCCACGTCTTTTAGCTGAGCAACTCTAATTATTTCTTGTAGGGTCAGCTACAGTATTAGATTGGCAATAAATGCTTGGTGAACGCCCTCCACGAGTTCCAACCCAACTCTTTCCAAATCCATCTAAATCGGATGCTAAATCATCCCCGCTGACACTGCTGCTCCCACTGATTTCCAACTCAGAGCATCAGCTACCACATTAGCCTTTCTCGAGTGGTAACTAATGGTGCAGTTGTAATCTTTTATTAGCTCCAGTCATCTCCTCTATCTCATGTTTAATTCTTTATGAGTGAAGAAGTATTTCAAACTCTTATAATCAGTGAAAATCTCACACCTACCCTTATATAGATAGTGTCTCAAAATTTTAAGTGCATAAACCACCGCTGCTAACTCCAAATCATGGGTAGGGTAATTCTTCTCGCATTCTTTTAGCTGTCAGAAGGCATATGCTACCACACTCCCCTGCTGTATCAACACACATCTGAGCCCTTTATGTGACGCATCATTGTAAATTACGAAACCTTCTTCTCCTGAAGGAATCATCAACACTAGTGCAGGGATGAGCCATTGCATTAACTCCTGAAAGCTCCATTCACATTTATCAGTCCACTTTAATTTCACACCTTTCCTAATCAATCTCGTCAAAGGACCCGACAATTTAGAAAAGACCTTAACAAATCTATGGTAGTACCCAGCCAAACCCAAGAAGCTTCTGATTTCCTGCATATTCTTTGGTCGTACCCAGTCCACCACCGCCTCGATCTTGCTTGGATCCACAAATATACCACCCTTGGATACCATATTTCCAAGGAAGGTAACTTGCTTCGGCCATAACTTGCACTTCTTGAAGTTTGGACACACCTTTCTTTCTCTCAACACCTAAAGCACTATCCTTAGACATTCCTCATGCTCCTCTAGGATCTTTGAATACATCAGTATGTCATCAATGAATACCACCACAAACTGGTCCAAATACTAGTGGAAGACCCTATTCATCAAATCCATAAACACTACAGGAGCATTTTTCAACCCAAACGACATAACTTGAAATTCATAATGGCCATACCGAGTACTGAATGCTGTCTTTGGAACATCTTCCACCTCGACCTTCACCTAATGGTACCTAAACCGTAGATCTATCTTCAAGAAATTCTGGGTCCCCTATAGTTGGTTAAACAAGTCATTAATGTGGGGAAGTGGATACTTGTTCTTGATAGTCACTTTATTAATTTTTCCATAGTTGATGCACATTCTCATCGACCCATCTTTCTTCTTCACAAACAATACCAGTGCTCCCCAGGGTGACACGCTAGGCCAAATAAATCCCTTGTCTAACAGTTCCTGCAACTATTCTTTTAATTCTTTCAATTTCGTCCATGCCATTCTATACGGTGTTATCCCCAAAATTAGATCAATTGTAAACTCTACCTCACGATTAGGAGATAGTACCGACAAATCCTTGAGAAATATATAAGTAAAATCCCTCACTATTGAGATTTCCTCTAACCTCAACTCCCCTTCCAACATTGCCTTACATAGGCCAAATAGCCTTGACAGCCTTCCAACAACAATCTCCTTGCCTAAATGGCGAATAGTAACTGTGGTGGGGTGCACGCACACGATCCCACAAATCTAAGCTCATATCCCCCTGGAGATCTGAACACTGCCTCTCTCTAATAGCAGTGAATACTGGCATAGTGGGTAGCTAGCCAGTCCATCCCCAAAATGACTTTGAACTCATACATATCTAAGACCACCAAGTTAGTTGATAAAGACCTCCCCTGAATACGAATTGGACAGTTCCTGAGTACCTTCTTACATAACATTACAGCCCCAAACGGCATAGAAATGGCCAAACTGATATCCAGCGACTGAGTTTCTATCCCATAAAATTTAACAAACTCCTGGGTAATAAAGGAGTGAGTCGCCCCTAAATCAAATAAAGCAGTAGTTGTATATGACAGAATTAAAACAGTAACTTTCACGACATCTCTTGCAACCTCAACATCTCCTGGTGTCAGCGCATAGACTTGTTCTTGGGCGGTATTCCTCTGCTGACCACCTTAGGGTACCTAGTGACCTCCTCGATATGGTCTAGGAGCAAGCGCGATAATTGGCGGTGCTCGGCAATCTCTCACCTTATGACCAGGCTGATAGCATCGGTAAAAACCATGTCTTTTACTCAACACTCTCCTGAGTGTCTTCTAAAGCATTTCATACAGAGAGGAGGCATAAGTTTGCCCTATATCACTCGATCTCCCATCCCCTATTCGGACCTCCTTTGCCATCTTGTCTCCTCTAAGGCCCTCGGCTGGACCCTGCTTGAAAATCTGGAGGCGCGGATCTCTTTCCCTGGCTCTGTGCCGCAGCACCCCTTTGTAGGCTATTCTCAATCACTATAGCTCCATCAACTATCTCTAAAATAGTTTAGGCCTAGAAACCTATAACCTTGTCATATAATCCCTAGTTCAGCCCTCCTCAAACTTCCTCGCCTTCTTCTCCTCGTCTGGCGCTAAGTATGGGGCAAACTGGGACAGCCCAATAAATCTGGTTGCATACTGTTGTACCGTCATATGCTCCTTAGTCAAATACAAAAACTCTGCCGCCTTTGCCTTTCTGATGGTAGCAGGGATGTATCGTTTGAAAAATAACTCCCTAAACCGGCTTTAGGTTACCGCTACAGGCTCAAGTCTCTGCTCCTCTAACAATCTCTTTAATCTCTACCAGCGTTTTGCCTCTTTAGTTAAATTGATTGTAGTAAAGGACACTTTCTGTTCCTCGGTACAAGGGAGCACTGCCAACATGCTCTTAATATGTTAGACCTAATTCTCAGCCACTACTGGGTCGGCCCCTCCAGAAAATGACGAGGGCTTCATACGCGTGAACTGCTCAATCATGTAGCTCCGCTCCCCTAAACTCCTAGCCATCTCTGCCATCACTTGCTTGGTGACTCTACGTAACACTACATCAGGGTCTTTGCTACCCATACTGGAAGGTCCTGCATCATTACCTCCAACATGTGCACTACTACTTCCAGGCTCCATTCTAAAAATGATACAAAATAGTCTCAGAATTCTATCCTCATAATACCACTAATACACTTAACAAACTAGGATCCATAAAATATTCTGCGATAACCATTTAACATCCTCAATCCCAATTTAAAATTCAGTCATACCACTTAGAAATAAGAACTGGAAATAGTTTACTATAATTTTCCTAAAGTCGTTGCCCCAAGAAAATCACAGAAAGAACCATGGAACTCCTGCCTCCAAGTCACAAGATAGAACCCTAAATTTCAATATTATCCTCCGCAATGACTGACTCATATCCCAGTCTACCCATCCCCTATTTTCATCAAAATCCATTCTTACATTCTGGTATTGTATTACGTTGTTTACTAAATTCTATAAAACCTAACAACCTAGGCTTTGATACCAAATTGTCACGACCCTATTGCTCCAGCATATTTTTTCTTCTTTAAATAAACAATAATAATTATCATCATTTGTCACATCAAAACCCTGATATCATATATCATCAAGACCCAACCCAAAGTGGGATATCGGGTGATCAATCCATCATATAAGAACATACCTAACAGCGGAAGTCCATATTTACATACATTCCCAAATACAAATAACCAGAGTTCTATACATCCATAGACATCCCAAAAATTCATAACAAACTTCAGGGGATTACTCAAACGCATCCCTAACACAAAACGCTTACCCTGTCTATCAGGGTACCAGCTCCCCTTTATCTCGGAACTCTATCTCCTAGTCTGTTACGGTTCCCTGAAATATTAAAATATTTAGGTGAGACACCTCTTAGTAAGATAGAATAAATTATTCACAGTGTGTGGCAGTATGAGTTCAATTACATCATATCACATTCCATTTTAATAAATATAACAGCTAGGAGAAAACATATATATACGTACTTATAATCATATATGTGTGTAAAACATATTTTTCAAAAGCTCTTTTATCATTTTCATAATCATATACGTACTTTATTATTTCTCAAAATCATATTCACATTTTCTTTCAAAAATTTTTCTTTCTAATTTTCATTTTCACATTCTTACCCATGGGTATCCTCCAGTATATTTCACGACATGTCTGTAACCCATGGTTGTTCATTATCATGTCTATAATGAGTAATCACAATCCAACTCATGAGTTTCCACCAGTATATAATCCACTACATGTCTATAACTCATGGCTACCTTGAGGTTATTCCCATCTCATCGTCATGCTTCCCCCCATGACTGGGTTGTGCGGCCCGAATGCTAGACCTAACTGCAGTTCGCCTACCCGGTTAAATCAAGGGGGAATGTGTCTGTAGTATGAATGACCTACCCAATCCTGGTTTGGACCCCAGGAGGGAATCACAACCCTTTAGAGGCCCATTCGACTATCTTGCTACACTCTCCACGAGACCGTATGGTTGGACTATCATCTCACTAGCAATGGTACCGTGCTCTCTATCAACAACAGTCCATCAGGGTACTCATTTCCACATTTCCATATTCACATTTCAATATTCTCAATTCAGTATTCACATTTCAGCATTCACAATTTAGTATTCACATTCATCTCATCACATTAGTAGTATTCTCATCATTTTCTGTACACATTCCATTCTTATAATAGTGTATATCTCATCTCACGTATTTCAACATTTCTTAATAAAACATATCAATATACCACATTTCATTATTTACTAGTAAATTGCACATCTATAAATATATATATATATATATATATATATATATATATATATATATATATCACATTTCTTCATTTTTCTATAAAACCATTTTGTATGCCACTTTCATTATTTCCATATAAAAATCTTATACCATCACAATTATGTATATAAAAAATAATTATATATATATATATATATATATATATATATATCTGAAATGTTTTATACAGAAATGAAGTTATAGGAAATCTAATTATGTTTTATATACATAATTGTGTATATATATATATATATATATATATATATATATATATATATATTTCATAATCTCATTTTCCTCTGTGCAAATTATATATCCCAATTTCAACTACATTCCCAGTATAAACCTGTTATATCATATTTCTCATGCCACACAATTTTTATCTAATATTTATAATATAATAACCACTGGAAAAATATCATATTTCATTTTCATATACTTTAAATCAGCAATTTATTTTCCAAAATAGTTGTTATAATTTATTCCTCTTACCTGACTTACTGAGAGGCTCACTAAAACCCAAATCCTACGCCCGCGGCATTTGAAACTCAAACCCTGAAATTCACATTTTTCCCCAAATCAATCAACTCATCTCCTAGAGTATCATTTAATATTTCCTAAGCTCTATATACTCTAAATTAACAATTAAACCCTTAAGTACCTTACTTACCCTGATTTTGGGATGGTAACCAAGAACCCCAAATCAACGATCTACTCTGACTATATGTTAAAAATCTCCCCACGAACCTCGTGGTAGCTTCTAATCATCAAAATAGGTTTAGATAGAGCAAAAATCAAAGAGAAAGAGAGAGTTACGGTCATAGGGTAGAGAGAGAGAGAGAGAGCGAGAGGAAAGAAAAATTACGCTAAAAGAAATGACCCGTGGTCTATTTATAGGCATGGGCTCGTTCACAAGTATAAGTGATTCGTCGACGAGCCAATGAAGAATGTTCGTTGATGAGAGAACTAGTTCGTCGACGAGTCTTAATATCTCTAAAATTCCTAACTCTCGGTATTATCTCGTTGACAAGCGTAGGGCACTCGTCGACGAGTCCCTGTTACTTGCCCCTTCTAAATTTTCTTCCTTCTTCTTCTTTTCTTTCCCATTCTCTTTTCCTTTATTATTTTTTTAAATTAAATTTTTTGGGTCTCTACATTCTTCTCTCCTTATAAAAATTTCGTCCTCAAAATTGCTATTCATCACCTTTTCATCCTCAAACAAAATACTCAATTTTATTAATTACCCTCACTTATGGCGGAGGAATATTGTGGTTACAGAAAAAGGGTTTCGGGAGATTACAATCGTGTACGTCAAAAGAAAACTCCCCCAAAAATGCCATCCCTGGATATCACATTTCCTAGGAATGCAACTCTTTCCAGCCAGAACTCACATTTCTTAAGTTTGGTATAGAGCTTCTCTCTCTTAGCACTTGGAGTACTAGTCTCAAATGGTTCTCATGTTCCCCAGTACTCTTCAAATAAATTAAAATATCATCAATAAATACCACCACAAATTGATATAGATATTTTTTTGGCCTGACAAGGCTTATGGATCATATTTTGATGATAACAAATCAAGGAAATTTAACATATTTGGTTAAGTGATGTTTTAGGATTCAAGTATGCGAATACAAGATCAAGTGCTTACAAGTGTTATTGAAAGCTTATACTTCAAGAAAGAATATCTTATAAAGCTATAGACTATTGAAGCTAGAAATCAAGCTATACTTGAAGAAAAGAAGCTATACATGAAGACTTAGTGAATAGAAGTGTCATAGTTGTTTAATAATCTCATATAAGTATTTCGCACGTTTTCAATATAAGTGTTTGAAGCTCTTAGGAACAATTATCAACTTAGAGACTAACTTTTGAAAACGTTAGAAAATGTTTTAATAAGTCTCATTTATGTTTTTACAAAATCAAAGGTTTAAAGTGTTGAAAAAAAAAAGATTTGAAAAATTGCAAGTTCAAGTGACTGGCCGTCTGATCAGTTGACTGACACTTTTGAAAATCAAAGTTTTTGGAAAGTGGTAACTTAAGGCGATTGACCATACTCAATCAGGCGACTTACATTTTATGCTGATAAAAAATAAACAGACAGAATAGCATCTGGTGACTGACCTCTCAGGATCAAGCGACTGACCCCATTATGTGTTTGAAATTTTGCTAATTTATAAAGGCACAAGCGATTGACCCCGATAGTTCAATCGACTGACCTTCGATTATTTAAATTTAAAACAACAAGGGAATGTTTCCAAAATTAATTGCTTGGACCCCAAACAATGAGAAAATTTGGGAAACACTCCAAGTAACTTGGGGAATACAAAAATTACTTTTTAAACTCTATAAATATAATTTTATTTCAAGAATTACACACCCAACAATCAATAGCAATCAGCATCCAAGCTTACACTCATACTCTCAAAGCTCTCTTAGTGAATATACTTTGCTGAAAGTTCATTGCTGATCAATTCTCACCATACATTGAGTTTTCTACTGAGATTTCAATCTAAGATAAATCCACGATGATATATATATATATGAGTTTCAAAAATATTTATATTGATAAATTGTTGAAGTATATTCTAATTTTAACTGTGCTAATAAGCTCTTTTAAGAGTGTTTCTTGTACACAAAATTGTTCTTGTATCTCTTGTTGTTTTTGACGATTCAGGGGATTGAATCGTTAGACTAGCGAGAGGGGATTCTCATTAAAGAGGGAACTCCCCCTGAGAAGGAGAGAGGTTGTAACTTTGGCCTAATAAAGAAAGTTGGAATCCTCACAGCGGTTGCTTAGGGCAAGGACATAGGTTGTAAGCTGAACCTTGTAAAAATCCAGTGTCTCTCTCTCTCTTCCCTACTCTCTTTAATTTTATGCATATATAAATTGCGTGGATGCTTACTTAATTTTTGGAAATTAATTTGTTATTAGGAATTGCAGAAACCTTAATTAAAGGGAGTATGTTGATTGATAAATATCAAAGCTCATTAACTTATTGATTAGTTACATACTTAAATTCAAGTAACTTATTTGATATCAAAGTTTGAATTTTGGAAGCTTGCTTAAAATTCTATTTTGTTTCATATTATGAAATCAAGCTTACCTTGTTGATTGGGTTAACATATTAAAAAGCTAAATTGAGTTCTGATTTTGAGTTAAATTGTTGAAAGGAATATTGACAAAATTGCAAAGCATTGTAAAATAAAATCTCTAAAATTTGATCTTTGCATCCATAAAGATTTAATCTTTAATTGATTCTCAGTTGTACTTGTGATTAAAACTCAATTATACTTGTGTGATTGCTGAATCTATAATAGTTAGGAAAGACTTAATAAAAAGATTTATAAAAAAAAAAATTTTAAACCCAATTCCCCCCCACCCCCCCCCCCCCTCCCTTTTAGGAGATCACCTTACTTCTCAATTGGTATCAGAGCCTTAGGTTGTAGTAAATCTTAAACTAGAAGATACATAAAGATCCCTATGACACACCTAGGAGTATCTCCCTTTGTTGAGGGTTTCTACGATGTAAACTACACCTTTTGGAAACAAAAAATGAGAATTTATTTACAAACTATGGATTGGAAAGCATGGAAAGTTGTCACACATGGTGACCTTATGCCAACTAAAATTGTGGATGGTAAAGAAATACCTAAAGAAGAATAAGAGATGACCAACAATAACTATAAGATGTTGTAAGTAAATTCAAGTGTTATGAATGCATTATATTGTGCTCTTGATGCAAATGAATTCAATAAGGTCATGACATGTAAATCAACTAAAGAAATCTGGGATAAACTTAAAGTAACCTATAAAGGTACTATTAATGTAAGAGATAATAGAATCGATATGCTCACTAGCGAGTATGAAGCTTTTGGGATGAATCCTAATGAGACCATTACTAGTATATGTACACTAGTTTCACCCATATAATAAACTCCCTCAATGCCTTAGGAAAGAATTACTTAACTTATGCAATGATCCGGAAAATCCTTAGAGGACTTCTACCAATTTGGGAACCTAAGGCAACTGCAATAACAGAAGGAAGAAACTTGAAAAATACTTCCCTATGATTTTGATAGGATTGCTCCTCACTTATGAGATGGCGATAAATGAAAGAAATTCTGAGAATAATGAAAACAAGGAATAAATAGCTCTCAAGGCTGCTAAAGATAGCTCTAGTGAAGAAAAAGAAAACTAATTAGACAATGATGATATAGCCTTCATCACTAGAAGACTTGGAAATTTTTTCCAAAAAGAATAAGAAGTTCAATCAAAAGTTTAAAGGTTCAAAATTTGAAAAAGGGGAGACAAGTAAAAAAGGAAACAAAGAATGAACTCCCTACTTGTTATAATTGAAATAAGGTTGGACATATTAAACCTAATTGACCACACTTAAGAAGGACGCTAAGAAGAAGAAAAAGAAGGCTATGAAAACTACATGGGATGACTCAAGTTCAAGTGAATCAGAGGAGGGATCAAGTGATCAAGACATGGCAAACATCTGCTTCATGGCAAAAGATGATGAGGTAAACTCCTATACTAGCTCATTTAAAGAATCTAGTGATGAGTCATGCAGTGATTCATGTGATAGTATGCCTTCATATAGAGAAATGCAAGTTGAACTATTTTCTCTACATAAAAGGTTCATAAGAGTATCTAAAAGAAATATAGCCTTAAAAGAACAAAATGAAAAGCTAAGAAACCAAAAAAAACCTCAATATCTGCTGAAAAAGAAAAAGACTCACACATTGATGATCTTATAAAGAAAATAAATGAAATGTCTCAAGACTTAGTAAAGTTGCAAGTGAATGGTGAAAGCAAGAAGGACTTAGAAATAAGCAACCTTAAAAGTAAAATTGAGGATAAAGATAAAACTATCTACAATTTTACTAAAGGAAAGGAAAACTTTGAAAAGATGATTGGTACTCAAAGAATGTCACTAGATAAAGAAGGAATGAGATATAATGGAGTTGAAAATAAAAGGAAAAAGAATCTTTACATGGGGTACTTTGTAAAGGAATCAAAATACTATGCTAGCACATCATCCACTAATTCTTATGAACACATTTCCTGCTTCTTGTGCAAGAAAAAGGGACACATAAAGTTTGAATGTCCATTCAAAAGGAAAAATGTTAAAATGAAGAAAGTATGAAGAGTCAAAACAGAAAATAAATTTGAAATAAAAAGACCTAAGAAGGTTTGGGTACCAAAAAGTAACACCTTGAACCCTTCTTGTAGGTATGCTTTAGGACCACTCCATCAAAAGACAAATAGTACTTAGATAGTGGTTGTTCAAGACACATGACCAAAGACAAGTCCAAGTTCACCACATTAATGCTTAAGGATGGTGGATATGTCGCCTTCAGAGACAATGCCAAAGGAAAAATAATCGGTATTGGTAAAGTAGGTAAAGAACCACATTTAACCATTGATGATGTTTTACTAGTAGATGGGTTAAAGCACAATTTACTTAGCATTAGTCAGTTAAGTGACAAAGGCTTTGATGTAATCTTTAAACAAAACAAATGCATAGCTGAAAGTAGAGAAAATCATGATATCTTATTCATAGCAAATAGTGTTGATAATGTGTATTGTATAAATCTTGAAAATCTAATATCTCAAGAAATCACATGCTTAACAGCTATGAATGAAGCAAGTTGATTGTGGCATAGAAGACTAGGACATGCAAGTATGGAATTACTTTCTAAATTAGGTAAAAAGAACTTAGTCAAAGGACTACCTAATACTAAGTTTGTAAAAGACAAAATCTGCGATGCATGCCAACTTGGAAAGAAAACTAAAACTAGCTTCAAAAGAAAGAAACATATTTCCACTAGTAGGCCCTTAAAACTCATTCACTTAGATTTATTTGGCCCTACTAGAACACGAAGTCTAGGAGGAAAGAAATATGCTTTCGTCATTGTTGATGACTACTCTAGGTTTACTTGGGTGCTCTTCTTAACCTCCAAAGATGAAGCTTGCAAAATGTTAATAAACTTATGCAAGAGACTCTGAAATGAAAAAAGGGTATAGTGATTTAAATATTAGGAGTGAACAAGGAAGAGAATTTAATAATAAAGAAGTAGATAAATTCTGTAATGAACATGGTATAAATCACAATTTCTCAGCACCTCAAACTCCTCAACAAAATGGAGTTATTGAGAGAAAGAATAGGTCTCTTTAAGAAATGGCTAGCACCATGCTAAATGAGCATAAACTACCTAAGTATTTTTGGGCTGAAGCGGTAAATACCGCATGTTATGTGATGAATAAAGTTTCCATAAGATCAAGTCTAGACAAGACCCCCCCCCCTATGAACTATTGAAAGGAAGAAAGCCTAACATATCTTATTTTCATTTATTTCGATGCAATTTTTTTGTGTTGAATGATAAAGATGACTTAGGAAAATTCGATACAAATCAGATGAAGGAATATTTTTGGGATATGCATTAAATAGTAAGGCATTCAGAATCTACAACAAAAGAACACTCACAATTATAGAATCAATACATGCAACCTTTGATAAGGAAAATCCTTTCACTAAAGCATCTAATATTGAGGAAGCTGAAACAACACAAAAACTAGAAGAATTAGAAATAAAAGAAATAAAAAAATGAGAACAATGAATCAACCTCAAATGATGAATCTTTAGAAAATTCCAAACTACCCAAAGAATGGAAGTTTGTAAGGAATCACACAAAAGATCGAATCATTGGTGAACATTCACGTGGTGTCTCTACTAAATCCTCACTGAAAAATCTATGTAATCATTACGCATTTCTATCTCAAGAAGAACCCAAGAACATAGAAGAAGCCTTAAGTGATGATTCTTGGATAGTAGCAATGCAAAAAGAGTTGAATCAGTTTGAGAGAAATAAAGTATGGAATTTAGTTCCTAGACCCACCCATCATTCAATAATTGGAACCAAATGGGTATTTAGGAATAAGAAGGATGAAAATGGAATAGTAGTTCGTAATAAAGCTAGACCTATAGCACAAGGATATAATCAAGAGGAAGGAATAGACTACGATGAGACCTTTGCTCCCGTAGCTAGAATGGAAGTCATAAGAATGCTATTAGCATATGCATCTCACAAAGGATTTAAAATATACCAAATGGATATGAATAGTGCATTCTTAAATGGATTTATAAATGAAGAAGTCTATGTCGCACAATCTCCAGGTTTTGAGGATATTCATAAACCTTCTTATGTGTTTAAATTAACAAAAGCCCTATATGGGCTAAAACAAGCTCCTAGAGCTTGGTATGAGAGGTTAAGTGGATTTCTATTAGATAATGGTTTTTCTAGAGGAAAAATAGATACCACATTATTTATTAAAACTAAAATTAAAGATATGCTTGTCATTCAAATCAATGTGGATGATATTATTTTTGGTGCTACAAATGAAGATTTATGTAAAGACTTTGCACAGTGTATGCTAGATGAATTTGAAATGAGTATGATGGGACAATTAAATTACTTCCTAGGATTTCAAATAAAGCAAGCTAAAAATGGAACCTTCATAAATCAATCAAAATATATAAAAGATATTCTTAAGAAGTTTGATATGAAAGGTAGTAAACCTATAGGAACTCTAATGAGTACGTCCATAACTCTTGATAAGGATGAAAAAGGAAAACTGGTAGATATGAAGTATTATTGTGGCATGATAGGAAGTCTACTATATTTGATAGTTAGTAGACCGAATATAATGTTTAATGTATGCATGTGTGCCCGATTTTAGTCAGCCCCTAAGGAATCTCACCAAATAGCTGTAAAAATAATTTTAAGATACTTGATAGGTACTACTGACTTAAGTGTTGGAATTGGTGTATTCCCAAAAGGGGGGGTGAATTAAGTATTTAGAAATTTATGTCTAGGTTAAACCAGATGACAGCAGTATTTCACAACCTATGGACTTTCTATACAATCCCAATCACACTGATAATTAACTAAGAAAATATTTAACAATTAAGGCAATCTCAGTATTTCCCAAGCATTCACATAAAATGAAATATAAACAAATAAATATGGAAAATTAAATAGTGTAGGGAAAGAGAATAACATAGGATATGTTATTGGGGTTCGGCCAACTATGCCTACATCCCTGCCTCGACTCACAAGCTCGAGGATTACCACTAATGCTCACTTAATGGGTGGAGTGGCACCATTTACAACCCCAGGTCAAATTACTAGAGCTAACCTCAACCTTTACAACCTGATCCTTACGGGTTAGATCAACACCTCCTCAGGCCTCACCTAAAATACAACATATGATAACAATTTTTGCGTACAATTCAAATGCTTCTACACAAGCAGATATGTACCACTATGCACAATACAACCAATGCACTCATAGATGATAAGGAATTAATACTCAAGTGAGATTTCGTTAAATTAATGTGTTAACTCTCAACAATATATGTGACAATATGTGTATTTGAGAGTGAGACCTTTGATTTCAAGATAATTTATTTGCAATATGAATATTCAAAGCATCTCTAGAACCTTAAGCAAACATCCCAAAAATATTTTTCAAATATCAAGTACAATGGATATTAGGGTTTAAGCTTGCAAAAAATGATTTTATCAAAACACAAAGCAAGCTTATGAAACTTGCAATAAGGATGCAAGTTATTAAGCCAATGAAGATTTTTTCCCAATCTAATATTCATAAGTAAAATACAATAGGAAAAACTTTAAGCTACTCTCCAAAATCAATAGTTAACAAATGCAAGTATGGGAGAGTTGTTAGCTTGCAAAGAGAATGAATGAATGCCCACAAAAATAATTTCTCTCAAAGGTATGTAATTAAATGAATATGAGAAAAAGATTTTTGCAATGTAGTTATGAAAAAATGGGAGTATGAAAGATTTAGCACAATAAATTTTCAGATAAAAATTTTGCTAATCTAATATGCTAATCAGATACTAATTATAACAAATAAAGGGGTATATATAGAGTTGGGAAAAAAATATAACCATTAGGGACATCAAAGGGCATTTTGAAAATTATTTAATTAAGTTTAATGAAAATTAATCCTGATTTACTGTTGTAAAAATTTTACCAACCCGAGAGGTTTTGGTCAATCATATTTGAGGTTCAGTCAACCATATTATTGAGTTCGGTCATTCGTGGTCATTTTGAACTGGAGATATGGTTGACCGTATCAAGTCGATTTCGAACCCTTTTGAGGTTTGGTCAACCAAGGCAGGTTTGATTGACCATTTTCTAAGTTTTGGTCGACCAAGTTAGTTTTGAACTAATGGTACGGTCGACCAAGTTGTTGGGAGTCAACCACATGTCAGTTCGGTCAACTGTGTGAAGGCACATTTATTTCATAACGGTCGACCGTGAAGTCAACATGTTGACTCTGGTAAGTTCGGTCAACCGAAGCTTCTATATAGCTTCAGGTTCGGTCGACCGAGACCACTTAAAATGTGCACTTAAGTCCTATTTTGGTCTCAGTGCTTCATCAACCCAGTGTAAATAAATATAAGCTATTTTAGGCTACATGGGTGATGATTCCTATGGTTATTCTAAGGCCTTTTGAGCATATACCCTATCATGCATGACATGCAAATATTATAGACCATTATTACAGACCTAGAAACTAAATGTAATTACAATAAAATACAAGTATCTTCAGTCTCCTTGCTCTTCACTTTATGGAGTAAGCCAGGTGCATGTGTATTATCCGTCTTAGCATCTATTCTCCCTATCCCTTACATGTGATCTCAATTATGGACCTGTTCACATGCTAAATACACACACAAGTTCACTATGTTTCATCAGCATCAAAACAGAGATCGGACTCAAAAAGTCAACATTAGGTCTATAGTATCCTAAGGACATCGACTTTGAGATGATAAGCTATTCGGACGTTGATTATGTCGGGTGTAAAATTGATAGAAAAAACACAAGTGGTACTTGCCACTTTCTAGGACGATCTTTTGTGTCTTGATTCTTCAAGAAACAAAATTCTGTAACTTTATCTACTATTAAAGCTGAGTATGTGGTAGCAGGGAGATATTGTGCACAAACTCTCTACATGAATAAACAATTAAGAGATTTCAAATTGAAACACTTAACCATACCTATAAAGTGTGATTGTTGACCTTATGGGTCATATCCCATTTTAATTATGATAAATCCAAGGTATCCAACTTGTGCATCTAGTAATTGAACATGTATTTCTTGGATGACACAAAGAGTGGAGGCACTGTCAAAATCTGAAGGAGCTGAAAGATCAATTCATTAAGGATATGGCTTGGCATCATAAAGGGCAGAGAACGAAGACATTTTCATTTTTATTATGCATTTATTTGGGTCTGTAATAATGCGCTTTTATATGATGGGAATGGCAGCTAAAATACAACCATAGATCGACCTTAGGAAACACATCACTCTCACAAAAATCCCTTGCCTAAATTTTTAAGCACTTACAAGGATTTTTGCAAATAAGCTTGAGGTCAAAAAGAGGACCAAATTCTAAGTTTTAGCTTAGCTTGGTCGACCGACCCCACCATGCACAAATTGGCTTGGTCGAACGAAATTGTCATGTGAGGCACGCTCTCTATTGCCTCGTTCGATCGAAGAAAAATATACGCGTTACCCTCAGTCGACCAAAAGTTGAAATCTAAACATTTTCACCTACTTGGTTGACCGAACCTATAGTCCAAATACACCTTGGTAGACCGAACCATATGAGTGGTAAACCAGCCTTTTGCCTTGGTCCACCAAACCCACGAAGGGTTCAGTATTGCCCTGAGATGGTCGACCATCATGCTTCTTTGGTCAACCGAGTTAGGAGTGAAAACGCAATTTTTACACAAGTTGTTCGACCAACCCTTGCCCTTGGTCGATCGAACCTCTCAGGTTGCCAAGTTTTTACCATGATTAAAAGGGGTTAATTTTTACTAATCTTAATTAAACATTTCCCAAAATTTCCTTTGAGTCCCCAACGGTTATATTTTATGGGAAATCTATAAATACCCTTTCATTTGGTCAAATTAAGGGGGATTAGCATTTTTTATTAGCAATTTTTTCTCTTTTAAATTCTTTGTCTAATCTTAATATTTTATTTCACATTCAAGAAAAACTTTTCACTCTCTTTCATATTGTTGCTTGCATATTTTTTTTTAAAATGGAACTTAGATCTCACCTTCTTCATTTGCAACTAGTTTGCATCTTGAAGTTAGGATTGAGTATCTTTTATTGTGAGGCTTTCTAAGCATACTCAGAAGCTCAAACTCTCCCCTATACTTGCATTTGTTAATACTAATCGTTGAGAGTTAGCTTAAAAGTTTTTTCCATAGTATTTTACTTATAAATATTTGATTTGGAAAAACCTTTCATAGCTTTAGATCTTGCATCCTTGTTGCAAGATTCATAAGCTTGCCTTGTGATTTTAACAAGATATCTTCTAGCAAGCTTAAACTCTAATATCCATTGTGCTTCATAATTGAAAAGTTTTATTGAGATATTTGCTTTGGGTTGCTAAGATTCTTTGATCCTTCATATTGAGAATATACCATCTAGAATCAAGGATCTCACTCACTCACACATTCACATATATATATACGTAATGTTGTGAGTTGATATATTGTATTAACTAGATCTCAGTTAAGCTTAAACTCCCATCATATGTGAGCGTATTGTACTAAACTATTGTACATATCTGCTTAGTGTAAAAAGCACTTCTATTGTACACAAAGTTTATGCTGGTTGCTACATTCCAAGCATGGCCTACGGGGGAATTTATCTAGCCCGTAAGGATCAGTTGTAAAGGTTGGGGTTAGCCCTGTTAATGTGACTTGGGGTTTCCCTTGCCCGGTAAAGAGTGGAAGGTTGTAATTGGTGTTGCTCCATCTGTAAGTGAACATTAGTGGAATCCTCGGGCTTTTGAGCTAGAGGCGAGGACGTAAGAATAGTTTTCAAACCTCAATAACATATCTGGTGTCACTTTTATTTTACCTTCTTTACATATCTATGTTTGCTTGAATATATATATATATATATATATATATATATATATATATATATATATATATATATATATATATATATGCCTGATTCATTGCACAGATGTTTGGATACTTTTGTGTGATTGGTTGAGTAATACTGGAACTGCTTTATCTGCTTAGCTCATCCAAACATCCTTGCATTGGTTGAATTGGAATTGTTTAGAAAAGACCCTAAGTTGAGTTTTACTGAGTATGAATATTGGCATAAAATTTTAAAATATCCAATTCACCCCCCTCTTGAGATTACACCAAAGTCAACAATTGGTATCAGAGCCTCGTTGCATAGATTTAAACTTTTTGTAAAAGATCGCAATGACTCAATTTGGTGTATCCCCATTCGGTGAGGGATAGACGCCTTCTAGGCTTCTTGTATTTTGTGGTGTTGATTACACCACCTAGAAAATTAGAATGAGCATATTTATAAAATCAATGGATTGAATGGCTTGACGGGTGATTGTTAATGGAATTCGTATGCCCTCTGATGAAAATGACATTAGGTTAATGCATGCGAATTTATATGCCATGGACATGTTATATCTTGCATTAGATTCTAATGTTTTTTTTCTTGAGATCATGGCATGTAAAAGTGCACAAGAAATTTGGGAAGATCTGGAAAGGAGATATGGAGAAAACAAAGAGGAGGAGTCTACTACTCCTAACATTTTAACTTTAAAAGATCAAGAGGAGGTAAATCATGGGCCAATAACATTTATTAATGAAGAGGTATATGATTCACCTTCTATTTTAGTTAATTGTGTATTTTATGATTCATATGTTATTATATCATGCAATACATCATGCTATGAATCATCTTATGTTTCTTGTAATGATAATGCATGCACTGATTTAGGTGATAATTCTTGTATTAAATCTTGTGTTGAATCATGTGCATCTAATTTTGGAAGCATGACATCTTATGAGAAACCGAAAAAGAAATTCTTTAATGCTCATAAGATTACAGTTAGGATGTTTAAGCAGAAAATGTTTTTAAAAAACAAAAGTAAAAAGTTGGCAGCACAATTAGAAAATCTAAAATATTGTCATGCCGCATTAGAAAAGAGAAAGATTAAGAAGACATTGAAAGTTATCTACTTAAAAGAAGAAATAGATGATTATTCTAAAGTTACACCCAAAGTTAAAAATGAAAAGAATAATCATAATAAACCCTTAGGAGTTAAAAGGAATACTTCCCTAAAAAAGGGGTCATCTTGTATATTCCATGGTCCTAACAATCCTTATGCCTCATCAAATAGAAATAGGAGATATCAACAAAACTCTTCACGTGTATATAATACTTGCTTATCTTATAAAAGAAAAGGGCATGACTGGTTTACTTGTCTATGCAGAAATGCCAGAGGCTTGGATAAGAAAATGGAATGGATTGTCGGGAAAGCAAACTATATAGGACCAAAAGAAGATTGGATTCCAATAGAAATTATATAAATATTTTAATCTTCCCTTAGTTCCTAGGTTTAGGAGTAGTGATGACTAAAGGCCTAGGAAGTGGTTTTGGTTTAATATGTCAAATCTTAATATATGCATTCACTATACACTATTTTGAATACTAAGATCATTAGGAAATCAAGTCAATACGAATATTCAAGCTACATATCCAATCTGAATCCAATACATACATATCATAATGATTGGTGAAAATATGAAATCATTGGCTATAACATACTTGAATGAAATCCACTTCCTAATGGACAAGGGAACTGTGCTTGGTATAAATTTTTATTGCTTAACTTATGCCTAGATATGAAAATCTTAAGTTAAGCATATTTTTTCCACTACACAAGTTTGGGGTTTAGGGAATCCATCTCACACTATATATTATTTAATCCTAAACCCATTCTTGAATATAAAAGCCTTGATTAGATAGCAGTTGCCACGCTTGCCATAAGCACTAATTATAATAAATTCCATATCTATCAAGTGCTTGTTTAAAAGGACATTCTATTATAATCAAATTAGGGGCATCCCTTAAGGGAATCATTTTTTTCACCTAGTCATAGTCATATTAAAATATTCCCTTCATGCTCAAACTGCAAAAATCCCCTATTTTGGTTCACCTTCTTCTCCTTAGGAATTCTTTATCAACCACGATCACACTTGGTAAAGTTTTATCCTATTCTTCGGACTGCACCCGTGCTCTACTTGATGATCATGTTTAAAGGGGTACATTCCAGTTGTGGAAAATCGAAATGACCAATAAGTAGCATTTAAGAAATTTATATACCCTTTAGTGCTCTTTGTCTAATCTATTTGGACATATTAGCTTGCATGAATTTTGAATATTGTCCACTTGTGCACACTCCTAAACACTCTTCCGAACTTAATGAAAATTTTATCATTTAAGAGTATCTATCCTATACCCCTCCCACAAAGCTCTCAAACTTCATTCAAATCTTTTAGAGCTTCTTATGATGTTCAATAGCTAAAATTATTGCCTAGGTTTCAATCTAAATGAATGAATAAACCTCAAGAAAACCTATGCACAAACAGTTAAATACAAAGTCATTTAAACCTGAGCCTCTTATGCATTGAAATTCATAAGAAAAGAGGCAGCACTTATCACATCTTGAGGAATATTTATTGTGACTTTTTAGTCCAATAAATCTTAGCATTAAAAGTCAAGATTAAATCATTGAAAATGTTAGGGCCTTGGCTTAAGAGTTTAACAATTTGGAAAAAAGGCATAACATGGTTTAGTGCAAAACTTAGGGGGAGCATTTCTCTTTCTTGACCATAAATAAATTAAATGCTCTCATAATTTTTTTTATGCCCATATGCTTATATAACAACAGCATGTTTGCATACTATCCATATTATAATTAAATGCTTAAATTACTTTGATGGATAGTGATTAGTGATTATCTGGTATTGTGAACTTTTATTGAATATATTGATTGAGATTACTGGATTGCTTGGAATGCCATGAAATTTATGTACTAGCATTCTTGTATGGAATGCCAATTGCATGGCTGATGTAGTACTTTGAGAGTTGCTTGCTAGTAGTGGATTATAGGTTCTTTCATGCTTAAATTGAATTATATATTGCTTGCTTGAATCTAATAGGTACAGATTTTATGGGAAAACGTTCAATTTACACTGCCAAAATTTTGTAAACTTTTCTCAAAATAAAACCATGTACAAAGATGATTATTGTGAAATGAATGTTAAAATATTTTGAAAGGATGAGTAAAAACTAAATGAATATTAAATTTCATCCTTACATAATCATCATATATTCAGTGGAGCTGATTTCAATCCCTAAGAAAAGAGCATAAAAGACTCATGTGCCTCATGCCTTCCTTTTTGAATATTGAGGCTCTTTTGAAAACTTGGAACATTATATACAGCTCTTAAAGCTCTACGAACAGATATGGAATGTTCTCAGGTTTATGAACTCTAGAGTATGCCTTAATATTTCTTTTTTTCTGATGCATGGGTGAATTTTAAGGATAATTATGCTAGTTACACTATCAAGTAAATGAATCTTTTATCCAGTATACTTGATTTAAGAAAATTAGAATGATTTCCTATATCGCTTGATAAACTTAATGAAACTAATCTCTAATTGGTATAAGCAGCTCTTTGCGTCTAAGCATGTATTCAATTTTGTAGGGGGAGCTCTTAAAATAACCTTTCTATCCCGTTTGTCTCACCTATTCTTATGCTTAGATATCTATTGAACACAACGTGGCATGTGCTTAATGAAATGATATTATTGAAAATCTTAATTTGAAACATGATGTTTAGCCACACTCATCTATTTTGCCATATGATCTTGCATTTAAAACTGTATATCTTTAAGTTTCATATGATTGTATTTTTTTGGTCATGATTTGTTTTGTGCTTAAATGTTCACTAGAAAAATTCTACTTGCCTGAGTTTTATATTAAATTTTCTTTTTTAGCAAGAACATCCTCAGTACTTTTTGAAAAAGCCAAAAGGGGAAAATATTCTTTTAATGCTTTATTGCAAGATTTGTGTTTAAACTAAAATTCTTGTTATCTTGCCTTAATGTTTATATATATATCTTACTACATAACTGGTTGGGTGTTTACACGTGAAAATGCATACGAACTTGATAGACTAAAATCATGCTCAAACCTATTCTTTGCTATCATATGCGACTTTCTTTTATGAGTCTTATGATATGAATAAATTGTAATGGTTTGTGGATAATTCTGGTCTAACCCTGTTTTGTCATGTCATTTTATTTTAATGACCAGCTATACTGTTCTGTATACTTAATGGATATATTTTTCAAAACAATTATTTTTTTGTATGCCCAAATTCTTTTAAATAGGGGGGGCGGGAGTTTTCTTAGGCTGAGAATTTTAATGCTAAAATTATTTTATAGCTTAGCCCTTTTTTGATGATGCCAAAATGGGGAGAAATATACTTACAAAATTGGGTGTACAATTGGTATATGAGCTTCAATGACGAACTTAAATGCATATTGCTCTATAAATGTCTTCTATTCTAAATATGCTTGAACTAGTATATGTATTTCATTTATGCATATGCTCAGAGGGGGGGGGGGTCCTCTTGGGTTGTACTAATTTTTGCTCTTGTATTCGTCATTATCAAAAAGGAGGAGATTGTTGACCTTATGGGTCATATCCCGTTTTGATTATGAAAAATCCAAGGTATCTCACTTGATCATCTAGTACTTGAACATGTATGTCTTGGATTGCACAAAGAGTGGAAGTACCATCAAAGCCTGAAGGAGCTGAAAGATCAATTCATTAAGGATATGGCTTGGCATCATAAAGGGCAGAGAATGAAGACATTTTCATTTGTATTATGCATTTATTTGGGTCTGTAATAATGCACTTTTATATGATGGGAATGGTAGCTAAAATACAACCATAGATCGACCTTAGGAAACACATCACTCTCACGAAAATCCCTTGCCTAAATTTTTAAGCACTTACAAGGATTTTTGCAAATAAGCTTAAGGTCAAAAAGAGGACCAAATTCTAAGTTTTAGCTTAGCCTGGTCAATTGATCCCACCATGCACAAATTGGCTTGGTCGACCAAAACTGTCATGTGTGGCATGTTCTCTATTGCCTCGGTCGACCAAAGTAAAATTCACGCATTACCCTCAATTGACCAAAAGTTGAAATCTGAACTTTTTCACCTTCTTGGTCGACCGAACCTATAGTCCAAATACACATTGGTCAACGGAACCATATGAGTGGTCAACTGGCCTTTTGCCTTGTTCGACCGAACCCACAAAGGGTTCAGAATCGCCCTGAGATGGTCAACCATCATGCTACTTTGGTCAATCGAGTTAGGAGTGAAAATTCAATTTTTACACATGTTGGTCGACTGGCCCTTGCCCTTGGTTGACCAAACCTCTCGGATTGCCAAGTTTTTACCTCAATTAAAAGGGATTAATTTTTACTAAACTTAATTAAACTTTTCCAAAAATTCCCTTTGAGTCCCCAATGGTTATATTTTATGAGAAATCTATAAATACACTTTCATTTGGTCAAATTAAAGGGAGATTAGCTTTTTTGATTAGCAAATTTTTCTCTCTAAAATTCTTGTGCTAATCTTAATATTTTTTTTCACATTCAAGCAAAACTTTTCACTCTATTTCATATTGTTGCTTGCATATTTTTTTTTAAAGGGAACTTAGATCTCACCTTCTTCATTTGCAACTAGTTTGCATCTTAAAGTTAGGATTGAGTATATTTTATTGTGAGGCTTTCTAAGCATACTCAGAAGCTCAAACTCTCTCCTATACTTGCATTTGTTAATACTGATTGTTGAGAGTTAGCTTAAAAGTTTTTTCCATAATATTTTACTTATAAATATTTGATTGAGAAAAACCTTTCATAGCTTGAGATCTTGCATCCTTGTTGCAAGATTTTATAAGCTTGCCTTGTGATTTCAACAAGATATCTTCTAGCAAGCTAAAACCCTAATATCCATTGTGCTTTATATTTGAAATTTTTTATTGAGATATTTGCTTTGGATTGCTAAGATTCTTTGATCGTTCATATTGATAATGTACCATCTAGAATCAAAGATCTCACTCACTCACACATTCACATACAAATATACATATAGTTGTGAGTTGATATATTGTATTAACTAGATCTCACTTAAGCTTAAACTCCCATCATCTGTGAGTGTGTTGTACTGAACTGTTGTACATATCTGCTTAGTCTAAGAAGCACTTCTATTGTACACAAAGTTTATACTAGTTATTGTATTCCAAGCATGACCTGAGGGGGTATTGATCTAGCCCATAAGGATCGGTTGTAAAGGTTAGGGTCAACCCTGTTAATGTGATCTGGGGTTTCCCTTGCCTAGTAAGGAGTGGGAGGTGTTAACTAGTGTCGCTCCACTCGAAAATGAGCATTAGTGGAAACCTTGGGCTTGCGGGTTAGAGGCGGGGACGTAGGCACAGTTGCCGAACCTCGATAACATATCTGGTGTCACTTTTGTTTTACTTGTTTTACATATCTGTTCTTTCTTGAATATATTTATCTACTGGATTCATTGCACAGATGTTTGAATAATTTTGTGTGATTGGTTAAGTAATATGGGAACTGCTTTATCTGCTTAACTCATCCAAACATCCTCGCATCATTTGAATTAGAATTGTTTAGAAAAAACCCTAGGTTAAGTTTTACTAAGTATGAATATTGGCCTAAAATTTTAAAATATCCAATTCACCCCCCTCCCCTTCTTGGGATTACACCAAAGTCAATAGAGACAATACCAGTGCTATAAATATTTCTAAAAATCCTATATCATACTCAAGAACCAAGCATATAGACATAAGGCACCACTTCTTAAGAGATCATGTACAAAAAGAAGATATCATACTTGAATTTGTGAATACAAGTGACCAATGGGCAAATATTTTTACCAAACCTCTTTTAGAAGATAGATTTATATAAATAAGAAGAGAACTAGGATTGTTACATAGTAGAGAAGTCGTTTAGTAAAGTAAAATTTGAAAGACAAGAGAGGTCAGGTGACTGAACTACATATATCAGTCAACTAAACCCTTACTAACTTTTTAAATATTTCAGGATAAGCAAGGTTAGGCGATTGACCCTTTTTTCCTCAATCAACTGACATGCTACTGTCTGGGAACATTTAATTGTGTTAAAATGTCAGGTGACTAACACTCGATATCAGTCAACTGATTGACAACAATTTAAATACTTCATGTGCGCAAAACCCTAATCTTAGAAAACCCAGGCGCCTGGCTATGTTTCTCTTTTCTCCTTCACTTGTTCTCTTTTGATCCCAAGTGTTTCCACCACTCAAGATCCTCCATTTAAACTTTGAAAAACATCATCCTTCATCTTCTCCTCACAAATTTTTAGGGTTTTACCGTTCGGTTTTTTCTCAAGAACTCACAATGCCATGAACAAAAACTGTTGGACATAAGGTATCATCCTCATAGAGAAAAGATAACTCTTCGATCGAGAAATGTCTTGTCATTCCTAATGCAAATTGATTGCACAGAGATAATCTCCATTCAATAAATCCTATTCTCGGTAAGGTTCTGGACACAACATTCTTTGAAGAAGATTTTCCCGACATCTTACCCATGTTTAAGAACTTAGGATGGAAGAAGTTCATTACATATCAAGCCAAAGGGCTTTATCCTAACCTGGTTAAGATCTTCTACACAAACATCGTTAAAGGAGAATCGGTAACTACTACCAAAGTTATGGGCAAATCCATTACCCTTATGGAGGAATTTTGAAGCCCACCGAGTCATTTTACCTTATGGAGGAATTATGAACCTTCTCTTTGCTCATCTTCATATTACTTCTCCAAGTGAATTGTTTATCAAGCATACACACTATGATCTTTTCTCCTCCACCAAACTCAAAAAAATGGGGTATGATAAACACGAGCAAGGTTGGTTTCATAAAGGAGGTCGATGGAAAAGACAAGCTCCTAAGCCATAACCTTAACAACCTGCTCCTCATGTTGATGCTGTACCTTCATGGTTTATCCCTTTTCATCAACAATTCACTACCTTTAGTGGTGACATGAGATCTGGACTTCAATCTCTTCAAACTAATTTTGCATCTCTTCAAACCAATTTTTCCTCACTAAATCAACGAGTTGGCCGTATTGAACAACACTTGGCTAGTTCTTCATGAAGAACAGATCCTATGGAGATTAATTCTGCTAATGCAAGTGGAATGGATCTGACGAACAAGGAAATGAAGAGGATACTAAAGAAGAGGAAGATGATGAAGCAGAAACTGAAGAAGATGAAGAAGAAGCAGCTAATGATGATAATGCTGCTGATGCTTGATGTTTAGTTATTATTTTGTGTTTTGTATCTCAGACTTGTGTTTGTATGTTTGAATGTATTTCATGCTATTTTTGGAAATCTTGCGATAAATATATTTCTTTTTTTTATGCTTAATATTGCTTATGTTTTTCTTGTCACACCTCTCTTTTTGATTGATGTCCAAACGGGGAGAATTTTTGAGTAAAATTAAGATTAACACAACTAAGCATTAAAATTGAAACATCTGAAAATATAGCACATCTGAGATATACATTGTTGATATTCATTTGTCATATGATGATCTTGCAATATGAACTTAAATTGAATCTAAAACTGACTCTGATACAATTTGATATACTATCACATTGTTGATATGGGTAGTAATATCAAATCCTTTTTAAACTTTTCTTCCACGGGGTATTGCATTCTCCCCCACTTATAGAACACAATGTCCTCATTGCGAACCCATATTTCCAAACCTAGGCAATGTGAATCTCATCACAGTTCCGACTGGGTAATTTCTCTAATACCATTTTGTAACAGCCCAACCTGGATCCACTAGGGAGCATTATGTCTCTCCTCTTCTACCTGGACCAGACAATAGGGGGCGGGCCTTATTGAACTAATGACTGGCGTCATAGACCAACACGTGTCATTTTAAGTGTGTTTTGTCCTCACTCACACACTTCCTGAGAAAACTTCCTTAAAGGTCACCCATCTCAAGATTACTCCAAGCCAAGCACGCTTAATCGTGGAGTTCTTATAGGAAGGCTCCAGAAAAGAAAGGTGCACCTTGTTGATATAGGTAGTAACATCAAATCCTTTTTAAGCCTTTCTTCTACAAGGTATCGCATTCTTGTAGGGCCCCGACCCGTCACGTGGGCTCGGGTGCTACTTTAGTGACATTTGTGTACTTGATACCATCTCAACATATAAGATATGCAGCGGAATAAATAAAACATTCTCTACAATCTATTACCAGAGTCTAAATTTCAACATACATCCAGGTCTTTCCATACTCATATTACATTTCTATCTAATAAGTCAACAAACTCGGTCCACACGACCATAAATACAAGCCTGAAGGAATACTACAATAACTACTCATATCTGAGTTCTTGAAGACACTCACAAAAAGTAACTAAACTAGTCTCCACCCTTGGATCCCGCTAAACTCGATCTCTGGGATTCCCTAAAAAGATTTGTTGTACAACGGGGTGAGACACCTCTCAGTAAGGAAGATTAAGTTAATGACAGTGTGTGGCCAACGTGCGTCTCATTGTATTTAAAAATCATCATACAACTCTCTTTTATTGTACATAGTATATAAATACTCATTTCTCTTATCTCATTTTCACAATGTAAAACAATATTGGAAAACAATCACTTCATTACATAAATATACCGATATACATGAAAGACACTCTTTGGAACTACTCGCTATGTATAAACCCCTGTGGTCAAGGTTGTGCGTCCCAAAAGCTAGACTAAACTTGAGGGATCAACCCAAACCAAATCAACTCCCTGCTATCACATCAACAAGCTTCTGCAATCTCACTTACGGGTCTGATTGCATCTCAGTCAATCAACTAAGACCACCCAACACCACTTTCTCATAAATGTAGGCGCACACGGTCAAATGGTGAAACTCTCTCTAGTAACGATACCATGCTCAACACTAGGTTCTCAGGGTTCCTAAAGCATATCATGCAATTTAAGCAATTAAAATTGTACTTTAAAATCATTTCATATAACAAACTTCAGCCTCGACTGTCTAATACAATCCCGGGCCTCAACCCTCTCATAAAGTACAAACGTGGCCCTTGGCCCCTCTGTTACAACTCGACTCTTAGCCTCTGAATAAAACTCTGATATTTCATAAATCTCGACCTCACGCCATTTAATACAACCTCGGGCCTCGGCCCCTTTTGTTACAAACTTTTGGCCCTCTCACAAAATCCCTGCATGTCTTAAAAAAATTCTAGTAGGTTTCGCAAACAGTTCAGTATTACACAAACATACCCATTCTAATATTTCCTATAGTTCTAAAAATGATATTCACCTGCCACACAGTTTTCCATATTAAAAACAAAGCCCGTAGGCAACCATAAAAACATTGTATAAATGGATTGTAGAATCAAACCAAACTTTCCACCGTTCATTTCTACTCAAAATATTATAACATATATCCGAAGTTCAAAAATGAGTCTTTTGAACGTTTGGTTTTTAAAAGAAAAACTGAAAACATAACATACTCATTCCACAAACATTTCTATCTGTTCAAAATCATTAAAACACTGCATTAAACATAACCCCATTACCTATTTCCTGAAATAAATCGAAACGCTTGAAAACCCAAATCTCGACTTTTCACGAAAACAAGAATTTGCTCCGCTAGTACTGTAGATCTTAATTCTTTGATCCTCGTAGTAACTTTCGATTATCGAAACAGGCAACGAATGGTAAAGAATCGTAGAGAGAGAGAAAGAGAGAGAGAGAGAGAGAGAGAGAGAGAGAGAGAGAGAGAGAGAGAGAGAGAGAGAGAAT
Source organism: Malania oleifera (assembly GCF_029873635.1). NCBI lineage: Eukaryota > Viridiplantae > Streptophyta > Magnoliopsida > Santalales > Ximeniaceae > Malania > Malania oleifera. Next base: position 70,039,795 of record NC_080422.1, on the reverse strand, counting down.
TTTGGGTTTCTTAACCCTTAAGCAATGAAAAATCCTATTTATAGACCTTTTGACTCGGTTAAATTCGTCAATGAATTGGTCCTTCATCGACAAACCATAGAAGGCTATTCGTCGACAAACTTCCTCCTTCATCGATGAACCCAAACCTGATGTTTTCCCTGTCGGTCGGGATCTCTTCATCAACGAGACTCTGAATTTAGACGACGAAGCACTAAATGACCTTCGTCGATGAGAACATTGGCTTCGTCGATGAAGCCTGCAAAAATATCATTTTTACCCTTTTCTTATTTTACGGTTTTGGGTCTCTACAAAGTGTCAGATGTTGTTCGTTCACCAACAAGTGCTAAAATAAAAGACTCGATAGTGAAAGAAGCCATCGGCATTGGATAGACACCATCTTAACATTTACTGCGAAGAAGAGTCACCCTCGTGCTTCGATCCTTCACAATAAAATAAAATGGGTGAAACTCAAGAAAATATTATTGGAACGAATGAAATTATGAACGGAGATTAAGTTCTTGTGAATATTAGGAACACAAAGAGTATTAGTCAATGTAAAAGGCTTTGAAAAAGAGGGAAAAGTCATATCGCCAACATGTGTGACTCGCAAACCTGAGCCATTGCCAATGATGACCTCATCCATGCCATTATACTCCGAGTGAATAGAGAGATTGGCAAGATTAAAGGTGATATTGTGAGAAGTAGCGAAATCCACAAAGCCACTTTTTAGCAACACAATTTACAGACTTTGGTCCTGAAGCCAAGCGACAAGTCTTGGCTGAGTGTCCCACTTTGTCACATAGCTAACAAATAAGTTGGGGCTGACCAGACCGCTCTCTGTGATTATAACAACCAGAGTTAGGGAGACGCTCACCATAGGAACCAATGCTAGAACGCTGGTGACGGTTGAATAGGGAGGCGAGAGTGCGGCGTCGAGTGATGTTTGTAGTGGCAACAAAGGAGGAATTGGAAGCGTCAACACGTCGCAAGTAGCTTTTGTGGCCAACCAACATGTCATGAAGTTCCTCAAACATTAGAGAGATCTCATGTGCCCGAATAGGCGTTGCAATCTCACGGAATTTAGGACCAATACCGTTAAGGATATACATAGTAATGTCATCCACTGAGACGAGAGAATCAATCACAGCAAGTTCATCAATTAAAACCTTGATGGCATGGAGATATTACGAGATCGAGCGGGACATTCGTTGTATGAGAGTCAACTCCTCCTTAAGTTGCATAACTCGAGTACGTGAACGATTGCCATACAATCATTGCAACTTGGACCAAGCATCATGAGCAGTGGTTGAAGCAGCAATGAGCGGCATAACCGGTTCAGAGACAGATGCAAGGATGGTGTGAAGGATCACCTTATCTTGCCTGAGCCAACACTAGAAAAACAAATTGGAGACACTTGGAGAAGATAAACCGACAAAGGATGTGCTAGTAGAAAGGAATCATGACGGACATACAGTGGTATCGTCAAGATAGCCCTGGAGGTCATAGCCAATGAGCAATGATGTCAATTAGGCGCGCCAAGAAAGGAAGTTGGAAGGGGTCAACTTCAAAGGAAGCCGAGAGCCAGCATTGATGGCTATAAGAGGAGTGTTGTCACTACCAGGAAGCTCAAGAGTGTTGACAATAATAGACTCAGAGGAAACGGCCATGAGTAAAAAAAAAGCTCGTTAGAGAAAGTGCTCTGATACCATGTAGAAAATACATAACACTTTCATTGAGGTAAAGATGTCCTATATATAGGACTTGTACAAAGTATAATTGTTACAATTCGAAAGTATTTAAATATCAAACCAAAAAATCCTAGACTACTAGATACAAACAAATATTCAAGTAATACAATTGAAGAATCCCAAACTATCGCTGACTATCGGATATCAACCAATTTTCAGCTGCACAAGTTCTCAACAGTTCAGCAATTGACAAAACCGTCGACAGTTTGGTGAAATCATCGACAGTTTTCTCTTGAAAATCTTTCTGTATGAAACTATCGAAGCAACCGTCGAAGGGTATATAGAAATTGTCGACGGTTCATTGGAAAACTATACAATTTCCTTTATAAAAAGACTGTCTTTTGTATGGCAAAAGCATGGGATCAATGGACCGAAGCGGATAATGCTTCATTAGAGTTGGACTAACATCGCTTCATTAAGTTTGCTTCATGGAATGCGTTCCTAAGAATTTTGGTGGTTATGATAAGCGATTTTAATAATTTACACTACAATTTTAAAAACAAATGATACTGCAAAAAAAATTTATAAATCCATAATAAATAATGTATACAAATTATATTCTTAATTTAAACATGAAAATTCTTATCCCTTTCTTGCACGTAAACTTCTACACGCATAGCACTACTAAATTATTTCATTCCAACATGATTTCCATTATATTTTCATCATATTCTGTCCTATTCTTAGGATCCAAAAAATAACGAATGTGTCTACTGCTGAGCTAAGGAAACTAGAACTTTTTCTCCTTGTGTTTTAATTATTTCTTTTTCCAAAAGTAAAGGTATTAAAGATTTCGCAATGTCTTTTTTCATTATTTCTAAGCTTTGTTTTGAAAGGAGTTGTTGCAACACTTGTAGAGCCATCAAATCTGCAAATTGGGTTGGGGAAAAATTAAAAGAAATGAACAGGAACAAATCTGCAAGCTGATTCAATTAAACCGACCTTCCATAGACACCATCAAGAGCAATATCACTTCTGCAGAATCATTGTATGGGTCTTAAGCTTATCATTAAACCGTAGGGTTCAAGAAAACATAACATAAAGAGTGCTGTCAATAAACCACCAAAAGAACATTAATCATATATACATAACTTGGAAGGGATAGATACAAACTACAAATACAACTGACATTTGTTCATGGTAGCAGAGGAAGATAACCAACAATGTAGCACAATACCAACATACGATACACGGACTTCCTATATGAACACTAAACACGGTTTCATTTATGAAACAATAAAGAAGGATTCTTCATCAAAATCAATTTCCGAATCCCAGTAGCATCCCTCCCTATGTCCAGAAAATTTCCCATCACAGAGAGATTTACTACTTGTCCTGATCGTCATCTGAACAAATATGCTAAAATAAGAGATCCTCTATCTAGCTTTATTTTCACCATCTTCTGAAATGTTGAACAAGAACTTTGGGAGAGATGCAATGCGAGGAAGATGAAGCACTAGGTCCCCATAGGAGTCTTTTCTTGACATCACTGGTGCTGGTTTACTACTGGGGATCTCCTTGTAATTCCCTTCTGGTGCCGTCATATAATCTCTAAGGTTGCTCTTTCCCACTAATTCCGCTGGACATTTAACTCTGACATTGTTTCCTTCGTCAGGACCTTCAAAGCAACTTTCCCCACCAACCACTGTAGCAGGGTCCTTCTGCAGGAGACAACAAAGAGAATTGACTCTAGACATCAAGGATTTTTCATCAGAAGTTGCTGTAAATTGAGTATCGCTAAACAGGTGTTGTGCAATGTCCTCCAGCATGTTTCGGCATTCCAAACTTTCCTCTACTAAAGAGGGATTTCCAGAGGTTATTTGTTGCCCAATGTGATTCATGAGATCACTCATTGAAATAGCTGGATGAAGCCCTGGCACCTTTAATTTTTCCCAATTCCTTGGCCCTTTCACCACATCTGCTTCAAAGCTTCCAATCCCTTCAATTGCACGTGTGTCCATTACTACTATGAGAGCGAGAAGGAAATTAGTGAACAACTGAAATTCAGAGGACTAGGCATCTAGATGTTGCATGATATATTATGATATTAGACTAAGCATACAGTCGATGAATATAACACTAATGGCAAGCATTTGTGATATTTAAACATAATGGATGTCTTTGTACATTCCTAATGAAATATCTCTGCTACATCCACCCCCCCCCCCCCCCCCCCCAAAATTTTCCCTTCATTAAATAATAAAATTTAGGCAAATTATATTGATGACCCCTCTGGTTTGCCAAATAAAAGCCAACTTGCCCATCACTCGGTAAAGGACACCAGCCTCTTGACATTTAAATAAAATTGCAAGTTGACTTTTTCCTCCTATAAAAGCAGAAGTCATCTGGTGTGCTAAATATATTTTAAAACATTTTTCACCTTCTTTAGAACTGACATTTAAATTGGGAAAGGGTTTGGAGAAATGGGCATGACAACAAAAATAAAGTACATCATTCCACAAAATGCATCTTCTTCCCATCAGAAGCAGTGTATGACAGGATGCTTTTTATCAGATTGATGTTCAACTTATCCAAGAATGGTTTGTGCGCAATATTAAAGCTTCTAGGGCCTACCATTTAAGGGTCAAATTGTCATTAAGGAAAGTATACCATGCCATCACAGAAGATCAAATAATGGAGGGGAGATGAGTGTCGCTGTGCCTAAATTTCAAGGGAGATTGGTGACATTTTTTAAACCAAGGGAGGTCTTTTTTTAGCAAACTGCAAGGTCTATGTATTTTGCCCTAATATTTGCATTCCCATATGCAGTGTATGTTTAGTGACTACAATTGTAGAAGTAGCAGTACATTAAATAAGGAATTTTATGGAAACTAATATTCTAACATTTTAAAATAAAAAAAATATTCAGTCATCATTTAATCCCAAGAAAATATAACAATAATCACAAAAATCATTATCCTTCACCAGATCCAAGCCTAGTTAATTACTGTACCTGAGCTGGGAGAAGAAGCATCTTGGGACAAATGTGTTGGTGCTTTAACAGTAGGATCATCTTGGTCAATCTTCGGGGAAGATGATTGAGCAGCATAAGGTGACACGGCATCCTGGAAGGTAGAGAGAGTGGATTCTTTACTAGTTTTCAGTTCATCAAAACCATGGGTAGTGACATCACTGGGGTCCCCAAAAACAGAAACCCGTGGTTCAAAAAATTGTGAATCCAGAACCACATCTGGCTGTTGGCTCAGAAAGTTCAGACGCATATCACACTGAATTAGCTTTTCAAAATGCTTGTTTAAGTGACCTTGTGGGCACTGCAAGAAATGTTCCCTAGAAAACCACAACATCAAGATGCTATATCAATGCCACAGCTTAAAAACCGAAAAAAAAAAGAAAAAAAGAATGCATCTTTAAAATAAAATGCATGAAAAAATATTGCATCTTTTCTATATGCCTTAATCACCAAAATTTAGCACATTCTAAAAGTCTCTGGAGGCCTTGGCCAACACAACACACACAGGAAAAAGGGGATTCCTTAACACAAAAGTAAACTAAGTACATTCAGCAAAAGGCTACACACAAATAAAAGTTAAAATGAGAGTTGCTCTACACTATTCCTTGGCAATGAATTATACATACATTCAAAAGAAAATTTAGAAGACTCACTATAGCAAGACATTATTTGCAGTGTCATTGGTATAAATGTTGAAGCATCTAAGGACAAATACTAATATTTTTCTGCAACTGATAACTAGAATTAATTTTCAAGTAGACCACCCAATTGAATTACAGATATTCTCCTCTGTTTAATAGAAAGTGCACTGTGATTTAAAAATGAAGCGTATGATACAATAGAGGCAAAATGAAATTCATGGCGACAAGACAATTCCCTTATAAGATTTGATGAGGTAATGCTAATAGAAAGTGCTTTACAATTTAAAATGAAGAGTATTAGTATAATACAAGCAAATAAAAGAGTAAATGAAATTCCTAGTGCTACGACATTTCCACATTAGATTAGATGAGAAAAATGCAGGTTTGCCACAAATTGCCAGCTTGAGTAGGGTGAATGGAAAATTAGGTTAGATAGGTGTCAGTGTGTCACCAGTAAACTAATACAAAGAACACAAGAAAGTCCAGAAGAATAGCTTCCAGAAGCCATCCCCAATCTGAGATGTTGACACTGATTATTGGAAGAACAGAAACATAGTATAATGTGTACATAGAAAAAAAAGGAAGCTGATAATCATAAAGAGAACTAGTAACAACAATATACGATAAATAGAGAGGCCCAAGAAACAAATTTTAAAAATGACTTAGCAGTGCATAGATACTAAAACAACATTCAAAAAATTAAGCAATAAGCCAAGAAAATACTCGTGTGACCAGACATCCTAGACGAGTGCTAGAACCGTTCTTTTTATCCCAGATTATTAAAAATTAAAACTAATATGAGTATAAAACCTTCCAGTCAATGAAGATATTGTGTCAGAAGCTTCATAATCTTTACCTGTGTATGCTAGCCTGCCCATTAGTAAAATCTGCAGTTGCCTGCCATAAGGTGTGCTTTCTGGGTTGTGGATTGGTCTCCCTGAAGAAAAGGGGCTGCCTAGCCAACTACACACACATCACCAATATCGATTTAAGCAACTAAGATGATAATGATAATGATGACATTCATGTATACAATTGAACATGCAAAGGGAAATAAACTAATACACAAGAAGGTAAGCATCTTACCGTGACATTCAAAGTCCCAGGCCCATTATCAGGACAATTCGCTTTTAAACCCATAATGTCTGACCATTGAATTTCAATTTTACTCTTGAGACCACCTTCGAGAACTTCCCAAACAAGCTTATGCTTTGCAAAATAACACTTTGCTACCAAATCACCTTCATGTTTAGATGCATACTGCAACAAAATGAAATTTCAGTATGTAAAACAACATATTCTAAATTCCAAACACAGAAGACACTGGTAAAACACAATCAAGGGAAAATACCTCCCAACACCCAATCCTTAAAAGTGAAGCTGGAAAATTGGAGGCCTTCAGCTTTTCACTAGAGGGCACTACAGACTTAATATCCTTCGTATTATCTCCGAGATTATGGTTCCATCCAGCGCCAATAGCAGAAGCATTCTCTTGACACAACCTCATTTGAATTAAATCCAACAATGACGGACTCTTCCTTAGCCGCAAGCCTAAAGGACTAGGCTCACTCAGTGGATTATATTGCGAAGGGGGGGCTGGAGACACATCAGTTCCAGTGCTCTGCTCAATATTCAGTAAGACCGAATGAAAATAAAAGTAAAATCAATAATTAAATCGCACTGAAAAAACCATTAATTTTCAGTTGTAATACAAGATAAACAGATCAAGCTCAATCGATTTACAAATTAAAACCCAGTTTAACAAAAAGTCATAAATTATAGCAACGGCTATATGTCAACAAGAAGTATGCCTGTCCAAGCTCAAGGCAGTAATAGAATTCCAAATATTCATTTCTTTCAGGTAACTCTCACAAATCAAACGAGCGGAAATTGCCATAAACCCCTCTAAGCATTCGCGCCGACATATAGACCACAACAACAATTTGCACAGAAATAATTTAAGTATCTACATCAATTTATTAATAATGTATAAAACGCATATACTAACAACATCAATTACTCAAGAAACTTTATAGATCCAAATTTCGACATTAAAAGAACATCTGTGAATATAAAGCTTTGAATTTATGCTTCAGTAGCATCAAACCTCTTGAAGAGTAGAAGAGAACTTCGATCGCTTGTTGAAAGGGCCGTGCTCTTCCTCCAAAGAGTCCTCCATCTCCAATTTCACCGGAGCCGACTCCCGACAAGGCGTCGTTTCTGGTCCCGGCCGGAGATTCCCAGATCTCATCAACTGAACCATCAATTTCCCGAGCAAGACAAGACAATCGATTCCTAATAAAATCAAGTTCCAAAAAATAAAAGCTGAAAGAAAGAAATCAAAACCCTGGAAGATGCAAGCAAAAGAATCTCTGGATCTAAGAGAACTTAGAAGGTCGGCGATTCCAAAAAACCTAGAAAAGGCTCTCGACTCTGATGTCTGCCGGAGACGAGACGGCAAATCTGACATTTAACGGTGTTAGCCAATCCTTGACCGCTCGCACGTGCGACAATTGAGTCGGTCAAATCTTTCACGTGTCGTTCAGACGCGGGTGGCACGCGAGTGCCAGCTGGCGTACAAATTTGACTGATCTGCTTTGTGACTACCGAATTGCCCGTAGATCTGGAGCTGCCCACGCTATCGGATGGCGGTCAGTTTCGTCATTCTAGATTTTTATTCGCAATCGCTGAGGCACGTGCTGGCATACAGGTGTTCGGAAGTGGATAACTGTGGGACCCGTAAATCTTTAGAAAGACGGCGTGGTTGGTGTTATGTGCCACGTGGTGACGGATCCGGGAGTAGGATGGTGATAATGCTTTGGAAGATCGACACGTGGAATCCTGATGGCGCTTGTCGTTTTGTGGACAAAGTTGGTATATCCATTTGGGTGAGCCGTCGGTCTGTTACTGGCACAATAAGCTGCAGACAGCTGGCTTTCCGATGGAAATCTGTGACAAGTTTTTAACCGACGTGGCTCAGCATATACCTAAGAGGGTCTTTGACTCATTGTCCACAAGACCGTGTTTGGTTCCTCCACTGCTTTTTTGGACTCTGCCAGGGCCTGCGATTCTATCAGTCCGCGTTAGATCCACAGATGGACCAAATTAAGCAAGTTTGTTTGAGTTGGTTGGTTTTGTTGATGGGAATTTTTTCAAGCTTTTTCCTGTTTTATTATTAAAATAAAATAAAATATTAAATAATACTTTATTTGAAAAAAAATTTCTCAAACCAATACTCACGTAATCTCGCAACTTGATACTCGTGCATATGAGCGAGTAGGAATGCGACGTGTGTTAGACTAACAATCTCACAGGATTAACCTACGAGATTTAAAGACTCAGCCCTGCTGGTGGTGAAGCGTGGTACGGGGCTAGGCAAATCTCGTAGGACTAACTTGCGAGATTTACCGGCTATATATATATATATTAAAATTTAAAATGCTTATAACCAATTAAAAAAATAGAATATTTTAATTTGAAGTTAATAAAGTAAAATGTGTTTTGACTGTAAAAAAATTATAAAATATTTTCCAAGGAAGGCTTTTGAATGTACTCAATTTTTTCGACAATTGAATTAAAAATTATTTGAAAAAAAAATAAAAAAAATTAGTATTTTTTTAAAATAAATATACTAAAAATACTTAAAATATATAAAATTTGAATTTTTAGACAAATATTTTTCTAGAAAAGTATTTTTTGTAAAAAATTCTTTTCATTGGAGCGTAAATTATTTAAATCTCAAGGAGTTAAATTTTTAAAATAGCCCTATTTAATTTAGAAAATTTAAATTTTTAAAATTATTTATTCATAATGACAAACTATTATCGTAAAATTGGAGTATTAATAAAAAAAACGTGATATTTACAAACATTTAAAAAAAAGAAATTAGAAGATATTGATAGATAATCACGAATCTAATTTTACTTACTAAATTGGTCCTAGTTAAATAAAAATAAAAAAATTTATTTCGACTTATCTGAGTGGGTAAAATCCTTAAAAATCATACTTCACTCGATCTAATATATATATATATATATATATATATATATATATATATATATAGAGCTCATACTCCTATTATTTTGAAAATAATTTTTTATCTATTATTTGTCATAAACTCATAAAAAGATCACATTATTATTTGTTTTATATTGTCAAGATAAATTAAAACCGAATTTATAATTAGTCTATAAACCAATCAACAAGTAATAATTAAGTGATCTAAATACACTTAACAAAATAACAAGTTGGTACCGATTCTATGAAATCAAAGTGATTATTATGAACTCCAACAATTTCAGACACTTGTAGATGTTACGATACCATTCAAACTTAAAATAACAAAAATTTACTATCCATTGTCATTTTGGGTAAAGGTTTTTTCACTTTGCACATATATATATATATAACTGTTATGTGTCATTTTTTCACATTTGTCAGTATTTAATTCTTTGGAACAAAGGTCGAATCTTTCACTTTTTAGTTAAATAAAAGTTGTTTTATTCATCTCAATTTAATTTGAAAAAATATATAAATAAACTTCAAGAGTATGAAGTGTGCACAAGACACATAACTATACAAATGAAATGAAAATAATCAAATGCTATACAAGTAAAATGAAAATAATCAATGATATATACAAAAGAAATAAAAATAATCAATACTATACAAATGAAATCAAAATAATCAATAATATACATACAAATGAAATGCAATGAAAATAATGTTAAACTACTCCGTGCCACAGCGAGGTCGTCTCTGGGGTCATGGTGGTTGTCGTCTGCATCTGCCCTCTCCCTGCTAGTCATCTGCATCAGGTGTCCTATCCCCTCGTCCTAGATGTGGATCATCTTCACCAAGAAGTACTGCATAATCATCATCCATGCGAAGCGCACGCGATGAGAACTGATATGATGTCTCGGGACGAGAACGAGGCAGCATAGCAGGTGCATCGACCTCCTCCCCATCGAAAAGGTAATCCAATAAAAATGACATCAATGGGGTAGCAGCAGAGTTGGATGAGGCGTCAGCCAGTCTACTCGACGTTCCAGTAATATCAGCTGTAGTGGAAGGAGCATATGGTGCTGACAGATCGAACACGTACTCCGTCTATACAACCGGTGGCGAGGAGATGTGACTCACTAGACGACTAGAGGAGGCATGTCATCCTCCTCGTACTGGAGCTGGTTGACCTCCTTGTGTTGGTACATCAGGTCGACCTCCTCATGTTGGGATCCGTCAACCGTCCTCGTGGACGAGGCCCAATGCAGCACTCATCAATTGGTGGACTGCAGGATCCGACGAGATCTAATCTGGCTCAATTACTATGTCAGCCTACAGGATATGACGATATTTGGTTAACCCATGCATATCGTAATGTATACATAACAAAATGAATTGTGGGTTAGGTCTTCTTATGAGACTCAAATATACAGCAGTGGTCCTATTGAGAAAGCGACGTGTGATGAACCTATACCAAGTGAAGTATGGGTCATCTGGACGCATCGGAGCATCCTCCACCACTCCTGGTACGATGTAGTCTCACTGATGCTCCCATGCAGTGACGACTATCGCGTGCGTAGTTGACCAGTTTGTGATCCCTCGACCGCGCCCATCCATGTCGTGGAGGTCATCCCCAACTATATCTACCCTCGACGTCAAAAATCGATCGGGAATGCCCTGTCGATACCCGAACTGTCGCATGACTCGGTCGGGGAGATACCACTCGATAATATGAAAGTATATGAGTGGCACTCGGGCTACCCACAGGTCACTCCCGATTGCATAGTCAGAAGGCAAGTCAGCTAGAATCTCAGCCGTGTAGGGCATTCATAGGAACTGCACTTAAACATAAACAAAAGTTAAGCGAATTATACATAACTGAAAGAAATAAAGAAAATACCATGTGCTATAGTTTAATTGGTTTATACCTCACGCTCCTAGTGCATGTCCAACTCGAACCTATACCAGGGCAATGTGTGTAGCGCAACCATCAGTGCCCTCAAGTCGTCCCTCCATCTATATAAGATGAAACATAAGTTTTCGAATGTAACGACTAGTACGTACTACGAATTAGTATTTGTAGTACTTATAGAGTGAATGAGAAGGGATAAATGATGTTAGTACTAACCAATATGCGAGTGGGAGTGGGTCAACCGGACGCGTAGGAGCCAAGGAAGGAAATCTCTCCCAGACCCAAACCTGTAGTAGGCGAAGGGGGCCAGCAATCTTTGTCTTCGAGTGGTGAGCGGCGTGACACATCTCCCTGTATAGTCACCCCAAAGTAGTGGACCCCCAACTGTACAAGCAACATGCTTTGAAGTCCGCAAGGAGTAGAAGGAACATCAAACGCGCATAGCTGCTTGAAACATCATAAAATATCACCCCACAGATCAAACGCAGCAAGTGGGCTTGTGCGTGGCATGCTATCGTCCGTGCATCTGCAGCTGCCGGGAGCTGACGAAACGCATCCCCCTCGAGGAACCACATACGGATGTGTGCACCAACTAACTCGCTATCAGGTGGAACAACCCCTAATAAACGCTTGCATATGGTATGCAGGACGAGTCATCCTTGACGGTTCGTAGATGCCTCCATTGGTCCGGCAGTACGATCGGTGATGGTTAGCCCATTAATCGGCAGCCCAAACAAAACGGTGACGTCCTAGAGTGTAACGGTCACTTCGCTATGAGGTAGGTGGAATGTGTGCATCTTAGGTCTCCATCGCTCCACCAAAGTTATGACGAGATGCCAATCTAGTTGGATATAGGCAATCTGATAAATGCCATAAAACCCTGCATCGTGTATCAGGCGGACAATGTGGGGGTTTGCCTCCAACTAACGCTTGGAAAACTGAGTGCCCCCTCGGAAAAACAAGGGGTCGGCGTGCCCATCAGCCCACGCTCGGTTGGCTCTATGATCATCACCCATCGTCAATACGCTCGGATCAGATGGCCCTGGATCAATCCTGCAAAATGCATCATCACATTAGAGTAAGTATATACAAAAGAAGAAGGGTCTGAATGAGTCCCAAACTGCCTACGAAATCAATGCGACGGTCCAGCTGCATCCCTGGGTTGGGTCCTTCTCGGACACCTTGTGCAATTATGTTCTTTTTTATGACATATACTACACGTGCTCCTCTTCCTACCTTCCCTTGCGTCCATCTCATTGTGTATACGGGAGCTCCTAGGACGACCTTTATGTCGATCATATGCTGGATTTGCTTGTATAGTTGGCAACAAGGATGCTAGTCAGTACGCCTCGTGCATAATCGGATGAAAATCCGTCGTATATGTCGCATGGTGTTCAGTAGTGCTCCAACATGACTCAACGTACTGCATAGCATTCAGTTGTGTCTCCGCACATGCAGCGAGAAGGTGGAAGCATGGAAAGTGTAACACTTGCCACTTCCCACATGAGCATTTGCGCCTATCTTGAATGCTCAAAGTTTGCACGTTATTTCCTTTGTGGGGTCCCAATTGCGCGGTCGTGATACTAAAAGTACCCCTAGACCGGTTGAACGTCGTGACTCGATGTTCGGTCACCTTCAATTTCCTTCTTTCCATCGCTAGCAATATATGAGGAGTGAATGCATTTCCTCTTGATATTGCGTTACGAGCAGCCTCCCGACGGCTGTTGAAATAATGTGCAACGCGATAAAATTTCAGTTGCACAAGGGTCGTGATTGAAAGGCTACAAGCGTCCTTCAAGATGGCATTGAAACATTCGATGATATTAATCATCATGTTCCCATACCTTCTGCCACCGTCATGGCACTGAGTCCACATATGAGGAGGGATCTGATAAAAAAACGTCTTTGTGGGTTCCCCACCCTCATCGAATATCCTCTCCATCTACATGTTAAACTTTCTTACCCGATGCTCCCTTCTCGCTCGCTCAGCCATACGTTTGAGATTGACACTGTGCACTTTCGTGCTAAAGTTGTTGACCACGTGTTGAAGGCAAAATCGGTGGTAGGCACGTGGTGGTTGCCAATCGGGATTGCAATGCACTGTAGTGAGAATCCTTGGATGCCTATTTGATATAAGGCAAATGTCGTCCCTGTCGGTAATGGAATGAATACAACACAAAAACCAATTCCATGTGTCCAAGTTTTCCTCTTGCACAATAGTGAATGCAAGGGGAAATATTTGAAAGAGTTTTGTTAATTACGGGAACAGTCTCATAGAGGACTGTATCATGATGCCTTTGCATAAGGTATCTTGCGGTTACCCGCAATGCATATTGATTTGGATCAATATGCAAATACTTGTATATCTTCGTATACAATTTAGTTAATTTACACCTATGGCCAATTCGAATAGGTCGAACTGGCGGAATACTATAACTAATATCAGGGGTCCGGTTATAATGTCACCCCTTATGTACAACAATACCGTCACCGGAGTACTGCTTGAACTTCCTGCCATTTAGATCGATGCTCGGGAAAGATAAAAGACCTACGCAAAATAACAATTGTATGTATAAGTGATATGCTAAGTCAATAGTAATCAAGAATTAATTTCACTACGTTTATGTGCATGCAATCTTCCCTAAATGTTTTACTCGTCACTTCAAAAATATTTTTGCATGCATTTATGACTTTTCTAAGAAAAGTCCTACCAAAATTTCAGCAACATGTCGTCTGTAATTTGAACATTTACCCATTTTTACCATGACTCTGAAACGTTTGCAAGCAATGTAATAACATAGTTTGAGCATGTGAGAACCTATAATATCTATTAGCATGCAATTCACATCACTGCATCAGCCATCCAAGAGGCATTTAAATTCATGTTCGGGAAAGAAAAAAGACCTATTTACTTGATAACAACGTATTTTTAATACTTATAATAAAAGTGATTGTCCTAATACTACTTGCATAAGAAAATGTTTGACAAAGTAATGGTGATGAAAAAAAAATCATGTGTTAGAGAATATGAACGGCAAAAATTGAAACACTATTTTTTTTTTTTTTTACGAACCCTAGCTAACCCTTTGAAGCACAACACAATGCATTATTCATAGTTATACCTTTATTTGAAGGAGTTTTGTTAATTACATAACTAAGAATGATGACAATGGTAATATTTCTTTTACAACATATTTTTCTAAACAAATGGATTAGTTGATTATGAGTTTGGTCAAATAACAATAAACTTAAAATGATAAAATCTAAATTTGGCTTTATAGGGGTTTGTTTGCGATTGAGGAATAAGCATGAGAGTAGTTGTAAATGTTTGTTCACAAAACAAAATACTTGCTCATTGTTATATATATTTAGTTAAATTAATATATAAAATAGCGGTAATTATTTATGCTGTGAAAATAAATAAAGAAGTCAACATTGCTAATACAACACCGTCGAGATGACCGACAATAGAAATATAAATTTAAAGGACATATGATTCTAATTTACTATTGACGCAAACAACTGCTAGCAATTTACCTTTATTTCTCAAAATGTGGTAATGTCTAGTGAATTGTCTCTAATTGTGAGATCATCCTCTACTTGAAAACTTAACTAGTTCGAATAATAATAATATTATTATTATTATTAATTAATAAATATGTTTTAATTTTTGGAGGTTGAAGTTAATTGGGAGTTGAGGTAGGTGCAGCTTAATTAATGTAAAATACAAGTGTAGTTGAAATTAATTTTTGCCTATAGTATTATTAAGTCTTAGAACTTAAGACTGTTTGGTCGGTCCATCCTATTATTATTATTAATTAAGAATAATAATAAAATAAATAAATAAATAAATATATATTTATTCACTTTAAATAACAAAAAATATTATCCCAAAAAAATGTTCAAATTTTTTTGTGGTCCAAATTTGACTAGTCCCAAAACACATAAATAAATATAAATTAATTAATTAAATAAATATATTTTAATTTTTGGAGGTTGAAGTTAATTGGGAGTTGAGGTAGGTGCAACTTAATTCATGTAAAATACAAGTGTAGTTGAAATTAAATTTTTGCCTATAGTATTATTGAGTCTTAGAACTTAAGACTGTTTTTAGTTGGACAAAAATATTAATACAATGAGAATGAAAAATACATTTGATGAGAAAAATGCATCCAATGTCTACAAAATACATGATGGAGTAGGTTTACATATATCGCAACATTCTTATTTTATTACAATAGTTATTTTTTTGAAAAAAATAAAGCCATTTTATTAATATTATTATTGTTGCAAACAGATATGAAGATGGGGAATCCGAATTTCTCAAAATGTATGTCATGCCAATATACAGTAATTTTAACTTTACAAATATTAGATATACATTTACACCTATAGCTTTCCTCGCCTTCGAACGGTCACCTGCGCCCGAACGGTCACCCGCAAGCTTCGCGAATGGTCACTTGCAATCTCTGCCTCTCTGCAATCACCTGCCGTCTCTCCCTTTGCAAACGATCTTCTGAGCGCTCGGGAGGGAAATGAGCAGACGAAGAAAATCTCGCAGGATGGACCTGCGAGATTTTCCATGTGTCACACGCCACGCCATTTCAGAGACAAATCTCGCAACACCAAGTTGTGAGATTTCTACCACACGTCGCCTTCCCAAACGCTGGAACTTTAAATCTCGCAGCTTGGTCCTGCGAGATTTGCTGAGCCCCGTGCCACGCGTCACATTCCCACTTGCTGAGCTTTAAATCTCGCAGTTTGGTGCTGCGAGATTACGTAAGCGTTAGTTTGAGAATTTTTTTCCCAAATAGAGTATTATTTAATATTTTATTTTTTTTAATAATAAAACAGGAAAAAACTAGAATTTTTCATAAAATAATATTATTTTATTTAAAAAATATATATAAATTAAAGTGATTTGAACATTTTGTTTTTCCTTCAATTACTATCAAATATCCAAAATACCTCTATATTATCTCTATAACTATTCATAACTATTCCAAAATATCCATGTAACTATCTACACTATCCCAAGATAATTTTTTTGTTATTTTGTTTATAATTTTCAAAAGTTTAGAAAAAATAGAATCGTGGAGGCACGCACCATGGGTAGTATTATACTAAATACGGTAACATTAATCATTACAATTTCATATAATGTTATAAACTATAATGTAAAATGCAATAATATAGTATGATAATATGGAAATAAATATCTTCGTATTTTATGAAAATATAACTATTTTTTGTAAATTATCTTATATAGGTCAAGAATATTAGTACTTTTCTTAATATAGATTATAAGATTGTCATCTTGAATCAAATACATAAATGCATATGTTGTCTTTATTTATTAGAATTTTATGACCAAATATATATATAAGGTTCACGAAATACCTAAGGTTTCCTACGCATATTAGACTAAATATAGAAATTCATAGACAAATAAAAAGACTCCTAGGGTTTCCTACACTCAAAACTATGGAAACACATGTAATATATAACAAGAAATTTGGTTTATTTTCTACACACCTCCTTTAAATGAAGTTCTTTGAAACTGATTATGCCCATCAATCTTTTGAGTTTTAAAAAAGTATTCACTTTGAGTAGTTTCGTAAAAATATCTGCAACGTGATTTTTATAATTTTTTTTTCATGCACCAAGTCCCTGATGTAGTGATACTTGATGTCGATATGATTGTTTCTACCATAAAAAATTGAATTCTTTGTCAAAACAATATCGGACTTATTATCACAATGAAATCTTCATAGTACGATCTTGTAGATATTGTAATATGCCAAGTATCCCTCCCAATCAAACTGCTTAAGTAGCACTACTAGTAACTGCAATATATTCTATATCGACCGAAAGAACAACTACTAAGATGAAGATAAAATTTTGGAACCAAGATGAAAAACATAATTTGAAGAACTCTTTTAGGCTTCGACATCTCCAACTCAATCATTATCTCCCTAACCAACAAGCTCCACTTTGTTAACACATCATTAAAAAAAAATTCCATGAGATTATATACCTTTACCATATCTTAGAATAATCTTAATTGCTTACATATGTGACTGACATGAAAACTCTATAAATTTGCTAATGAAACCAACTCCATAAATGATATCAAGTTTAGTGGAAGTTAATTAAGTAACACAAACTACCCACTAATTAACCTTTTGAAATCAGTAGTACCAACTAAATTATTGGGACTGTCTTTCAGAAGTTTTAATCTATTTGCAACTTGGTCAAATTTTGTTTGTAGGATCCCATTTGATATTTTTCAAAATATTACATGCATATATATATATATTGGAAATACATCGGTCTTCCCTGATTGAACAACTTCGATTTCAAGAAAAGGCAACATCAAACCCATATATGTCACCTCAAAATGATGAATTATGACCTCTTTAGAGTTTGCAATCATCTTCGGATTATCACAACTCAAATCATCCATATATAAGTGTCTCACTCGAAAAATGAGCAACTCGGAAGTTATCCCAAGTATAGGAGTTCTGTCGTGTAATATTAAGCCCAAGGGTTAGATCGTCTCCTCAGGGAATGCGTTTTAATCTCAATTTCACGTTCTCCCAATCGAAAATAAAAATGTACTGAACTTGGTTCAGATTTGGGGTTTTTCAGAATTTTGGAGAGTTAAACAAAAACTTAAATTAAAGTCATTAAACTAGCATGCTTCAATTTAAAGAGTACGTAGGAATGGAAACTCTAATCTACCTAAGGGAACATCGAAACACGCGCTCATTAAAAATGGTAACATTGATCATGGAATTAAAGCACATAATGGAAACTCAATTAGACACAAATGCACATACTAAAATCGAACCTTTAACAAAACTACGAAAATTAAATCAAGCATCATATTTTAAACGCAAACACAAACTCAACAAGAATTCAAAACACACAAACAATACGGAGCGCGATAAAAATATAAACTTAAATAAAATGGACCCTAACTAAACTGGAACTCAACAAAAAGATTAAACTTTCTTGAAAAAAACAACTAATTAAATTCTTTAAAACAAAGAGAAAAAAAAAAAACACTTTTATTTATTTATTTATTTTTATTTCATAACGAACCCAAACTTAATCCGATTAAACAAATAACTTAAAAAACAAAAACTAAATACTAAAGCAAAACACACTAACATCATATTAATATTCAGTCAAATACTAATTAAAGAACAAAAGATAGAGAAGCAAAACTGCATAACTTGATAACTTAAAAATTAGAATAACAATCAACTACATAAAAATTTAAGAGAGAGAGAAACAGAGAGTGGGGAAAACAAAAGATAAAATAAAAGAGATAGAGAGCAGGGGAGGCTGGCTGTGTCTGGTGCGGAGGATGACTGCTCGGGTGGTTGCTGTTGTGATGGAGGTACTCCGGTGGGCTGCTGTGTTGCTGTATGCTGTGGCTGAGGGTGGAGCTGGAGGCTGTGCTGTTGCTGCTGTGATGGAGGTACTCTGGTGGTTGCTGTGTTGCTGGTGTTGCAGCTGGAACAGAGAAGTTCCGGCTGCTGTGGTGTGGTGGTTCGGATGACTGCTGCTGTGGGGAGCAGTCTGTGGAGGCTGCTGTTGCTCGGATGTTGATGGTGCTGGTATGGCAGCACTGTTGTGGCCAGAGGAGAAGGTTGAGAGAGAAATAAAGACAAAGAGAGAACTGTCGGAAGGAGAGAACAAGAGAGAGTTCAGGGAGAGAAACAGAGGAATGAAAAGAGAGTAGTCAAGAGAAAAGCCATGGAAGAGAAAAGAGAAAAGAGAAAGGGAAAAGAGAGAAGGGGAGAGGGGGAGCCCTCGTGGGCTGCTTGCGTAGGGGGAAGAAACAGAGGAAATTAAATAGGAGGCATTGGGTGCCCTAGACCCGGATGGAAAGGATTGACCCGGATGGGAAAGGGTTGACCCGACAACTTGATTTTTTTCATTTTTTTCATTCTCTGTTCATCACAAATCTGACTCTTCTGGAGCCTGTATCTCACAAAACTCAAAACACAAAAGTTGTAGATAATCATTTCCTATTTCTCCAAAAATTTTAATCATCTCGATCGGAGCTCGGACAGAAAAGTTATGCACGAAATACGAACAAGTATCGGTTTTGGTTCCCGGGAATTTTCCTGCAACAAAAAATTACCAAAACTTCATAAATAGTGCAATAAAGTTCAAGAATGATGATTTTGGCACTTTATTAAAATATTGGACAATTTTAGACATTTAATTAAAAATATAAACCGTAAAGCCCGAGTTAAGATGCCCAATTACGCAGTTTTGACGCGTAATCAATAAGCATACAATAAGAGTACCATATTCAACATATTAAGTATGCTCGTGAGGACATTTTTGAAATCCATGATCTAAAAAATAAGAACCAATGCATGCATACTATGCTCTTAGGGCTTGTTTCAATCTAGAAAAGACTCTCAAGACTATAAACTTTACCCACTTCACCTTTTACTACAAGTCGCTCAAGATACACTTTGTCTTCAAAAACACTATTTGAAAATGAAAATTTTCCATTTATTTGAGAAAATTTCCAAGAACTATAAGCAGTAAGGGAAATATTCATATGCCTAATATCAAGTCAGGAAATAGGTGCGAACACCTCAAAATAATCAATACCTACCTTTTGTTTGTAGTATTTTGATATCAAACATGCTTTGAAGCAATCTACCTCTCCATTAAGTTCGTACTTTATACACCCATTTAACATCCACAGTCTTCTCTGTAGGATGAGTAGTAAGCAGTCTTGGTCCTCAATTAGTTACACAGCAGCAACTACAATTTACTAGATTAGCAGTCCTGGTCTTCAGTTAGTTATACGGCAACAGTAGCTTACAAGCACGCAGCAGCAACATATTAATTACAGTAGCATATTTCAGTTATAAATTATATTTTTCAGTTGTAAAATTCTATTATTGTAATGTGTATATAAAGCATTGTGTAAGTATCTTGACATATGAACAAAAGGATATATTTTCATTCGTTTTAACATGGTATCAAAGAATTTCTAAATTTCTTCCGTATTCTCTGTATTTTTTTTTTCTCTCGAAGCTCTGTTGCAGCTTCCATGGCATCTTCGTCTACCTTTAATTCATCCACAGCAGATGATTTTACTAATCCCTTTTTCTTGCATCATGGGGATAATCCGAGCATTGCTTTTGTTACTACACCTCTCACTGAAACAAATTATCATAGTCATTCCATGATCACTTCCCTTCATGCTAAAAATAACCTTTCATTCATTGATGGGTCTCTTCCACAACCCAATGTTAATGTTCTGCTTATATCTGTTTGGGGATGATGCAAATCAATGGTTGTTGCATGGATTACAAATTCATTATCAAAAGACATTGTCTCTAGTGTCTTGTTCTCTGACAATGCAAGAAGCATATGGCTGGATCTGCAACAAAGGTTTTCAAGAAGCAGTGCTCCGTGTGTCTATCAGTTAAAGAAATTGATATAGATCTTTCTCAAGGCCAATTATCAATCACTTAATATTACAGACATCTGAAAACACTTTGGGATGAGCTTCAAACTTATCGTGTAGCTACTCATTGTTCTTGTTCACCATCATGTTCCTGTGGAGCACTTTAGCAAATATTTGATCATGAACAATTTGATTACACAATTCAATTTCTTATGGGATTAAATGATTCACTTTCAGCTATAAGAGGACAATTATTAATGATGGATCCTCTTCCTAACATTAACAAAGCATTTTCTCTTCTTCTTCAAGATGAAGGTCAACTTTAGCTTATAGCAGCTTCTACTCCAATTTTTTATTCTGCTGCCATGGCTAGAACTGCTTCACCATCATCCATTAATTCAAAATCTTTCAAGAAAGACAAGTTCATATGTTCTCATTGTGGAATTTCAGGCCATATTGTTCACAAATGCTACAGAATTCATGGTTTCCCACCAGGTTTTAAATTTACTAAATCAAAACAAGGCAATCCTTCTGCAAATCAAGCCATTTCAGAGGTTCCTGCATTGCCTTTTACTCAAGAACAATGCAATCAATTGTTAGCTCTTCTTCAATCTTCACCCGCTTCATCCTCAGCTTTGGTTGCATCATCTATTCCTACTGGTAGTTCTTTAACTTCAATGTGTATGACAGGTATATCTTTCAATTGCTCTTCTTCTTTATCTTCCCCTACTTCCTGGATCATAGACACGGGTGCAACTTGTCGCGACGTCCCGAAAGCGCGTGTGCCCCGGGCGGAGAAATAAAAATTAATTTTAATATTTTTAGGAAAAATGGGAATATCGGAGTTGCCACTAACCTTTAGTGTGGTTAGAACACATGATTACTACCCCATTAGGGGTAGGATGGGTTTACGTTACCAGAGTTGGGATCGGGAGTTCGGTTACGTGAGGGAAGGTACGAGCACCCCCTACGCACCCGTTCTTACGAACGGTACCTAATTAATTTAGAATTATCCCTAAGTTAATCTAAAAAGTCTTTACAGTTACTCCTCTAGTAAATTTATTAATACACGTGCAAAGTGAATAAATAAATAAGTAAATAAATAATACAAAAATATATGTAAAATCTAAATATTTACATATTCCCTCAGAACTAAAGGTACGTGAAGCCTGAAGGCTCATACCCCAGCATTAAAATCATAGGAATTTACTTACACGAAAATAAATAGTACTATAAAATAAAATAATAAGAGTAAATATCATAATACATAATACAAAATTTGAATATACCTGAGAAACAAAAATACTAAGAATATTTAATATTAATAAGAATAAAAAGTAATAACAATAGTAACAATAATGAAAACATAATTCTATGATAATATTCATATATTAATAATATCATATTAATATTGCAATGCTATACTGTAATAATAACATACAATGATACCACAATGACACTACATAAATAATTAAAGTATAATAATTATATACTAATGATAATATCACATAATAATAACGCTACCTTAACATATGAATATGTATGTATGATAATAATAAATGACCTATACTCTTATATATGGCAATAATAATACGCAACTCAAATACGTATACGTACACTAATAGTAATAATAACATCTATTTTAACACACACACATACACACACACACACACACACACATATATATATATATATATATATATATGTATACTTGCATAAAAATGATAATAATAATAATAATAATAATAATAATAATAATAATAATAATAATAATATAAAATAATACCACATATCTAAAAATATACATATGTATATGTATATAATAACAAAGATAATAATTACAGCAATAATAACATTAATAATAATAATAAGCATATTTTAATAATAACAAACCTACCTTAATATTAGCATATAATTAGTGATAACATGTACAATATGGAAATAATTAAAGAAATAAACTAATCCTATAATTAACATGTAAACTATACAATTTGAAAACAAATCAAGTGAAATTATGGGAACAATTCAAATTATAATCTATTATGCAAATATATATATGGGTACAATATGGAAACATGTGATAATTAGGAAATATACCAAAATCTAACATGGAAATACAATAATAATATGAAAATAAATATGTAATCAAATATACAATAAGAAGAATAGGTAAAAGTAACATAAATATGCACCTAAACATATAAGGTGATCACAATAATAAGATGTAAACTATACAATTAAATGATAATATAAATATGCCAATAAATAATTAAGGCAATGACAATAATACCTATGCATGCAAATTAAATATACAATTAAAATATGCAATCAATAATAACATAAATATAAATATATAAGGTCATAATAATAATAATCACATAAATATGCAAAAATATATATAAAATAAATATGCAACATAATAATAATAATAATAATATGCAAAATAAATACACAATGATAATATGACAACAATATTAAAGTATACAATAATAATAACAAGAAAAATATATCATGGATATTAAACATTAAAACAAACAATGTAACAGACAACAATAGTATTAATATTTTATATATATAATAAACACAGCAAAAAGCACACTTTAAATATTAAAATGAATTTCTACAATGAAGTTTCTACAATCATATTTAATATCTAGAGATAAATAAATAAACAAATAAGCATGAACAAATATCATAAACTGACTATTTAATATATACAATCAAGAGCTTAATCTTGCATATTAAAAAAACACAACTAATAAAAATCAGTTAATCATTTAATTTATACACATACATAATAAAGAATTAAACTTTAAATGTTAAAACGGAAGCAAACAAAACCAACTATAAAAAACAATATACAACATAGTAACTTACAAAAGAAATAAAATACAGATGATTACAGGCAAGTGGGTGTGTGTGTATGCAGGAGTGTGTGCTGCTTACCAGGGGCTTACCATTGTGGGTGATGCTGGAGGTCGCCGGAGTTGCAGCGGGTGGAGACTGGTGGCTGTGGCCGTGGGGGAGCAGGCCTGAGTTGGCGTTGGTGCAGGGGGTCGCCGGACTTGAGGTGGACGAACGGGTTGGCCGGCAATCCTGGAGAGCGGCGATGGTGGCTCGCTTTGGCGATGGTTGTGGCTGCGGACTGTACCGCGGCTCGTCTTAGCACAAACTCCGGCGACGACGAGGATGATGCGACGGCTGCGATGGTGGAGAAGTGGCCGAAAAAAGGACCTGCTGGTGCAGCGGCGGCGGGACTGGTTTCTGGATGTTGGTGATTGACAGCCGGGGGCGGTGGTTGTTTGGAGGGTCCTCCCGGTGGCTTCTGGCGACGGCGGTGGCGTGGATCAGGGGGCGACGGGGCTGCTGCTGCCGCTGCGAAGGTTGACTGCGGGTGTTCTGGGAAGCTGGTATGGATGGGCGTCGCTGTGAGTGGCCGAGAGGAGCAACAGACTGCTGCTCGTCTTGCTGCGTGAGAGTGGCCGGAGCTAGGAAGCGAGAGTGGTATCACGACGGAGATGGAGAGTGAGGGTACACTGAGAGACTGGCTGCTGAGGAGGATGGTTGCTGGTGATTGCAGCGCTGGTGTAGTATGGAGACTATGGACGAAGAAGAAGAAGAAGCAGAAGAGGAACAAAAGTTTTTTTTTTTTTAATTTTCTTTCCTGGCCTGCGCTGCGCTGCGCCCAACCGACCACCACCACCCCCCCCCCCCCCCGGCGCGCGGCGGGGCTGTGGGAAGGAGCCTTTAAATAGGCTCCAACCCCAAAACCCTAGGTAAAATAATAATAATAATAATAATAATAATAATAATAATAATAGAAATAATAATAAAAATAATAACAGTAAAATAACAACGCAGTAATAACAATAGTATTTAAAAGTAAAAATAATAACAAAGTAATAATAATAATAATAATAATAATAATAATAATAATAATAGTAATCAATAATAATGAAAACTAATAATAATAATAATAATAATAATAGTAATCAATAATAATAATAGTAATAATAATAATAAAAGTAATAATAAAATAAAGATAATTAAAATATTAATAATAATAATAATAATAATAATAATAATAATAATAATGATAGTAACAAAAATAATAATAATAGCAAAATAATAATAATAATACTTCTTCGATTCAATCTTTTGTTAATCTACCAAATGGTACTCGTGTGTCTGTAACTCATATAGAAACTGTTACTTTATCATCATCTTTAATTTTACATGATGTTCTTTACATCCCTTCTTTCAATTTCAATCATATTTGTGCTAGCAAATTATCATCAACCTCTTCCTTTTGCTATATTCAGGACTTGCGGCTGTGGAAGACAATTGGATTGGGCCGACTACTTAATGGTCTCTATTATCTACTTCCTTTCTCAACTAGAAGTTATTCTGCTATATCTGTTGTTAATTCTTCTTTTTCAAATAATGTACAATAGTCGTTTGATCTTTGGCATCAATGACTAGGACATCTCCCTCATAATCGTTTATGTATGTTGAGCAATTATATTTCACTTTCTCCTTCAAATAATCATCAATCTTGTAATATTTGTCCCCTTGCAAAGCAACACAGATTACCATTTCAACATAGTCAATCTGTATCAACTTTTAATTTTCAGTTGATTCAAGCAAATATTTGGGGTCCTTTTGCAATTCCTTCTTTACAAGGCTTTAGTTATTTTCTATCTATTGTTGATTATCATTCTAGGTGTACATGGATTTATCTCATGAAGTGCAAATCTGAAACTCGCATGCTACTTCATTCTTTCTTTGCTTTAATCAAAAATCAGTTTCAAGCAACCGTTAAAATTATACGAACTGATAATGGTCTTGAATTCAATATGTCTGAATTTTATCGTTTAAATGGCATCATTCATAAAAAATCCTACGTTGCTACTCCTTAACAAAACTCAATTGTGGAAACAAAACATCAGCATCTACTCAATGTTGCAAGAGCAATTTGTTTTCAAGCACATCTACCATTAGTTAACTGGTCTGATTATGTTTTAGCTGCTGCATATATCATAAATCGCACCCCTACTCCCCTTTTATCAAATAAAAATCCTTATGAAATTTAATTTGACAAACCTTCTTCATATTCTCACATAAGAGTTATTGGTGCACTTTGTTCTGCTTTTACTCTTCATTTCAATCGTTATAAATTTGAAGCTTGTTCTCATCGTTGTATTCTTCTTGGTTATCCTTTTGGCATCGAAGGTTACAAATTATTTTATTTACAAACTCATCAAATTTTTGTTCTCGGGATGTCAATTTTCATGAACATATTTTTCCTTTTGCTTCTTTACCATCTAATTTTCTTACAAAACCATTGACTTCTAATATTGTTCTGCCCACTCAACCAATAGATGTTGCTCTTGATGTTTCTATTTTTTCATCAAATATTCCATCTTCATCTAACACTTTACTCCCATATTCCACTATATCTAACCCCATTCTAGTTCCACTATGACATTCAACACGACCACGACACCCACCTCCTTATCTTTGTGACTATCATTGTTCTCTAGCCAGAAATTTTAACTTAGTCCTTTTGCCTTCTCATAGGTCTCTTTAGCAGTCCTCAAGTAATCCACATTCTTTATCTTCTTTTTTATCATATATTCATCTTTCTCTAGCTTATCGTTCTTTTGTATTAAATTTCTCTGTTTAGTCTAAACCTAAATATTATCATCAAGCTATCAAAATTCCTAAATGGCATGATGCTATGAATGCTGAAATACATGCACTTGAGGAAAACAAAACTTGGTCAATTACTTCTTTGCCTCATGGTCACAAACCTATTGGTTGTAAATGGGTGTATCGTATAAAATTTAATTCAGATGGTTCTATTGAGTGATTTACGGCTCAGTTAGTAGCCCAAGGCTACAATCAAATAGAGGGGATTGATTATTTTGAAACTTTTTCTCTAGTTGCTAAAATGGTTTCCATACATTGCTTGCTAGCTGTTGTTGCATCTAGAAATTGGTTTGTTCATCAACTTGATGTGAATAATGCATTCCTCCATGGTGATTTATCTGAAGAAGTTTACATGAAATTACCACCTGGTTATGGAATTCAAGGGAATAATGATTTAGTTTGCAGACTTCATAAAAGTCTTTATGGTTTAAAGCAAGCATCCAGTCAATGGTTTTCCAAGCTTGCTACGACTTTAATTGATTATGGCTTTCATCAGTCAAAATCTGATTCATGTTTTTTATTTAGAAATCTACTACAGTTTTCACAACTCTTTTGGTATACGTTGATGATATTATTCTTGCAAGTTCCAGTATATCATCCATCAATGGCACTAAACAATTTTTTCATTTAGCTTTCAAAATTAAAGACCTTGGATGCTTGAGATATTTCTTAGGCCTTGGAGTAGCTCATTCCTCTAAAGTATTTTTTCTTTGTCAAAGAAAATATATTTTGGACATTTTACAGGACACTAGTTTTCTTGGATCTAAATCTGTTTCATTTCCAATGATTCAATTTCTCAAGCTCTCTCGTACTGAAGGTGGTTTATTTCCGGATCCTTTACCATATCGACGTCTTGTTGGAAGGTTATTATATCTCACCGTCACAAGACTTGATATTGCTTTCTCAGTTCAAGTGCTTACTCAGTTCATGGATATGCCTCGACTACCCCATCTTCATGTAGCTCACCATGTTCTTCGATATCTGAAATCATCTCCTTCCCAGGGCCTTTTCTTCAGTGTTCATTCATCTATAAAACTTACAGGTTTTATTGATTCTAATTGGGCAAGTTGTCCTAACTCTCGCCACTCAGTTACTGCCTTTTGCATATTTCTTGGTAACTCTCTTGTTTCATGGCGATCTAAGAAGCAAACAACCATTTTCAAATCTTCTACTGAAGCTGAGTATCAAGCTATGGCAACTACTTCTTGTAAACTTACTTGGCTTGTTAATCTCCTCAATGATTTGGGTGTTTCAGTATCTCTACCCATTTCATTATTTTGTGATAATTAGGCTATGCATATTGCTTCTAATCCTGTTTTTCATGAAAGAACAAAACACATTGACATCAATTGGCACTTGGTTTGGAGGAAGATTCAAGCTGGTTTTTTAAATCTTCTTCATGTTTTCACTCCTCACCAGTTAGCAAAATATTTTCACAAAGGCTTTAGGTTTTGATGTTTTTCATCATATTTTGTGCAAGATGGGTGTGTTGAATATTTATTCCCCATCACCATCTTGAGGGGGTGTATTAGCAGTCTTGGTCTTCAGTTAGTTACACAGCAGTAGCATTTTAACAAATTAGCAGTCCCGGTCTTCAGTTAGTTACACAACAGCAGTAGCTTACCAGCACGCAGCAACAGCATATCAGTTACAGCAACATATTTCAGTTATAAATTATATTCTTCAGTTGTAAAATTCTGTTATTGTAATGTGTATATAAAGCATTGTGTAAGTATCTTGACATATGAATAAAAGGAAATATTTTCATTCGTTTTAACAAGCACCTATGTATTCTTTTCTCAATTGCTTGAATTTCCTTATCCACAACTTGAATCCATTGTTGATGGTCCATTTTACTCAGATCCCTTATAAGCTTGGTTTTTTTTACTCATTCAAATATGTTTTATCCTCGAAAGTAAGTTTTGTGCTTTTTTGGGGGGTTTTAGCTCGTTTTCTAAAATTGTAACAAAATTTGGTCCTTTTATACTTGTTTTGATTTCCTTAAAATAAGTTTGGGTTAACCTTATGTTTTGAAAAAATCGATTTCGAAGTGCATTTTGTAAACTTTTAGTTTTATTCTTAAAAATTAAAAAATAGGCGAAATCTTGGAATTTGTCTTTCCTTTTAATCATGAATTCAAGGATGATCTTGCTCTCTTGAATATTTTACTCTCAGTCCCCCACATCCTGCCTCACTAGATAGAAAAATCATAATTCTTTCACCATTAAGGGGTGTATTTCTGCATTTCACATCACCCATTCATATCAAATAAATGTGCACCTGAGAATACAAAAATAAAAAATATAAACATAAAAAAATATAAAAATACAAAGATACAAAATACAAAAGATCCTTGCACAAAAGGAAAAAGTCTATATGCCCTTGTCCTCATTCCATCACCCACACAAGCTCAAAAACATAAGTTCATTAGAATAATTTCTTGAAACATGCACACAAGCCATTTATACCTTCAAAATTCAAGACCAATTCCTCATAATTCCTAGAAGTAAGGCCTAATTGAATTTTAATCTTCTAATTGAAGTCCAACTATTTCAATTTCTAAGAGTAAAGCCTAATTGGACTTTAATTTTAAAGTTAGGGCTTAATTGAACCTTTATTAAGCCTAATCTCATTATTGGAACATCTAATCCCATTTAAGACAACCTAATTCTAAGACGTTGTAATCACTACTAATCTTATTGTTACTTTTTAGCATGCATGTGCTCTTTAGTGAGATAGGGCCACTTGGCCCAATGCCTTTCCTCTGTATGCCCTAAATGTCGACCATCCCCCATTGGCCAATTTTATTTTTATTTTTTGTCTTATTCATTTGGGACATTTGTCCCAAATTTTTCAAAACCCCAATGCCCTTCTGTCATTTGCTCTAAATGGTGGCCATCCCCTATTGGGAAAAAATTCTTTTTTTCTTATTCATTATGATACTTATCTCAGTTTCCCTAAAATCTAATGCCTAACCATTAAGCTTCTCCCAACACACCACCTCCCTTCCTCACTTTTTCACCTTATTAAATATTCTCTTTTGGGGTTAGGATAAGCACACACATACACATTTCCCAAAACATTCTCCCACTATTATCTTCCCCATTCTCCTCTTTACCTTCACTCCCAACACCCGCTCTCTCAGTCTCCCAAATAATAGAGAAAAAAGTGAGAAAGTGAAAGAAAGCATGAGAAAGTGAGAGACAAAGATAGAGAAGAAGAGGAAAGTGTGAGAAAGATTTTTTTGGGGAAACATAATTTCTTCATATTTGAAATTCTCACTTTTCCACCCTTTTTAATCTCATTTTCCATAGATAAGAACGCTATTTTTTTTTTCATGCAATAAAGTAAGAGAAAGTGAAAGAAAGTGAGAAAGATTGAGTGGTGGAAGGAGAATGTCTATACTTGAAGTTCTCACTCTTCTACTCTTTCCCATCTTATTTTTTATGCTAATGAACAATTTTTCCAAAAAAAAAAAAAAAAGCAAAGAGAATTGAAGGCATTATATTTTCTTCCTCTTCTTTCCCTCTCTCTCTCTCTCTCTCTCTTTCTTTTTTTTTTTTTCTTTTATTTCTTCCTTTATCTTGGTCCCCTCCTACACTTTTCTCTTTGTCATTTGATCTTAAATATTATCATCCTTTTGACGTAAATACTCATGAAATAAAAATATTTAAGACATGAAGTGAAGTGATTAAAATCATTTTCATAAAACAAACTAGTTTGCAACATTAAAAAAAAAAAAAAAGTGTATTTTTGATCATATCACTTTATAGTCTTGCATTGGGTTCAAGGGTTTGAATTTTTGAGTACAATATGAGTTGTTTTAAAGGAATTGTAACTTTATTTTTAAGGGTACACTTCATGCACTTGGACTTACTTTGTAGGAGAAATTAGTCCTACCCAACCAAAAGATGCACATTGAGTAAGTGCATGACCACCTCCTGGTTTGACTAGAATTTAACCATGTTCCGTTCTTACCCCTTTGAGTTATTTTGCAAATAATATATCATTTTAAAGTTTGGAGAATCTAATTTTGGTGGTTTTTTTAGTGCACAATTTGGATCCTCACAAATAAAGTTATGACCATTTTTATTCAAATTGGTAGCATGGACTACATCTCCTATGGATAGTTTTTGAGACTCAACTTTGGATTCATATTATGAACTCATATAATTGAATTGTGTGACCTACCACCTATCATTTTGAAGCTCCATGAGTCTAGGTTCAAGATGTCATATTTTTGCCTAAATTAAATATTTTTGGAGAAAATTATTAGCAATTGTGTATAAGGTGTTTAAATGGAGTTTGTCTTTTTAATAAGTTCATGTTTTGGCTTTGACCTTTAACTTTGGGATGATGGATGATGTAATTGTTGTGATCCCAAGAGGGGGTGAATTGGAAATTTAAAACTTTCTAGATCAAGTGACCTATTTTAAATTTACATTCAGTATAACACAACCTATGGTAAGTCTAACCAAAAATTAATCTAGCAAATATATGAATACTTAAATAATCAACATGAGTATCACAGTTCCAATATTTCCAATCAAACACAATTTAATATTTAAATTCACAAGCAATAATATCAACAGGAAAGATAAGTAAGCAAATAATGTAAAGTAAAAAGTGTAGGGATAAAGTGACACTGAATATGTTATCGAGGTTCAGCCAACTGTGCCTACGTCCCTGCCTCAAGCTCACAAGTAAGAGGATTTTACTAATGCTCACTTAACAGGTGAAGCGACAACGATTCCAACTTTCTCTCCTTACTAAGCAAGGAATACCTCAAATCATATTCATAGGGCTAACCCCAACCCATACAACTACACCTTAGAAAGGTGCACTTGGTTCTCCTAATTGGGTCTGAACCATCCAGTACTTTATTAACCAGGTCTAAGCAATTTGGTGCACGTTGCAGGCCAGTGCAATCCTCTTGTGACTACATGTTGGGAATACAACAATAATAAATATTTGTGTACAATACAAGTGCTTCTATGCAAAGAAAATATGTACCACAATATAACTATTGGACTCATGTATGATAAAGATTTATGCTAAATGAAGTCTATATGAAATTATCTCTCAAAAGAAAGTATATTAGATATGTGAGAGATGATGATCTTTGAGATCAACAAGATTTATGTTAAGAGCTCTTCAAAGATATAATGCACAAATAAAGTCTCCAAATATATTTTCAAGATAAATTATAGGAGATGTAGGATATAGCTCACAAAAATATTTTTAGCAATAAGCACAAAAAGAAGCTCTTGAGTCTTGCAATGAGAATGCAGAAAGACACACAAGCTATGAAAGAGTTTTTCCCAAAAAAATATATCAATCAAATAATATAGGAAGAACTTTAAAGTTTACTCTCAAAAAATTTTGTAAATGAAAATGAATATGTGAGAATAAAGATTTTTGAACAAATGTGTGAAGCTCACAATAAAATCAATCAATCTTCCAAGTGCAATAATATGCAAATAGAGATTGATAATCAAAGCTCTCTTGAATAAATTTCACAAGACAATGAGCAAAAGAGAGTAATATGTGCTTGCAAGAGTGTAAAAATAGCTTAAGTATTTTCAAAGAATTTTTGCTAATTGAATTGATAATCTCTTACTAATCATGACAAATGAGGGTGTATATATAAGTTTCCCAAAAAATATAACCATTAGGGACACGACCAGTATTTTGAGAAAGTTAATTAAAAAATTAACCCTAATTATCGTGGTAAAAATGGCTAAACTCGAGAGGTTCCGTCGACTGTCCTAAGGGTCAGTCGACTGACCAATGAATAAAATAGTGTGAACCTTCAAGGTTTGGTTAACCAAACACAAGGTCGATCGGTTGAGCCCTCTAGCATTTTAAAAAATAAATTAGGCTCAGTCGACTGAGATAAGGGTCAGTCGGTTGAGCCAAGGCGATTTTCCAAACCTTCGTAGGTTCGGTTGCCTACCCAATTGTTCGGTTTGCAGATCTTTGAAGGCCGATCGATTGAGGTGATTTTGAACTAAAATATCAGTCAGCCAGGGACGATTGAAAATGTTAGTTTTAAAAGTGGGGCAACCGTGGGCAATATGTTCAATAATAGGTCGGTCGTCCGATCTATGTCAAAGTTTTGACTTCTGGCCTAGTCGATCGACTGAGGCGTTTATAACGCCAAAAGGTCGGTCGACCGAAGACCTTGAAAAGTCAAGGTATGCCCTAACTTTGACCTTAAACTATTTTCAACCCTATGAATAAGGATGTGATATTTTAATTGGAAGGGTTATGGGTCCTATGGTCAATCTATGGTTTTGGTTTGAGCATTCAATCCTTATCATGCATGAGATGCAATTATGACAAACCATAAAACTTAGTACTATTACAATACATCTTGAACGAATAAACAAAAATCTTCATGTTTTACCCCTTTGCAATTTCATGGATTGCGCCAAATGGTGTGCGCGTTTAAGTACTTCTTGGCTTCCATTTCTCATCTGTCATTCGTGCTTACAAAAATGAACATATTCATACACTTAGCACACATATGAGATACTGTGGTTTGTCATAATCAAAATAGGGATCAAACTCAAAAAGTCAACGATGGATTTTTTTTATAGACCATATGAAACCATATTTAGCACCTAGATGTGGTTCAAGAGAGGTCCTCATTTTTAGTTACATTTTCCCATTTTCTGACATTAAGTAATCTCCTTTCTTAAATAGAAGGTTTGTTTATAACTCTCTCTTTTTTTCTAACATGGTTCTTGATTGAAGTAATAATGAATCTTTTAAAAATGTTGTCACCCCAAATTACAAATAGATGTTTAAAAGGGGTTAACGCCTTTCTTATAGTTCAATAAAAAATGTATTTACTAAAGCAAAGATCCTAAACTTTAGGTTTTGCTTAATCCATAGGTATAAACCATGGGATAAAGGTAGGGGCTTAAAGAAACCTTAACCTCCAAATCATTTTGTTTCGTTTCCAAATGGTAACTCACTAGACAAAAATCTAGTTTCAATATAAGGATACGTCCAAAAGGGCCAAGTTCAATGAGGCCAATTCAGCTTGGGCACACTTGAAGATTTTAGAGAAAGAAGGTTATACAATATAAACCACTATAGGCTATCCCGCATGGTAGAGAGAAAGATGTAAATCTTATGAAGTCCCTAAGGCCCAAGGATCAAATAAGCCCATGCCAGTTGAATGACTTGGAGGACTATCATAAGGGGTTTTGGGCACAAAACAAGTCCACTACTAAGAAAAAGAGGAAAAAGTGTAGAGGCTCAAGGGAAAGAAAAGAAAGCTAACAGAAGATAGTTAAATATTGAGAGGAGAGGCCTAGAAAAGGCATAAGATGAGAGTCAAGGATGAAGAATTGGATTGAAAAAACTAGGAACTAGAACAAGGATGAAAATAGGTAGAATAAAAGAATCATAAACTCAAAAGAGGCAAAAGGAGGTTACAATATAAAATCAATAAGTTGGCAGAGGAGACACAAGCACTAAAGAAACAGAAGGAATAACTTGAGATAGAAATGCCAAACTAGCCAAGTGGGCCCAATAACTAAAGATGCAAAAAGAGAAGTCAGGAGGCTGATGGATAGTAACAAAGAGTTGGTAAGTAAACTCTCAAATGCTTGAGCAGTGATTAACCAACAACAAATAGAGATCGATGCACAAAAAACATGCAATGAGATGCTAGAGTGGATCATCCAACACAAGAATGAACAATGTACAACCCTGCAAGCTTTTATCATGAGAGCAATATGCATGTACGTAACTATTTATGTCATGTAGCATGTATATAGGTCTAATTAACCTAAGAGTATGTTTTTTGTGGTTCATTAGTGAGTATACTAGTGTATGTTAATTAGTATTATTGTGTGATGTTACATGCAATTAGTTTAGGTATGATGTGTGTATGTGTAATTAACATAGGAGCATGCTTTTGGTGGTTTATTAGTAATTATACTAGTGTATGTTAATTAGTATTATTGTGTGACATTGCATGCAATTAGTTTAGGTAGGATGTTTAACAAGTGTTAGTAGTAACTTTATGCACAAATTGTTATTGCTAGCGTGTTATTTTGTGGTATTTTGTGACTATTTTTAAAAATCCAAAAATATGGTGGAATATCCCAAAAATTAGAATCTTTTTAACTTGGCAAGCCTCTTTTTAATTTCCTTAACTTATAGTGTTCTTGATGCATGTGCAATCCTAGCATCTAATAATGTGATTTTGGTTCTCAAAATATAATTCGCCTTATGATGAGATACTAAAAGACCAAAAATGTCATTTTCATTTAATCCTTTCATTTTTATTTTTTTCTTTCAAAGGCACACACATGTAATTGTTGTAACCATTCCATAAATAGGTGTCCATACAGTAGTTGGTTGGACAATCATCATAGAGATAGATAGTGAATCACCTTTCCTATCAACATGTGCTAGAGGGCCACCATTACCAAGGTAAATCTTTGAACCACCCCGACACGAATGGCAAACCAAGATAAAGAGTTTAAATGGGGTTGAGATATTGGTCAAAATATATACCGAAGGAGTCGCCACTCACCTACTTTTTCTTAGATGAGGTTATTATTGGCCTTACAAGGCTTAAAATCTTGTTTTGATGATAATAAATCAGAGGAACTTAACATATTTGGTTAAGTAATGATATTTCAGGACTCAAGTATGTAAATATAAGGTCAAGTGCTCACAAGGATCATTGAAATCTTATACTCCAAATAAAGATGATCAAGTGAAGCTTAAAGAATATTAAGGCATGAATTCAAAGAGATCCAAAGATAGCTCAAGCAACATCAACATGAGTAAAGTGTGTAGATTGTTGTCATCAACTTTTTGCTCTCTTGCTTTGATTACTTATAAAACTTTTTTCGAGATTTTAAATAAGGTCTCTAAGTCCATAATTAACCCCTAAAGAGCTTCAACATATTTTCATAAGATATTTTAATATGAATTACTTACAACATGGTCTTAAAGCCTAAAACTCTAACCTTGAAGTCTTCCATGGTATATTTCTTAGTGTCCTCTTTTGACTTGAGCTTGAGTAATCTTTAGATTTCTACACACTTTACTCATGTTGATTTTGTTTGAGCTATCTTTGGATCTCTTTGAATTCATGTCTTAATATTCTTTAAGCTTCATTTGATCATCTTTCTTTGGAGTATAAGCTTTCAATGATCCTTGTGAGCACTTGACCTTGTATTCACATACTTGAGACTTGAAATATCATCACTTAAATTTGCTAAGTTCCTCTAATTTTTTACCATCAAAACAAGATTTTAAACCTTACAAGGCCAACAATCTCCCACTTTTTTATGATGACAAATAAGGAGCAAAAAATTGATGACAACAATCTACACACTTTACTCATGTTGATGTTGCTTGAGCTATCTTTGGATCTCTTTGAATTCATGCCTTAATATTCTTTAAGCTTCATTTGATCATCTTTCTTTGGAGTATAAGCTTTCAATGATCCTTGTGAGCACTTGACCTTGTATTCACATACTTGAGACTTGAAATATCATCACTTAACCAAATATGTTAAGTTTCTCTGATTTGTTATCATTAAAACAAGATTTTAAGCCTTATACGGCCAACAATCTCCCCTTTTTTAATGATGAAAAATAAGGAGCAAAAAATTGAGTAAGCCCTAAAAAGACTCCCCCTTACAATAAGCATTAACTTAACAATATATGCAATATCAAGATCAATTTCAATATTAATTTCAATATCATGCTCATATATCAAAATTACATCATTCAATATCAAGATCACATCATTCAAGGTCAAATACTTTCATAGTTGAGCCAATATATCAACTTAACAATATTTGCAATATCAAGATCAATTTCAATATTAATTTCAATATCATGCTCATATATCAAAATCACATCATTCAAGATCAAGATCACATCATTCAAGATCAAATACTTTCATAGTTGAGCCAATATACATGCTTAGGTATGCAGTATCATGCTCAATTTTTGTCCAAAATTTCTCCCCCTTTTGACATCAATCAAAAAGAGTAAGATATCAAGAAAAACGTATAAATGCAAAAGCAATGAGCAACCATAAGCAAAAGTATAGATCTAGTGAAGGCTTAAAACAAAAACTTTACATTCAACATGCATAAAAAGATAGATAATAAGTTCCCAAAGTAGTATGAGAAAATACAAAAGATTGTATATCATAATTTTCAATGATTTTCAGTAATGAACATAAATCAGGATATCATTATTTAATAATTCTAACTCCCCTTGAATAAAATGTATTTTATATTCAATAAATTCATACTTTCATTCGTGAATTGTAAACTCTTTATTCATGAAGATACCAATTGTGTTTTTAAATTTATCATGCCATGCTTCAAATATTAACTTATTTCAAGTAAATGCTCATTAAAAGTTAAGGTGTAGTCCCCAGAGGGGGGGGGGGTAAATTGGGTTATTTAAAATTTTCTTTTAATTCTTTTCAAGAATTCTTAACCACTTGTTACTTTAACAACCACACAACAAAGCTTTTCAATCAATCCATAAACCAATCACAACACAAGTAAACAATACTTCAAACAATCAAATAACCACTCAAACACAAAATACCAAATTAAGATACACTATGCAACTCTTTGGAAATTTTAGTTTTTGCAAGACCTCAAGATATTTGCTTGTTTGTACCCCTATGAATTTATGTAAGCCCTGTAGTGAATGAATTTGATTTCTTAATATGATGCACAATATGAAATCCAACACTCCTTCCAAGAACTTGAACTTTAAATAAACTTTCATGGGTGTTAACCAATCAATGTACTCCCTTACGGTTTTCACAATTTGTATTGATCAACTAACGTACTTCCTTTTGGTTTCCTCAAATCCCAAAATCAAATTAATCTGTAGTTTATTTAATATCCAATCCATGCAGTGTATATGATCAAATATTAAACTCAACCACGCAGTTAATATATGCTGAAAAGTAAAGAGAGTAAGGAAAGAGAGTGACACCACGTTTTTATGAGGTTCGGCTTATCCTCAGCCTACGTCCTCACCTTACGCCAATACCACCTAAGGATTCCACTATATCATTCCTTTTTTGGGCGGAACAAACCGTTACAAGTGATACCCCATGCTTAGACACTCCTTCAGTAGGCTAGAGCAACGCCTCTCCAAGCGATACCCCATGCTCGATCACTCTTTCAATAGGCCAGAGCAATACCTCTCCAAGCGATACGCTAAGCTTGGTCCAACGATCCAACAACTTGGAATTGTCAATCACTACAAGGAAACAATAGATAATATTTGCGTATAATAACACTCTCGCATAGAGCATATTAGTACAATTTCAAACACTAGATACTTCAATATTTAAATATCAAATTGAAATAAGATTGAAGCTCAAGTAAGATTTCACTAATATCCTTCTCTAGATGAGAATCAGTAGTAGAAATCAGAGTAGGATGGATCAGCACTTCATTATTCTCAGCTAATCAGATTTTGCAATGAGTGGGCAAAAAAGAGCTTTGAAAGAGCAAGTGTGCTTTCAGCTTTGAAACTTATTTTTCAATTCATTGTTATAATTTCATTTGCAAAACCATGTATTTATAGGCTTAGAAAAGTAATTTCGTGTTGCCTAAGATTACTTGGAGTATCCCCCAAGTTTTCATAAATTTTGGGGCACAAGAAACCTTTATTTAGATTTTAAAACATTTAAAAAATTAGCTGTTAAATAGTGTTCAGACCACTGAAGTATCGAGTTCAGTATTCTGATGTTCCTTAACACATTGAAAATTTTGAACTAGACACAGGGTTAGACAACTGAACTGAGGGTTCAGTCTTCTGAAGTCCTAGATCAAACGACTAAACTAAGGGTTCAATCTTTTGAGGGTGTACTGCCTCTTTTGTATTCCTTCAGAAAAATATTCAGTAGGCTAAACTAATTCTTTAGTCTTATGAAGAACTTCTTTAGTAGATTGAAGTAAAACTTTCAGTCTTCAGAGGTACATCTCCAGTCTTTTAAGGGTGCACCTTAGTCATCTGAGCAGACCAAATTCAAATTTTTCATTTTAGTTTTCAAAAATCCTTTTTACTCTCTTACTTTTATTACTTATAAAACATTTTCCAAGGTTTGAAATAAGGTCTCTAAGTCCATAATTACCCCTAAAGAGCTTTCAACATATTTCCGTAAGATATTTAAACACGAAGTACTTACATCAAGACTTCTTAAGACTTTTGACATTCTAAGCACTTAAGTCTTCATGCTTGTCTTTATTTGGCTTCATGTCTTCAAGCTTTAATATACTTTAAGCTTTTAGTAAGTTCTCTTTAACAGTCATGCTTTCATGATCTTCAAACTTTATTAGATCGTCTCTGAATTCATTTCTTTTAAGCTTCATTTGATCATCTTTCTTTGGAGTATAAGCTTTCATTGATCTTTGTGAGCACTTGACCCTGAATTCTCTTTCTTGAGTCCTGTCACATCATCACATAATCAAATATGTTAAGTTCCTTTGATTTGTTATCATCAAAATAAGATTTTAAGCCTTGAAAGTCCAACACTCATGGATACGAATATAAAAAACAATACCAATATCATATCATGCACTACTCATGGATATCAAGTTTTCAACTCAAATCTCTCTCCCTCTTTATATCAACAAGAAGATAAACCGAAATAAAGGTACTAAGGACCAAAACAAATTTCACATTTAGATTGCAATACAAAAGTCCATAAGCCAGCATATATTTCAATTACAATATGTTTATCCATTAGTCAATCATGCAAAAGATATATAATGTGATCCATCACTAGCATGTAAACTAATATGCTCAAGAATTAGTTTCATACTCATATATCAATATCATATCAAGATTCATGCTTCATAATCATGCTAAATAATTTCATGCTCAAATTTGCAATGTATACTGAGCCATAAAATCATCAATATAAGTCAAGTCATTATCATGTCTTTGGCAATATATACATGTCAGCATTTTAGCAGAGTCATAACTTAGTATTTAGTTCATATTATCATATCATTAGTATCTCACCATAAGCATATCAGAATATCAACATTTTGCACATAAGTATATAGCATATCAACATATCATATAAGCATGGAACATATTATTATCATTTGTGCATTGTGCTACAATTTTGCTCAAATTGTTCTCATGTTGCTCAAGTATCTCTCATTCTCAAATATCTCTCATTTTGCTTAACTACCTCTCATTTTTCTCAAATAACTCTCCCTCTTAATCAAAATACTCATGCAATAAGCTCAATGTGCTTCAGATTTTCTTTCTTTTGATTTCATATGAATACCCAAAATTCATATTGCTTTCCAAATCCTAATACTTTCTAAGTTAAGCCTGTACAAATCATCCTATGATTTTGGCCAACAATGCCATTTTTGTTTTTATTTGTCTCAATGTTATAGTCGTCAATAAGCTCTTAAACTCATCTTTAAGATTTTCCATTTCAAATAGTTCAATATCCTTGTATTAAATTCGATTAAGCAACTTTTTTAATTTCTAAAAGGGAATACCTAAAATCTATGGAGTCATTGGTTTATGAACTAGTCTTTCTTGGGTCCAGATGGTTTAACAAAAGATGTTTCTTTTACTTTCCAAACTTATTTAGTTTTCACACTCTTTCTCTTTAATGGACATTCAAAATTTAAACATCCCTTCTTCTTACATAGGAAGCATGTAGTGTGAGTGTAAGCATTAGGGAAGTGCTAACATAGTCTTTGGAGGCTTTCGTAAAGTACCCCATATAGAGGTTCTTTTTCCTTATATTTTCAACTCCATTGAACCCTTTGCCTACTTTATTCAAAGACATTCTTTGTGCATCAATCATTCTATCAAAGTTCTCTTTTCCTCTAGTGAAATTGTAAATTATTTTAGCTTGATCCTCATTTTTCCACTTAAGATCACTGATTCTTGAGTCTAAAGAATTTTTACCCTTTTCTTGCAGCTTTTCTTGGTTTTGAGACATCTTGATAATTTTATTTTCTAGTTCAAAAATATATAAGTCTTTTTATTTATCCATGGAAGTTTTAGACTTTAAATATTCTAGTTATTTTATCACCTTCTCATTCTTGATTTCTAGTCTATTGATTTTTAAATTTTTTTTCTCTTTCAGCAAGTCTTAGAGATTCCAACTCTTTCATTACACCTTCATTCTTATTTTTCAATGATGTATATCTTTTAGTCACATTAACTAAGATCTTATGCACCTTGTATAGTTCATTTTGAAGTTCTTCATAAGATGGTATACTTTCATCATTGGATTTGTCTGATGAATCATTACAAGAATCATTAATTGATTTGGATGAGGAGTTTTCCTCATCATCCAATGCCATAAAGCAAGTGACCTCTTGGTCACTTAATTCATGGTCTTAACTACTTGTACTCATATTATCTCAAGTAGTCGCTTTCATTGCCTTTTTCCTTTTCTTTTTGGAATCTTTCTTAAGTTGTCGACAACCTAATTTTATATGTCTAACTTTCTTACAATTATAGCATATTGGAGGTTCAGCCTTTGTTTTCTTTTTACTAATCTACTTTTCTTCTTCTTCTTTTGATTTTGAGTTTTGGATTTTTCTTGTAAATTTATTCTTCCTTCTAAGAATTTTTGCAAGTTTCTTGGATATAAAGGCTATTTCATTTTCATCCTTCTCTTCTTCATCTTCATCGCTAGAGTTTACGTTTGAAGCTTTAAAAGTAATGGGTTCCTGGGCTTTAGATTTTCCACTTCTTTCATTCATAGCTATCTCATACGTGAGAAGGGATTTTATGAGTTCATCTAGTGAGGTGTTTTAAAGATTTCTTCCTTCTGTTATAGTCTTTTGGTTCCCAAATGGGTGGAAGACCTCTAAGGATTTTATGGATCATCTCATAAGTGGAGTATGTTTTTCCTAAAGCGTTTAAGAAATTTATGATATGTGTAAACCTAGTATACATATTTGTTATGGTTTCATCAGGATTCATCCTAAAGTGAAAAACCAAGGTGTAGTCCCAAAAGGGGGGTGAATTGGGTTATTAAAATTTCTTTCAAATCTTTTTATAAATTCTTAACCTCTTTTAATTCTTTCAAATATTTTTTGACTTCTTGTTGATTTAGCAATAACACAAAATTCAATGTTCTTTTATTCAATCCACAACCACATAATCATTTAATCAATCAACAAAACCAACTAAGCACAATATATTTAAGCAAGATATAAGATTCAACTTTCAGCTTTTGCAGCCCTGTGTATTTGATTCAAGCCCTGTAGTGAATGTAATTTGATTTAATACAAACCACAACTCAAATCCCAAACAACTTAGAATTTAAGTAAACTCTCAGTTAATTTGTCTTTGGATTAAACCCGTGCAGTTTATATGTTTGTTGGAATTTAAAGAGAGTAAGGGAAAGAGAGAGACACCACGTTTTTTATGAGATTCGGCTTATCCCCAGCCTACATCCTCGCCTTTGGCAAACCACCAAAGGATTCCACTATACCAGTTCCTTTTCGGGCGGAACAAAACCGTTACACACTCCTTCAGTAGGATAGAATAATCACCTCCCCAAGCTAATCAGTTGTATGTAATAATTTTTTGTTTTGGGTTGGTTTTGGGGGAGTTTTTGATTGGTCATTGTAATCTTCCAGGACCATAAATGTAACCATGGTATTCCACCGCCATGAGTGAAGGTAATTAATAAAATTTTAATGTTTATCTTTAAGGATTGGTGCAAGAGATGAATAGCAAATTTCAAGAACGAAATTTTTATAAGGAGGGGAGGATGTAGAGACCCGTAAAAATAAAAAAAATAAAATAATAAAGGAAAAATGGGAGAAAATAAAGGAAAAGGAAAAAGAAAAGGGGAATCAGCAGGGCCTCATCGACGAGAGCTCTATGCTCATCGACGAGAAGATACAGAGAGCAAGAATTTCAAACCATTAAGGGTTTGTCGACGAACCCATTATCTTCGTCAACAAACGTCTTTCTATGGATTGTCGACGAACCTATTCTTCATCAACGAACTCCTTCATGTGACTCGTCGACGAAGACACGTGTCTCGTCGACGAGGCCACGTGGATAACTGTCTATAGTGAAAAATCAAAATTTTGGAGAGAAACTCATATTCTCTCAAA
The DNA here is from genome assembly GCF_029873635.1 of Malania oleifera. Lineage (NCBI taxonomy): Eukaryota > Viridiplantae > Streptophyta > Magnoliopsida > Santalales > Ximeniaceae > Malania > Malania oleifera. The sequence goes on along the minus strand of NC_080422.1, from coordinate 69,997,217 downwards.
TTCTCTCTCTCTACCTTCGGACTCTCCACCTTCTCTCTTCAAACCTGACTCATGTTACCCCGTTGCAATTATCAAAAGTTACCACGATGATCCCAAGGTGATTCTCTACAAGATAGCCAGAGTAGATTGTTGATTTGAGGTTCTTAGGCACCATCCCAAAATTAGGGTAAGTATGTTATTTTAGAGTTCATATGATTATTTGGTATATGTGGACTCGAAAAATGTGTTAGATGATAAATATACTGGGGTTTGAGTTGATTGAACTAGGCAAAATGTGATTTCAGGGTTTGGAGTTTTGGATGCCATGGGCGTGGTTTATGGCCTTAACAGGCTTTACAAGAATCAGGTAAGGGGATAGACTAAGTCAGATATTTTTAGAAAATTTATTATTGAATATATAGTATTTAATTCAGAAATTTATATATGTGATTAGTATAGTTTTTGGGAATACTGATGTTGAACTAAGGAAACCTTGATTTCAAAATTAATATTATTTTGTTCATAAAATATGTTTTTCCAGGCCAAATAATATAATATAATATAACAATACACACTTGTGTGGCTTGAGTATAGATAATTCTGCTACAGACTTATATCATGTCAGAATATTTTACATTTTCACAAAACAAGCATGATTTGACAATAGTTTTAGAAAGATGATAAATAGTACAAAAATTAAGATATTTTCAGTATATTATGATAATACAGCCAGCCCAGATGCCGTGATAATTTAGCTGGCATAGATGCCATGATCGATTTTAATATGATGATATTCAAAAACTATGAAATGACAAGTTTCTATACAAAAATACGTATATGTTAGATATTACTCAGAAATCAGAAAATGATATTTATTTACAGAAATAATATGTGGAATGTATTATATAGTAACATAAGCCGGATGGTTTACGCATGTTATGAGTACAGTACCATAGCTAGCTAGCCAGATTAGATAATGTACCCCTAGGTGCCGATCCGAGAAGTGTTGTGGGGAGTAGGATGGGCAAACCAGGTTGGTGTATAGCCAACAATGCAACCACACTATTTAGGAAGTGTGGGTCGGAGGCCGATTAGCCGAAGTATGGCAGAGAGTAGGATACCCACTTTGTACTGACTCGTGAAGTGTTGCGGAGAGTAGGACGGGCAGACCAGGTTGGGTGGGCAATTGTGCGTAGCTATGTCATGTTTGACTTAGCCTGGTAGGCCAGCTAGTGTTAAGTCCAGCCTACGGGCCACACAACCCGAATCATGTGGAGTTAATTCATGATAGACAACTATCCATCCAGGGTATGATTTCAATAATATATAGATTTAACGGATGATTTAAATTATGCGAAAAATTATCATGTTATAGTATGCTTATGTTTAAAAGTACAGATTTCCATGTGATATGAGTTACAGTTTAATATATATATACATTACAGTTATATTACTTGTAGTGTATGTTTATAACACGATAAAACTCATGTTGCCACACACTGATATTAGTCTATCTCCCTTACTGAGAGGTGTCTCACCCCAACATTACAAACATTTCAGGAAACCCCGACAGACGTGTAGAGCAAGCTCGTAATAGAGGAGTTCGTTGGTACTACCCTAGTTGTAGGGTAAGTAGTCGAGTCGGAATCATAATGGATTTATGGGGTATATATGTGTATATTTGGAAACAGTAAAACTCTAGTATTGTATATAAGTTAAGTATATTATGGTTTTTGCTGCTTAAATGACATATATGTATAAACAGGTAAATTCCTGCTACCTATGGGTCCAGGTTGACTATGACTACATTTTATGGTATCAGAGTATTATTAGTATGTGGAAAATAAAATAGAAATAAATATAGCAAAAATTGGGATTATGACACCCGACGTGTGGTCGGAAAAGGGAGACTAGCCCTGTGAATAGACCCGGACTTGTTCAGACTGGGTTAGGAGAGTACTGAATTGGTTCAGACCTGGTTAGGAGAACTAGGTGCACCATCCTGGTAAGGTATTATAAACGGTGTTGCTCCACCCGCAAGTAAGCAAGTTAGTGGAATCCTTTTGCTTGTGAGCTTGAGGCAAGGACGTAGGTGGTATTGGCCGAACCCCGATAACATATTTTGTGTTGACTCTCTATTTAATTTCCGCACTTTCGAATTTCACATTTGTATGCTAGTTCTTGAACTGCTATGAATGTTTTATTTGCTTTTAATATCTGCATACAAATTTATTTGGGGAGTACTAAGCTTGCTATATTGTCTTGATCATTTGCTCAGTTTTATATTAATGGGTAATTGGCATTTACTTAGAAAGACCCTAGGTTGCTAAATACTGATTGTTTGATTAAACCTAGGAAGAATTTTTTACATACCCAATTCACCTCCCCTCTTGCGAATACACCAATTCCAATATCAGGTATATTTATGAAAATCTGACATAATCAAACTCACTTACAAATAAGTTTGGATATATATACATTTTATAAAAATCTGACATAATCTAACCCACTTACAAATAAGTTTGAATATATACACATTTTATAAAAATATGACATAATCTAACCCACTTACAAATAAGCTTGGATATATATACATTTTATTTATAAAAAATACAAAAAGAATCTAATATAATCTAGTCCACTTACCTTGATCTATTCCTCTAATATGGTGGAAGATGAATTCCTAAAGTGAGTTGGGAAAAAGTAAAAGAGTACAAATTTTAAGCATGTAAACAATTTCAGTCCCCCATTAAATCTTTTTCCTCAATTTCCCTTCAATTCCTTCTTAAAATTTCTTATGAAAATTAACTTACAATTTGTTCCTATTTATAGAGGATTGAAGAATGACATCTTTGTAATTTTTGTATGCTGCTTCCTTGCTGATTACGTAGCCTGTGGAAGATTAGATTGAAGTTTAATAATTTTGCATTGGGTCTCGGCATGCATGCATGGGGAAAAGAAGGTTTTGAATACAAAGGAGGTTACATAAACTTGCATGCATTGCATGCAAGCTGCCAGTAAAAAGAAAAAGGTACTTTGCATTAATGAATACAACTTGCATTGGGAGAGTAGAAAAAGAAAAAGACAAGAGAGAGAGAGAGAGAGAGAGAGAGAGAGAGAGAGAGAGAGAGAGAGAGAGAGAGAGAGAGAGAGGCTTGCATGGGGAGTGATCTCATTTAATGCAACGAAACAATATCAAGAGGAGAGGGAGCTTAAATAATATATTAAAAGATAAAGGTGTACTTGCGGAAGGAGTTTACTAGCAAAGGGAGTGGGAAAGTTTGTATGGGATAAGAAAGAAAAGACAAGGGAGTTAATAATAATAATAATAATAGTAATATATTAATTATTTTATCTTTTGTTATATATATATATATATATATTACTACTTATTATTTGTTGAATTTTTGAGTTTGATCCCTATTTTGATGCTAACAAAACACATGTGTCTTATCTCTGTGTTAAGTGTTTGAATAGGGTTTTAATTTGGCACACACATAAGACAAAAGGAAATGGAAGCCAGAAGCACTTAAAGAGCACATGCTCTTGGCGCATTCCATGAAGAATGAAAAGAAAAAGAAGAAGAAGAAGATATTTTAGTTTATTTGTATATGCAATTTATTTTTTTTAATTGGTCTATAACAATGCATTGCATGCATGATGTAAATGAAAGCTCAGAACGACCATAGACAGACCCTAGGGACCAACAAATTTTCAAGAAAATTATTTAGGGCCAAAATTAATTTTGTGAAGATTAGTCGACCGACGTTGGATTTTTAGGCCTAATTAAAAAGCATGGGTCAACTGACCACACATCAGGCCAAAAGTCAAACATTTGACTTGGCTCGGTCAATCGACCTGCTTATGCCTTAGACCCCTTGGTCGACTGACCGCGCTGTTTGCCAAAGTCAAAGTTTTGACCAAGGCTCGATCGACCGACCCAATCTTGAATGTAGCTTTCATGGTCGACCGACCTTCAAGAATTTGAATTTTCACCTTCCTACTTCAAAAACGTCATGGTCGAACGAACCTTATGAGTGGCCAACCGACCTTTTGTCTTGGTTGACCGAACCTACGAAGGGTTCCATGTTGCCTTTTGTTCGGTCAACTGACCTGTTCCTAGGTCGACCAAACCTCTCGGGTTGGCTTATTTTTTAACCGCTAATTGTCATTAATTTTTCACTTAATCTTTTCTAAAACGACAAGTGTATCCCCAATGGTCATAAAATTCCCAGAGTCTATATATACCCTGTGATGCCCCGAACCCAAAACTGGGCCCGGAGTGTTATTCTAAAAATAAATCTCTGATACCATATAATTAAACAGTAGAAGATCTTCATAACAATTACTAGAACACTAAAAACCATCATTTATTACAACTAAAAATCCCAATACAACAAATAGGATTCTGAGATCATCAATACATTAATAAAACAATATAACTCTCTACTGGACATTCTATCCCACCCTATGCTTCCACTACGCTACTCTGATTACTGTCATACTCCACAGGGTATCTGAAAAATGTTAGAATAATCATGGGGTTAGACACCTCTCAACAAGACGAAATACATTATTATCAGTGTGTGGTAGATGAGTTCTATTGTGACAATTATTTATATATATGTCTCTTATATTACCCCTAAATATACTCAACATCAGTATAATCAATATGATGTAGTTAGATAAGTCTAGTAACGTAAGTTTTACGACATATCACACACAAGATAAAACAGTTTATAATAAATCTACTAATGTAAGATTTATGACATATCATAAACAATATAATGCCATTCAATTACATCTACTAACGTAGGTTTTATAACACATCACAAATAATTAAATTTACACTTTTATAGCACTTCTATATGCCGCACAAGCCTTCTCCTTCGACTTATATGCCACATAGACCTTCAGCAACAATATAGACTTCACACAGAGTTTCTATACTGAGCATCACCATTTCAATTTATACGCCACACAGGCCTTTGACATCAGTATAGACTTCACACAGAGTTTTTATATTGAGCATTACCACTTCATATTTATATGCCACACAGGCCTTCAACATCAGTATAGACTTAACACAGAGTTTTTATATTGAGCATCACCACTGCAATTGGTACGTCACACAAGCCTTTGGCATCAATATATAGTTCACACAGAGTTTCTATACTAAGCACCACGACTTCATATTATTACCCCTAAGTATACTCAACATCAGTATAATCAATATGATGCAGTTAGATAAGTCTACTAATGTAAGTTTTACGACATATCATACACAACGTAAAACATTTTATAATAAATCTATTAACGTAAGATTTACGACATATCACAAACAATATAATGCAGTTCAATTACATCTACTAACATAGGTTTTACAACACATCACAGATAATTAAATTTACACTTCTATAGCACTTCTATAAGCCACACAAGCCTTCCGCATCAATATAGACTTCACACAAAGTTTCTATACTGAGCATCACTACTTCAATTTATATGCCACATAGGCCTTCGGCTTCAGTATAGACTTCACACAGGGTTTCTATACTGAGCATCACCACCGTTAATTTAAGTATAATCCCAAGAGGGGGGTGAATTGGGTATTTAAAAGTATTTTGGTATTTCAATCCTTAATTGAAAATCGAACCATACAAGCAAAAATTTGGATATACATCGATATTAGTATTATACAACTTAATTGATTTAATCAATGGATATCTCAATTAATTCAGTATTACTAAATTATTTTCATGTATTTTAGATATTCATATATACTAATATTTAAAACATGCAAAGCAGATATAATATGAATATAAGTGCGGAAATATAAGGAGAAAGAGAGAGAGAGAGAGAGAGAGAGAGAGAGAGAGAGAGAGAGAGAGAGAGAGAGAGAGAGAGAGAGAGAGAGCGAGTGCAGACACCAGATTTTTAATGAGGTTCGGAAAAACTCAGCCTACGTCCTCGTATTGGGAAAAAACCCTAAGGATTCTATTGTTCTGCTCCTTAAAATAGGACGGAGCTTTCCATTACACTCCGCTGCTTACAAGAGGCACAACTTCCTCCTACTCCACTGCTTACAAGAGGTACAGTTTCCTCCTACTCCGCTGCTTACCAGAGGCACAACTTCCTCCTCTCCAGTTCACAACCCAAATAGTTGATACAATAGATTGATAAAATTTTTGAACACTCTGATGCTTCTCAACAAGCTTATGAGTACAATAAAATTCCTAAAACATATTCATAGGATATAATCTTGAAGCTCAATGAGTGTATATGATGTTTTCAATAATATTTTTTCAATAATCAAATATATGATCTTTGTATATATATATATATATATATATGATATGTTTGCTCCAAAGATCTAAACTTCATTTAAAAAAAATTTCTCCACAAAAGATATCTCAAAAATATTTATTTTGGAGATTTTAGGATTTGCTCTCAAATAACTTTTGCAACAATGAAATACAATGAAATCTTTGAATAAAGTATAAACATGAATGCTTTCTAATATCTAAGATCTAGAATAAACTTTTCCCAAAAGATTTATCAAACAACTGATATATAAAAAGCTAGGGTTCTTGGTCTCATTAACATATTAAATAAAAATATGGGAGAAGAAAAACTTTTACAATGAAGATTAAATGCCCAAATATAAAACCTTGTACACCAAACCTCAATATCAAACGTGCTAGCAAAATGTGTGCATGAGAGCACTTTGTAATTATGAGAGAATGCCTAAAAGATGTTTGAACTTGATAGAGTTTACGCAAGGTATGCAAAAGTTGTTCAACTAGGGTTTAGGGTTGGAATTTATAAACATGGTCGGAAGATGGGCGTATCTTGACCGTTGGATCATTAAAAACTTATTTTTGTTAATAAAAAATCTGCCCGTTGCGTGCTGGAGCATCAGTCTGCTCGACAGACTCATCGAGGAGTGCACACATTCGTTGATGAGTGTTCAACACTCGTTCGTCGATGAGAACATGAATTCATAGCCGAATGGCCTGTCTGAGATTTTTGAGCTCTCGGTATTTGCTTGTTGACAAGAGCAGAGCATTCATTGTTGAGTGACCTTATGAATTCGTCGATGAGGCCATGATGTTCGTCGACGAGGCCTTTGTTTTCCAGAATTATTTTGCCTCTAAAATGTCCATCCAACCTATAACTAATGTAAATAGATTTTTCATGAAATGCATGAGTCTTAAGGTCAGTCTAAGGTCTTTTTGAGCTTTCAACTATATCAAAAGAGATATGTAAATACAAGTGAGACTAATCACACATTACAACTGAAAATCTGAAGTATCTTCATCCTTTTGCTCTTTTAATTTCATGAAATGTGTCAGATTTAATGTGCTTCAAGTTCCTTATGGCTTCCACAACATTCGTATCATCCGTGCGTGCTAAATAATGATCCTGCTAAAAGGCTCAATGCACAGATAAGATAATTGTGTTTTTTCATTATCAAAATGGAATTGAACTCAAAAAGTCAAAAATCTCGCCCTTTTTGATGATGACAAGTACAAGAGCAATATGCATAAATTTCAAAATAGACATTGTAATTCAATTATATCTAATAAACATTGTAATTCAATTATATCAAGAGAGAAGACACTGTAAACCATATGCATCAAGATTTAACAATAAAGCATATGCACAAATCTCATTTAAAATTTAAAGCTCGTTTAAAAAAATACAAGGAGTATATCATTTTGCTCAATAATCCTCTCCCCCTTTTGGCATCAGTAAAAGGGTTAAGCTTAGTTAAAAATAAAAAAAAATAAAAAATTCTTAGCTTAAAAAAAACTCCCCATTTTTGAAACAATTTTTATTTAGCTCAATAAAACTCTCCCTCTTTTTGAAAAAACTTTCTCCTTTTTGGCATTTAAGCTTATACAAATAGTATAACTGGCCATAAAAAAAATTAAAATGACATGAAATATAGTTGGACCAAAAATGTCTACAAACCATTTCAATTTTAAAGAATATATCATAAGACCCATCAAAGATTAGAATTTAAAACATACGACAAATGATAGCAAAATAGTAAGTTTAAGCATGATTTCCATCTAAATAGTTCGCATGCATTTTCATGTTCAATCAACAAACCAGTCATGCTAGCTCCAAAAAAAATATTCATTTCAAAAAGAATATAACTAGAAAGCTTAACCATATGGATCATAAATACAGACAATTTAAATGCAAGATCATACGGAAAATTTTGATCCTTTTTGGTATAGTAAAATATTTTCATTTAAGATTTATAGAGAAATTATCAGACTTTAATGCACATACCACGATACAACGCAATGCATATCTAAGCATAAAAATATTGATGAGCATAACAAGATAGGAAATAATTTTCAGATGCTCCCCCTATAGGTTTGAATACTTGCTAAGATGAAATGAAATGCTTATACTTATCAAGGATTAATTTCACTGTTAATTTCAAGTCATATAAGCAATCATTTTAAAATATCTTAGACCAACTATTGTGATACCATGATACACATGAGTTCTTTATGCTTTTTCCCTAGGAATGGAGCTTAGCTCCCCTAAATATTTTTCAAGCATGCATTATCGAATAAGAATGAGGATAAAATTTTCATTTTGCATTCACTCATCCTTTCAAAAACATTTTAACATTTATTCTATCATAATCATCTTATCACTTGGTTTTATTTTGGAAAGATTTAACGAAATTACGACAGCATGCCGCCTGTAAATTGAGTTTTTTTCATAAAAACATGTACCTAAAATCTGGTTGTTTTCAACAAGTAATTTATCTCAAACATGCAACAACCTAAAATATCTACCAGCATGCAATTTTCATCACTACATCAGCTATGCAGGTGGCGTTCCAAATTAAGCATGCAATCAGGTAGCTCAACTAACAAATTATAAACTATAAAATATCCATTAAAGAAATTTAGTCATATAGTATAATATGGAAAATAATTTGTAATACTGTTTTCATAAAGACATATGGGCACAAAGAAAAATTATGAGAGCATAAAGTCATAAATTTAAAAAGAAATGCTCCCCCTGAGTTTTGCACTATTGCTTTCTTATGTGTTTACCATTTTTCAAGATCGTAGCTAAGTGTTTTAAGATTTTCAATGATTTGAGCTTAGCGTTAAATGTTTTAGCTTATAGGACCAAAAAGTTATAAACAACTCTTCTTAATGGTCATAAGCCTATATTGTCTTTTTTTCTTATGGATCTCAACGCATAGGTTTATTAGATATTTGCATTTTTATATATATATTGAAAACTATTGCAAATAATTTAGCCATTTGACATATTGAAAAGCTTCTAATAGATTTGACTTGAAGTTTGAGAGTTTGTGAAGTGAGATTTGACAAAAACTCTTATCAATTAAATTGCTATTAAGTTTAGAAAAGTATTCATTATAAGTGGACATTATTCGTAATATTTTCTTGGAAGTGAATATATGTCAAACTTCGTAGATAAGATGAATGTTGCTTTTAAGGTATTTCTTATTATCCCACCATTGGATGGTACCTTATAAGTATGTCTTCAATTTTAAGCAAGGGTATGAGGTTAGGATAGAGGAATATTTACTAGATATGATCGTGGTATGGTAAAGACTAGGATAGAGGAATCTTTACTAGATATGATTGTGGTATGGTAAAGATTTCTTATGGAAGAGATAGAATTAGTGTAATGATCCAAAGAATAATGGTATTTAAATAATAAAAGAAAGGGAAATGGAAATAGGAACAGAAGGAGGTAGTCGACTTCGTCGACGAACACAGGGGTTTCGTCGACGAGGGTGCTTCAGGATCTCATCGACGAAGTTCCGTATCATCGAAGAGAAGATACCGAGAGAGAGGATTTTTGAAAGCTTGAAATTCGTCGACGAGGGTTGAGGTTTGTCGACGAACTTTCTATAGGACTCGTCGACGAGGTGACATGGCTCGTCGACAAATCCCGCAGTATAAATAGGATTAAATGTGATTTTTTAGTTCATTTTCTACACAGAATCTCTCTCTCACTCTCTCATCCTTCGGTTCCTTACCCTTCTCTCTAAGATCTCGGGCCAATTTTCTTCTAGTTTGATTATTTGAAGCCAGCACGGCGCTCCTGGGAAAGTTCTCTGCAAGTCCGCCGGAGCGGATCGTCAGTGGGGCTAAGTTGGAAACCATCCTAAATCCAGGGTAAGACTTTCTACTCAGTATTTGCCTATTTGACAACTGTAGAAAATGTAATACACGTAGAAATACTGAATTTTAGTTCTGGGAAATGTCGTTTTCAATATGTTGAACAGGGAACCCTGCAAGTGCAGGAGTGTATGATCTAGAGGTCTTTTAGGACACAGGTAAGGGCATAAACTAAGCTAATATTTTATGAAAAGTATGTGTAATATTACAGTATTTGACTTTAGAAAAATAAATATATTTATATATGATTTATATTTGGGAAATACTGCTGAAAATGATGGTATGTTAAATATTTGAAAAACCTGTTTCGTGTGCCATGCGTTGAAATTGATATGAAATATTGTTTTCTTGGAATATGATAAGATATGAACTTTTATAATGTGAAAACCGGCGTACGGGCCGTGATTTTGATATATTTTCCGGCATACAGGCCAAGCTATGTGTATGATTTGCCGGCATACAGGCCGAGCTATGTGTATGATTTCTCGACGTACAGGCCGAGCTATGTATATGATTTGTCAGTGTACAAACTAAGCTATTGATATGATTTTCCAGCGTACGAGCTGAGCTATGGATATGATTTGCCAGCGTACGGGCCGAGCTATGGTAAAATGTGAAATACTGGCGTACGGGCCAATGATTTTCATGATATACGTATATATGAAAAATGATATAATTGACTTGATAATTAATGATATGAAATATCCAAGTATCACAGTTTCAGTATATGTTATATGTCATCAGAACCTGGTTGACTTGGTCTATGCTAGCACTTGCATGGTACCGTTGCCATGTGTCCATGGTCATCATGATCATGATATTTGTGTTAACGCGGCTATACGGAGTGGTGTGAGATTGGATGGTCGATGTGGTTTTTAAGAAGTTTGTGAGCGCCCCTAGTATACAGACCAGGTCTAGCAGACTCATCAGACTTACAGACTGTACTATTGACTTGGTAGTGGTCGACCAACCATTGTCAGGTCCCGCCTTCGGGTCACACAACCCAGTCATATGGGGGTAATACATGAAAATAGCCAGCTAACCTACCAGGGTTGTTTTCATATTATTATTTATATAAGATAAGTTATGCTATGGAAACCATTATGTTCTGTCATGTTTGATTATACATGCTTTCCCAGAAATGATATATATACAGTTTTACTCATTATGTTTATGATTATATGTATATCACAGACATGCTCATGTTGCCACACACTAACGTTAGTTTATTTCCCTTACTGATAGGTGTCTCACCCCAAAATTTTATAAACATTTCAGGAGCCTCTAATAGGAGAGCGAGTAAAGCCTCGCTGATCTACTACGGTTGGTCTGCCCTTCCAGAAGGGTAAGTGTTTTGATAGGGTCGGATGTATTTTTTGGGATGGCCCTAAGATATCTTTTGGGTTGTGTAATGTGTGTATATAAATACTAAGGTTGTAGTAACTCTGGTATTGTGATATATGGTATAATGAGATATATATGATTGTATGTTTCCTGCTGCTTAGACTTCCGCATTGTAATTCTGATTTATCCCTGGTGCCCACAGGTCCAGGTGGATTATGATCTGCTGAGTTTTGTGATATTGATTTTATTATATATAAAAAATGAGGAAATTAAGCAAGTCGTCACATTTAGTGTAAATCAAAATTAGGGAATTTTATATTTTAAGCACAAAGGAATATTTATTAAAATGTCTTGATAAACCATTTGGATCCCTTAGAGAATTCCACTAATTTGATTACAACGGGATATCTTTTACTAAGCACTTGATAGATATAGAATTTATGATTTATGTTACTCATTTTGGAAGTATAAGGTTCCTAATAATTTATCTAGTTAAGCTAACAACCTTTTTGTAGAGACTCAGAAAATTGAATTAATGAGAAAGTAAAAGAAAAGAAGGTTTTTGGTTTGGTGTAGACAAACTGTCAACGATTTGGTGGGAGACCAGAAAAACCGGCGACGGTTTTGCATTTACTACGGGTCGATTACAAGTAAAACGGTAAAACAGGGCGGATCAAAGACTTAAACCCTCAACGATTTTGTGAGGGGTGTAGAAAACCATCGACAGTTTTGTCCACGGTGTTGATTTTAAAAAGGGGTTGCGAGCTTCATTTGTTTTAAACAAATAAAAATCTCTCTCTCTCTCTCTCTCTCTCTCTCTCTCTCTCTCTCTCTATGAACCCTACGATACCCTCTCCCTTATCTCTATGATTTGGCTCCGATTATAACCTGAATTGATGATCAGGAACCACCACGATTATCTAGGGATCATTCTCTACAAGTTGATCAGAGCGGATTGTTGATTTGGGGTCCTTGGGCACCACCCCAAAATTAGGGTAAGTGAGTTATTTTAGTGTTTAAATGATTATTTGGAATATGTAAACCCAGGAAATGTGTTGGATGATAAATATACTAAGGTTGAGTTGATTGAACTAGGGATAATGCAATTTTAGGGTTTGGAGCTCTAAACGCCACGGGTGTGGTTTAGGGTTTTCAGCAAGCTTCTCAGGAAACAAGGGGATAGATTAAGTCAGGTATTTTCAGTAAATTAATAATTAAATGTATAGTATTTCATTCAGAAAGGTATATATATGAATTAATATAGTTTTTGGGAATACTGATGTCGAACTGAGGAAACTTTGAAAACAGATTTAATATTATTTTGTCAACAAAATATGTTTTCTTGGGTTAGATAAAATATTACAGAGTAGTACTCACTTGTGTGTTGCATGAGTATAAATTTTATAGTAAATAATGGTATGTCAGAATATTTTATGAATTCACAGTACAAGCATGAATTGACGACAGTTTTTAGAAAAACTATAAATAGTACAGAAATTATATTTTCAGTATATTATGATATTCAGCCGGCGGAGATGCCGTGATATTCAGTCGGCGTAGATGTCATGATATTCAGCCGACGCAGATGTTGTGATATTCAGCTAGTGCAGATGCCGTGATATTTAGCTGGCGTAGATGCCGTGATATTCAGTAGGCGCAGATGCCATGACTAGATATATTTATAATAGATATTGAGAAATATTATTATTATACACAGAATCATGAAACAGTATTATTACAAATATTATAGAATCATGATATTTCAACTTATACAGAATCATGGTTATTTCAGTTATAAAAAATCATAGTAAAATAGTAATATAGAGATACAATATTATATAGTATCAGATCCCTAATGGGCTAGAACAGATTACAGAGCATGGTACCATAGCTAGCTAGCCAGATCAGACAGTGTAACCCCTGTGTGCCAAAACCTGAGAAGTGTTGCGGAGAGCAAGATAAGTGAACCAAGTTGGTGTTTGCCAGCTGTATAATCCGTATGTGCCAAACCGAGAAGTGTTGTGGAGAGCAAGATGGGCAGATCAAGTTGGTGTTAGCCGACAGTGTAACCCATGTGTGCCGACCCGAGAAGTGTTGCGGAGAGTAAGATGGGCGAACTAGGTTGGTGATAGCCGACAGTGAAAACACACTATTCAGGAAGTGTTGTGTCAGAGGCCGATTAGCCCCGAATTGTTGCGAAGAGCAGGATACCTACTGTGTGCCGACCCAAGCAATGTTTTGGAGAGTAGGATGGGTGGACCAGGTTGGGTGGGCAATCGTGCGTAGTTATGACATATTTGACTTAGCCTAGTAGGCCATCCATGGTTAAGTCCAACCCTCGGGCCGCACAACCCGATCATGCGGGGTTAATTCATGATTTAGCCACCCATCCAGGGTATAATTTCAGTAATATACAGATATAGTAGATTATTTATATGTATACAGAAATTTAGTATGATACAATATGTTATGTTGATTTACGATTTCTTCAAATTTATACACAACAATTTTATCTGACTTGTCAAATGCAATTAAATTATGTACATATTTTCCTTACCTATCACATACAGTTTATCACGAATAGTATATGTTTATAACATAATAATACTCATGTTGCCACACACTGATATTAGTCTATCTCATTTACTGAGAGGTGTCTCACCCCGGAATTACAAATATTACAGGAAACCCAGATAGACGAGCGGACCGAGCTCCGAAATAGAGGAGGCTGATAGTGCTACCTTGACTAAAGGGTAAGTAGTTGGGTTGAAATCAGGATGGATTTTTTTGGGATATGACCCCAGGGTATTTATGGTGCTTTTTGGGATGTATATATGTATTTTGGTTACCGTAAAACTCTGGTATTGTATATAAGGTTGAATAAATCATGGTTTCCGCTGCATAGTTGTCATGTATGTATGGTTAGGTATATCCCCAGTTTCCTTTGGGGTCCGGGGTTGATTTAATTTATATTTTATGGTATCAAAGTTATTATTTTTATTATTGTGTGGAAAAAAATATAGCAGAATTTTTGGGACGTCATAGTTGTGGTATCAGAGCCTAGGTTGCTAGGTTCTGTAGACTTTAGTGCACAATAGAAACAATATCAAAGTATAGGAATAGATCTTGGAGAGGAGAGTAAATGGGGTACATCAAGATTTTAATGAGTCAATGTTGGGAAGTTAAGATAAGAATTTAGGGTTTTGTTCCATAGTCTGGAAGCAGGATTTCCATAGTGGTTTCTATGTCTATCCAGGGGTGACGGTTTTAGGAAAGTCATAGTAAACTATTGTTAGGTTGTGTTTCTAAATTGTTGGACTGAATCTTAAATTGATAATAAGGGCACTTGTTAATTGATGATATGAGATTTTAGTTAGATAAATATATTAGTTGTGTTATGAAGATAGGGTCCTCAGATTATGTTTATTTTCTTTTCAGAATGGACCCTGGGGGTAGCAATGCTCACGCCATTAGTGATGATGGTGCAGAGCTCTCTAGTATAGGCGGCGGTGATTCTGATGCAGTTCTGTGCAGTATAGCCTCAGCAGGTTATGGATGAGATTGCACGGAGCTCTAGGGAGCGAGGAGACCCATCAGCAGACCAGGATTGCACTATAGAGCAGTTCACCAAAATGAAGCCTCCGACTTTTACAGGGAGTACGAACTTGATTGCGGCAGAGAAGTCGATACAAGAAATGGAAAATATACAGATTGTACTATGTTGTACTGACAAGCAAAGAGTATTGATGCCACCTTCAGACTGACAAGAAAAGGCTGAACATTGGTGGTCTACTATAAGAACTCTAGAGGAGCAGAGACTGGTATATGTAGCCATGACTTTGAGCTGGTTTAAAGAGATATTCTTTAATCGATATTTCTCTACCACTAGTAGAGAAGCAAAAGTGGAGGAATTCTTGAACCTGACTCAGGGGCATCATTCCTGATGAGGCAAAGAAGTCAAAAGAATTTGAGAGAGGCTTGAGGTAGGAAATTTTTGAACAGGTGGTGGTGTTGAAAGTATAGGATTTCATAGAACTGGTAGATAAGGCCACCGTGGAGGAAGCGAGTAGGCAGAGGGGTGCTGAGGTGCAGGGCCAGAGGAAGAGACTCACACCTCCTAGATCTCAAACGGGTTCTAGTTGTGGCCCATGAAGGGGAGGTTAATACAGTGGAGGACAGAGGTAGGATACGGGGAATCGTGAGATGCAGAGCGAGCAGACTTATCTCGTTTGTCCTAGTTGCAGTAAGAGACACATATGAGAGTGTCGAGTGGGGAGAAATGTTTGCTATCGGTGTGGTAGAACTTATCACTTGGCATAAGACTGTCATGCATAGCGGATTAATGCTCTCGCTCTCAGACCATTCTGAGGAAATATCCAGGTGCCTCGAGGCAGTCAGTTGAGGAATACTGCGCAAGCGCGGGTCTACACATTGACACTGGGAGATGCTGAGGCAGTTAGCGATATGGTGACAGGTACCATTAATATGCTTTCAATTAAATCTATTATTTTATTTGACTTAGGAGCCACACATTTTTTCGTATCTATAGGGTATGTCAAATGATGTGGGGTAGAAACTCAGCTATTAGACACCGTGTTCTTAGCAACTACACTGAGAGGGTTTGTAGTGAGGTTTCAAAGGGTGCTTAGAGGCTATCCAATAGATATTCAGGGGAGAGTATTATTAGCTAACCTAGTAGTGTTAGACATGCATGGATTTGATATGATTTTGGGAATGGACTGGTTAGCTGCTAATTATGCCAGCATTGACTGTCATTAGAAAGGGGTGATATTCAGGCATCCTGGGGAGCAGGAGTTCAAATTTGTGGGGTCACGCATGTGTTCCTCACCATAGCTAGTGTCAGCCATTCGAGCGAGGAGGCTACTCCTGGATGGTTGTCAGGGGTATATAGTTTGTGTAAAGGAAGTGGCAGAGAAAGAATTGAAGCCTACCAATATTCCAATGGTGAAGGAATTTTTAGATATTTTTTCATAGGAGTTACATGGATTACCTCCCGATCATGAGATTGACTTTGCCATTGATTTACTTCTAGGGACGGTATCGATTTCTAAAGCTCCCTATAAAATGTCTCCAGCAGAGTTGAGAAAGTTAAAAGATTAGTTGCAAGACTTGTTAGATAAAGGATTTATCAGACGCAGTGTATCACCCTAGGGAGCCACAGTTCTATTCGTAAAGAAGAAAGAAGAGACGATAAGGATGTGTATAGACTACAGAGAAATAAATAAAGTAACAATTAAAAATAAGTATCTTCTTCCCCATATAGATGACTTGTTCAATCAGCTCCAGGGTACATGAGTCTACTCAAAGATTGATCTACGCTCTTGGTACCATCAAGTGAAGGTCAAGGCAGAGGATATCTCCAAGACAGCGTTTCGAACTCTGTATGGCCACTATGAGTTTTTGGTCATGCCATTCGGACTGACAAATGCTCCTGCTACATTTATGGATCTAATGAACAGAGTCTTCCATCAGTACTTGGACATGTTTGCAGTGGCTTTCATTAATGATATACTAGTCTATTCGAGGAGTTTCAAGGAGCACGAGACACATTTAAGGCTGGTACTTCAGGTATTCAGAGAAAGGAAATTATATGCCAAATTCAAGAAGTGTGAATTTTGGTTAGAGAAAGTTGCATTCCTTGGGCATGTGATATCCAAAGATGGAATCTCTATAGATCCTAGTAAGATAAAGGCAATGGTGAATTGGGTGAGACCAAAGAATGTTTAGGAGATCAGAAGCCTTTTGGGACTGGAATGATATTATTGCCGATTCATGGAGGGATTTTCTAGACTATCAGGGCCTCTGACATGCCTAATGAGGAAGAATGCTAAGTTTGAATGGAATGATGATTGTGAGCAGAGCTTTCAGGAGTTGAAAAATTGACTAGTCACTGCACTAGTTTTGACCATTCCATCAGGGGATGGAGATTTTGTGATCTACAGTGACACGTCCCTGAAAGGACTTGGGTGTGTATTGATGTAGTAAGGAAAAGTGGTGGCATACGATTCTCAGTAACTCAAGGAATATGAAAAAGAATTATCCGACGCATGATTTAGAGTTGGCTGTAGTAGTGTACGCCTTAAAGATCTGAAGGCATTATCTGTATGGTAGGAAATGTGAAATCTTTACAAATCATAAGAGTTTGAAGTATTTTTTCACACAGAAAGAGTTGAATATGAGGCAAAGGAGATAGTTGGAGTTAATTAAAGATTACGATTGCACCATCAGTTATCACCTAGGAAAGGCAAACAAGGTAATTGATGCATTAAGTCATAAATTACGGAGCGTATCTATATCAGCTATAGTAACTGCACATCATATTAGAATGGATTTGGAAAGACTCAAGGTGGAGCTTGTAGAAGGAATTAAAGTTGCTCAAGTGAAAGATGTGGAGTTGATGAAGATTATGGACAAGGCGTAGAGTGAATAGGAGGCGCAGATCAATATTTCAGATGACGGAACTTTGAGGCTCCGTACTTGACTTTGTGTGCCTGCAGATGTTAAGATTAAAAGAACCATTCTGGATGAGGTGCACCGTCAACGATTTTGTATTTACTACAGGCAGGTTACAAGTAAAACGGTAAAAAAGGGCAGATTAAAGACTCAAACCGTCGACGGTTTTGTGAGGGGTGCAGAAAATCGTCGATGATTTTGTCTGCAATTTTGATTTTAAAGGGGGGTTGCAAGCTTCATTTGTTTTAAACAAACAAATCTCTCTCTCTCTCTCTCTCTCTCTCTCTCTCTCTCTCTCTCTCTCTCTCTCTCTCTCTCTCGCTCTCTCTCTTTTTCTTTGAACCCTACAACACCCTCTCCCTTCTCTCTGCAATTTCGCTCCGATTATAGCCCGAATTGATGATCAAGAACCACCACAATGATCTAAGGGTGATTCTCTGCAAGTTGAACGGAGTGGATTATTGATTTGGGGTCTTTGGGTAGTACCCCAAAATCAAGATAAGTGAGTTATTTTAGAGTTTAAATGATTATTTGGAATATGTAGACCCAAGAAATGTGTTGGACGATAAACATACTGGGGTTGAGTTGATTGAACTAGGGATAATGCGATTTTAGGGTTTGAAATTCTGAACGTCGTGGGCGTGGTTTAGGATTTTCAATAGGCTTATCAGGAAACAAGTAAGGGGATAGATTAAGTCAGGTAGTTTCAGTAAATTAATGACTGAATATACAGTATTTAATTCAGAAAGGTATATATATGAATTAGTATAGTTTTTGGGAATACTGATGTTGAACTGAGGAAACTTTGAAAATAGATTTAATATTATTTTGTCAGCAAAATATGTTTTCCTAGGATAGATAATATATTATAGAGTAGTACTCACTTGTATATGGCATGAATATAAATTTTACTATAAATAATGGTATGTCAGAATATTTTATGAATTCACAATACAAGCATGATTTGACAAAAGTTTTTAGAAAAACTATAAATAGTACAGAAATTATATTTTTAGTATATTATGATATTTAGCTGGCGCAGATGTCGTGATATTCAGCCGGCGCAGATGTCGTGACTAGATATATTTATAATAGATATTTAGAAATATTGTTATTATGACAGATTTTATACAGAATCATGCAACAATATTATTACAGATATTATAAAATCGTGATATTTCAGCTTATACAGAATCATGGTTATTTCAGTTATATAGAATCATGGTAAAACAGTAATATACAGACATAGTATTATATAATACCATATCCCTGATGGACCAGAATAGATTACAGGGTACAACATCGTAGCTAGCTAGCCATATCAGATAGTGTAACCCCTGTGTGCCAACCCGAGAAGTGTTGTGGAGAGCAGGATGGGTGGACCAAGTTGGTGTTAGCTAACAATGTAACCCCTGTGTGCTGACCCAAGAAGTGTTGTAGAGAGCAAGAAGGGCGGACCAGGTTTGTGTTAGCCGCCGACAATGTAACCCTTGTGTGTCGACCAGAGAAGTGTTGTAGAGAGCAGGATGGGCGGACCAAGTTGGTGATAGCCGACAGTGTAACCACACTATTCAGGAAGTGTTGGGTCAAAGGTTGATTGACTCTAAAGTATTGCGGAGAGCAGGATACCCACTATGTGCCGACTCGAAGAGTGTTGCGGAGAGTAGGATGGGCGGACCAGGTTGGGTGGGCAATCGTGCGTAGTTATGTCATGTTTGACTTAGCTTGGCAGGCCAGTTGTGGTTAAGTCTAGTCCTCGAGCCGCACAACCCGATCATGCGGTACTAATTTATGATTTATCCTTCCATTAAGGGTATAATTTTAGTAATATACAGATATAGCAGATGACTTATATGTATACAGAAATTTAGTATGATACAGTATGTTATGTCAATTTACGATTTATTCAAGATTTATTTAGAACAGTTTTACCTGACTTGTCAAATGCAATTAAACTATGTACATATTTTCCTTACCTATCACATACAGTTTATCACGAATAGTATATGTTTATAATAGAATAATACTCATGTTGCCACACACTGATATTAGTCTATCTCATTTACTGAGAGGTGTCTCACCCCAGAATTACAAATATTACAGGAAACCCAAATAGACGAGCGGACTGAGCTCCGAAATAGAGGAGGCTGATAGTGCTACCTTGACTGAAGGGTAAGTAGTTGGGTTGAAATCAGGATGGATTTTTTGGGCTATGACCCTAGGGTATTTATGGTGCTTTTTGGGATGTATATGTGTATTTTGGTTACAGTAAAACTCTGGTATTGTATATAAGGTTGAATAAATCATGGTTTCTGCTGCATAGTTGTCATGTATGTATGGATAGGTATATCCCCGGTTTTCTTTGGGGTTCGGGTTGATTTAATTTATGTTTTATGTTTTATGGTATTAGAGCATGGAAAAAAAAATTTAGAAACATTTTTGGGGAGTCACACTTTTACTTTGAACAAATCAACATTAACAACCTTTAACCAATATTTTTATATTTTATCCAATTATTATGATATATATATATATATATATATATATGTATGTATTAAGTTCAGATTGGATATTACTTAAAAGAAATCATATTGGCTTGGTTTTCCAAGATTCTTAGTATTTAAAAATTTGTATAGTAAATGCAGATACTAATTTTTGACTTTTTAGACACAAACCATTTCTAAGCTTTTAGTCATCACTTACCCTATAACTAGTCCTAAGAACAAAGAAAGAATTAAATGATCATGTAATTCCCATCGGAACCTTTCTTGATTACCCATGTCATTTTTTGTCTTTGTCTCAGACACCTCTAAGTGGACACTTATATCGGGTATGCCCTTTCATTTTACAAAATAAGCAAATTTTGTATATTCATGAGAAAGTATGCTTATTTCTTCTCTTCTTGCTTAATGAGGCACGGCTATGGGATTTTTGAGATAGATCCAAACCCTTTTTGGAAATATAATTTCTTTTTAACTTCTAAGGGTTTATTTGAACTATTTTCATTTGTAACCCTGGAAACTATTTCAGGATGTTCATCTATTTTTCTATCTAAACAAGTGATCTTCAGAATTTTCATGATTTTCTTCTTTTCTAGAATAGCATGATAATATTTTAATTCCTCTAATTGTTTAGCTATCCTTTCATTTTCACTTTTCCAACACATTTTCTTCTTAGATATCCTAACTAGAAGCTTTTGCATTTTAACTAAGGCTTTTTCTATATCTCCATGCAAAGAAATGCTTTCATTATACAATTAAACACATGATTCAACATAAAATTTATTACAGTAAACGTCACATGAATCATTGCATGCATTATTAACATGATTATCAACAAATGATTCCACACATGATTTATTACAAGAATTGTCATAATATCCATCATTTGAATTATTGTATGCATCAATAGCAATATTGTCACAAGAGACACTGTTGAATTTTTGAGTTCTATCTCGTTTTGATTATGACAAATACAAAGTATCTTACCTGTGCACTAAGTTGTTTGAACATGATCATCCTTT
Organism: Malania oleifera; assembly: GCF_029873635.1. Taxonomy (NCBI): domain Eukaryota; kingdom Viridiplantae; phylum Streptophyta; class Magnoliopsida; order Santalales; family Ximeniaceae; genus Malania; species Malania oleifera. Next base: position 69,975,704 of record NC_080422.1, on the reverse strand, counting down.
ACATGCACTAAGGGTAGTAACACAAGGAAGTCATACAATCCACAAAGTTCAAGTCTAATATAGCTCTTGAATAAGCAAAAGGAATGAAGACAACTTTTATTTCTTGTAATTGCATTCAATTCAGTTTGGTTTGTAATTTATTATGGTATGTAATAACTGCATCATGCATGATAGGATCATATGCTCAAGACCATAGATTGACCTTAGGAATCAGTCGACCAATGCTGGATTTTTGGGATTAACTCTCAAAGAGACCATAAAATGACTATAGGAATCCCTCAAGCAATTAGGTTAATAACTCACATTAATAGGGATTTAACTTGGGTCTTTATTTGGGCCAAATATGGTTTGTGGACAGATTTAGTCGATCAAACCTTGGCAGTGTAAAGTGCCTTAGTTGACTGAACTGAGTGGAAGTGAACATTTTGACTTCGCTCGATCGACTGTATCTTTTTGAATGTATTTTCCACAGTCGACCGAACTCACACGTGTCTGGCCCCCAACAACTTATTTGACCGAACTTCTAGTTCATTTTTGATTGAGTCGACTGAACCACTTGAATAGCAGACTAACTTTCAAATATAATCAATCGAACCTCGAACGTTTTCAAAATTGCCTTGAATATGGTCGACCATATTCATAGTTCAAAATCTTCATGGTCAATCAAACTTGACAATTGGGTCAACCGAACCATGAATACGATCGACTGTAGCTCTCGAGATGTCACATTTTTAACTACAATAATTTGGGTTAATTTTTAATTAAACTTTTTCAAAATTCCCAATAGGTACCTGACGGTCAAAATTTAAGGGATATCTATATATACCCCTTTATTTGCCTTAATTAGTAACTAGATTAGCAAAATTAATTAGGAAAAATTCTCTCAAATCTTTTATACCTTTTTTGTTATATACTCAATATTCCAAGCATATTTTTTATACTCTCTTATGTACTTATTAGAAAATATCATTTTGAAATAGAGTTTGTTTTTCTAGTTCTCCTCACTTGCAAATCAATTGTAAGGTGTAGGAAGATTTGATTGTTTTATTGTGTACATATTTCAAATCATTTCTTTGGCATTACTCTTTCATATTCATAGATATTTGAAAAACCTTTTTGAGGTTTTTGCTTGATTGTTTATTCCCATAATATTTCATTTATAAATATTTGATTAGGAATAACTTGTTTTTAGCTTCCTAGTCTTTGCATTCAAATTGCAAGACTTGAGAGCTTGCATATTTTATTTGATAAATATTTTACAAGCTTAAACCTTAAGTATCTGTTGTGATCATATTTGAAAAAATATTTGTGTGATACTTGATTAGGGTTTTAAGGTAACCTTGAATATTCACTCGTTGAACATATATTATCGTGAATTAAATTTTCAAGATCTCACTTGAGCATAAATACTATTATCTATGAGTGCATCATTTATTGTTTGAGCATATTGGTACATACTTGCTTAGTTAAGAAGCAATTGAAATTGTACACAAAATTGTATTGATACTTGATTAGGGTTTTAAGGTAACCTTGAATATTCACTTGTTGAACATATATTATCGTGAATTAAATTTTCAAGATCTCACTTGAGCATAAATACTATTATCTATGAGTGCATCAATTATTGTTTGTGCATATTGGTACATACTTGCTTAGTTAAGAAGCAATTGAAATTGTACACAAAATTGTATTGATTATCTGTTGTATTCCAAGTGTGGTATGAAAGGGTGTTGATCTAGCCTGTAAAGATCGATTGTAAAGGTTGAGGTCAGCCCTGGTAATTTGACTTGGTATTGTAAATGGTGCCGCTCTACCCGCTAAGTGAGCAATAGTGGTAATTCTCGGGCTTGCGAGCTGAGGCAGGGACGTAGGCAGTATTGGTTAAACCTCGATAACATATCGTGTGTCTACTGTTAATTTCCAGTACTTTATATTTCTAGACATGTATGTTATATTCGATATACTGTCAATGTTGAGTACGATTTAATTTCTACATATTACTTTTATCTGTGCAATTGGTATATGTTTAGAAAGACTCTAAGTTGTGGATTGCTGATATCTGGTTTAACCTAAGCAAAAGTTTTAAAATTTCAATTCACTCCCCTTTTAGGAATACACCAATTCCAACAAACACTGCATGAATCATGATCAAAATTATCAACAGATGATTTAACACATGATTCATGATACAATATAACACAGGATTCATCACATGATTTTTCATAAGATTTATTGCAAGATTTATCACAAAAATCATCACATGAATCATAAATGAATCATTAATTGAAATAGGTTAAGATACATATACCTCCTAGACTAACTCAGTTTGTTTACAATTTGCCACCTCCTGATCATTAGAACTTGACATTTCCGAAATGATGGTTTCTTTCCCATGGGTTTCTCCATAGTTCCTATCAAGTTCTTCCCAAATATCTCTTGCACATGTACATGTCATAATGTTAGAATTGGTGTATTTAGAAGAGGGGGGTGAATTGGGTATTTAAAAATTTATGCCTAGGTTCAACTAATCTAACAACAGTATGTCACAACCTAGGGTCTGCCTTAATATTTCCCAATCATTCACAATATTTAAATCATGCACACATTCATAATTAATTAAATCTAAGCATACATGTGTAGGAAATTAAAGTGTAAGAATTTAAGAGCAGACACAAGAAATATTATCGAGGTTCAGCCAATACTACCCACCTCCCCACCTCAAGCTAACAAGCAAGAGGATTCCACTATTACTCACTTAACGGGTGGAACGACATCATTTACAACACCTTACCAGGATGGTGCACCTAGTTCTCTTAACCGGATTTGAACCGATCCAGTACTTTCTTAACTAGGTCTAAGTAAGTTCAAAATTATTCACAGGACTAGTTTCCCTCTTCTGACCACGCGTTGGGAATACAACAGATATAACAATTTGAGTACAATCAATGTGTACAAATACAATGCTTTTATGCTAAGCAGATATGTACTGATGCACTCAAACAATAACCAATGCACTCACAGATAATGGTATTTATGCTCAAGTGAGATTGGTCAAGTGAAATATCAATACACAACAATTTGTGTATATCAATATATGTGCGAGTAGGACCTTTGATTCAAGATATTATAATTAACAAATAATCAAAGGAACTTAGGAAACCTAATCAAATATTCTCAACAAATATTTTTCAATATAATGCCCGATAAAGATTAGGATAAAAGCTTACAAAAATATGATATATATATATATATATATATATATATATATATATATATATATATGCAAGCTTTAGATACTTGCAATGAAGATGCAAGACCTTAAGAAAATATAGAGTTTTCACAATCAATATTTATCAATATAAAATACTATGGGAAAAACTCTCTAAGCTAACTCTCAAAAACAAATTTCAAAAGATTATGCAAGATGAGAGTTGTATGCTTGAAAATGGATGGAAATATGCACAATACTCAAAAGTTCAAAGTCCCTTTTCAAGTTGAAATCTATTTGCAAAACAATGAGTATGAATAAATGATTCTTATTAAGAATAGTTTTTCAAGTCAAAGAGTGAAGAGAGTAAGCAAATATATTTTGAAAGATTAAAAGAATTTGTTCAAAATGAGTAGTATGAGCAAATAGAATTTCAAAGAATTTTATGACTAATGATTTTCCTAATCACCACTAATTTGTCCAAATGAATGCATATATATAGTATTTGAAAAAAAAATGATTGATGGGATATGGTGGGAATAATTAAAAATATTTTAAACAAGTTTAACCCAAATAATCTCGTTTTACTATAGTTAAAATTTGAACAACCCGAGAGTTTTGACTGCCCAAACCATAGCATCGGTCACCCGAACACTCACAGAACGAAAAGTACATTGTATGCATTTGGGTGCCTGGTAAATAGTTTGGGTGGCTGAACCAAGGCGATTTTCAAAGTGTTTGAGGTTCGGTCACCCGATTCTAAGTTCGATCTGCCAAACTTCAACATTCGTTCGCCCGAGGTCAAAATAAACGTGAAGCTCGGGCGCCCAGGGATGGTGGAAAAGTTAGTAATAAAAGTTCGATCGACCGAGATCGTTTCGGTTTGATCCCCCAACCTTCAGTGAACATTTTGACTTTTCACACGTTCGGTCAACCGAGGCATTTTGAATGCACAAGTTAGGTTGCCCGAACCCCTTTCATTTTAGAACCTAAGTCATATTTTTACTTCTTTTTGCTTAAATGATGACTTATAAAATAGAGGAGACTTTCCTAAGTGATTATGCAAGGACCTAGGGTCTTTCTAAGGTCTTTGAGCTAACCCTAAAAATCCAGCGTTAGTTGACCAAAGGGTGCCCTACGGTCATTTGGTTCCCTATGGTCAATCTACGGTCAAGTTGAGCATAAATACCTATTATGCATCTGATGAAGTTATTAAAGACCATAAATTATTACAGACCAAATAATGAAAAAAAATACATATACAATTAAAACAAATATCTTCTTCTTTTACTCTTGACTTTTTATGAAATCAGCTAGGATAATGTGCTTTAAGTCCTTTCTGGCTTCCACTTCACTTTCATGTGTGTGGTTTGAATGATTAATCTGTTCAAGTACTTAGGCACACACATTAGTAACATACAATTTATCATAATCAAAATCAAGGATTGGACTCAAAAAGTCAACACATAATTTCATAAAAAAATTAGAATCTAAAGCACGATACAGCATATCCATGGCATTTGAATTTGCATGCATGTCATTTTCAGTTATTGGCATACTAATTCATTTAACTATTGCCTGTCGTACCTTCCATTCCATTGATTTTACAAAAACACTCATTTTTAGTTTCCAAATCGAAAAATTTTCACCACAAAATATTAGAGGACTAAAATAAGATCATCCCTCAACGAATGGGGATACACCAACATAAGTCATCACGATTTTTAACAAAAACGATTAAGTCTATGTAACTTGCCTCTGATACCAAATGTTAATTTAGGTGTTATCTCAAGAGGGGGGGGGGGTGAATTGGGTATTTAAAAGTATTTTGGTATTTCAATCCTTAATTGAAAACCCAACCATATAAGCACAAATTTGGATATACACCAATTTCAATATTATACAACTTTATTGATTTAATCAATGGATATTTCAATTAATTCAATATTACCCAATTATTTTCACGTATTTTCGATATTCATATATACCAATATTTAAAATATGCACAGTAGATACAACATGAATATAAGTGTGGATATATATATATATATATATATATATATATATATATAGAGAGAGAGAGAGAGAGAGAGCACAGACACTGAATTTTTAACGAGGTTCGGCCAAACTCAGCCTACGTCCTCACAAGACCCCCTCAAGAATTCTACTGTTCCGCTCCTTAAAATAGGACGGAGCTTTCCAATACACTCCGCTACTTACAAGAGGCACAACTGCCTCCTACTCTGCTACTTACTAGAGGCACAACTTCTTCCTCCCCGATTCACAACCCGAACCGTCAATACAATAGATTGATAAAATTCCTGAATACTCAAATGCTTTTCAACAAGCTTATGAGTACAATAAAATTCCTAAAACATATTCATAGGATTTAATCTTGAAACTTAATGAGTGTATATGATGTTTTCAATAATATTTTTGTAATAATCAAATATATGATCTTTGTATATAAAAATTTATATATGATACGTTTGCTCCAAATATCTAAACTTTATTTTTAAAAATATTCTCCACAAAAGATATCTCAAAAATATTTATTTTGGAGATTTTAAGATTTGCTCTCAAATAGTTTTTACAATAGTAGAATACAGTGAAATCTTTGAATAAAGTATAAACGTGAATGTTTTCTAAGATCTAAGCTCTAGAATAAACTTGTCCCAAAATATTTATCAAACAATTGATATATGAAAAGATATGGTTCTCACTCTCAATAAAATATTAAATAAAAATAAGAGAGAAGAAAAACTTTTACAATGAAGATTAAATACCCAAATATAAAACCTTGTTGATTATGCGCCGAAACTGTGTAATTGAACGTCTTAACCCAGGCTTTACGGTTTATATTTTTAATTAAATGTTCAAAATTGTCCAATATTTTAATAAAGTGTCAAAATTATCATTCTTGAGTTTTATTGTGCAATTTATGAATTTTTGGTAATATTTTATCGCAGGAAAATTTTCGAGAATCAAAACCAATAGCTGTTCATATTTCGTGTATAACTCTTCCGTCCGAGTTCCGATCGAGACGATTCAAATTTCTAGAGAAAGAGGAAAGGATTATCTACAACTTTTATGTTTTGAGTTTTGCGAGAAACAGGCTCTAGAAGAGTCAGATTTGCAATGAACAGAGAGCAAATAAAATGAAAAATAAAAAAATATATATGTATATATATGAAAGGGAATTTGATATGACCCAGCCATGCATGGCTGGGTTGGGTTGGCTAATCCGGGTAGGGCACTACAATGTTCTTTTAAAAGGAACCCGAGCACAGCCTTCTTGATCCTCTTCATCTTCTTCTTCTCTTAGTTAGTTTTTTTTTTCTTCTTGTCTTTTCTTTCTTTCCCGCTGGCCTCTCCTTCCTGCTCCTATCTCTCCTTCTCTGATCTCTCTTCTTTGTTCTCTTTCCCTCTTTTCCTTCTCCTCTGTTTTTCCTCACACCAGCCCCTACACCATCTCCACCAGCAGCAACCCCTCTGCCTGCACCTCCAGTAGTAGCAACAGCCGAGCCAATTCTCCTTTGCCAACACCAGAGCTGCTGTGCAGCAGCTTGGAGGAGAGCAGCTGAAAGCAGGGACCAGAAAATAGCAGCAATGCTGTGGAGGACCAGCACCAACAGAACAGAGCACAACCAGCCGAGCTTCTTTGCTTCAGCCACCAACAAACCAGCCCCTACAGCCCATCTCTGCCATTGAAGACCACCAAAGCAGCAGACCACTCCTGCAACTGCCGTGAATTCTGCTCTCTCTCTCTTTTTTTATTCTTTACTCTTACTTTTATTATTACTAATTAAACAGTTAAATATTGTTAACTTTTTGTTTGAGTTTATTGGAATTTTTAGATTTCGAATATTATTTAGGGTGTTTTATTATTATTGAAGTTTAATTGTTTTTTTTTTTATTCTCTTTCGGTTAAATATTGTTCCATAGATTAGTTTAATGTTCCAAGTTATTTAATTAATTAGTTAGAGTCAGTTTCGTCAAAGTTCATATTTTTCAGTTTTGCTAAAGTTCGTATTTTTATTTTTTGGTATCATTCAAAGTTTAGACTTTTGATGTGTTTGCATTTTTGTTCAAATTCTTGGTTTGAATTGTTGATCCATATTAAAGGTTTGATTTTTTTTAGTGTGAGTGTGTGTGTTTGATTGAGTTTCCATTGCATGTTTTAATTCCTTATTTGTAGTTGCCATCTTTAATAATGCGTGTTTGGGTATTTCCTTAAGTAGACTAGGATTTCCATACTTGTTTTTTTTTATTGCAAGCATGAGTGGCTAAGTTCGGTAACTCGGGGTGTGGGTCGATGTCGTTTGCGTTCCATGGTTTATTAGTTATCCTATGATATTATTGTTAAACTTTTATTTAAATAAAACCAAAAATTTAAGGTATCGTTGATAAATCTCTAGCACTTATTTCTTGTTTTGTTGTTGACGTTAGGCACATCAAAACCTTGATTTAATCTATGATTTTCATCAACTAATTTACATGACATTCGGTTGATGCTTAATGAGAGTTTATATTTTCTTCCGTTTGGATGTGGCAAATTTACTCAAGCTTAGTAATAAAATTTCATCTTATTAATGTCTTGATTGGATTAACAAGAAGAGGAGTAAGGCCTAGGAAATTAGTAAACGATGGAAGCAAGCAGACTTTGACCCGTAACCCGAGTGTTTGGTAAACAAGAGTCATAAGTTGGACTGGGCATACCAAAACTAAATTTTATTGGCTATTTCGGTGTGCATTACATAATAGAGAGGAGTGATAGTAGAGGTACACGGTCAAAAAAACCAAAGCATTGTGCTGCAATTCAACCAAATGTTCAGAAGGAGATTCTTCGCCCAATTTTGGTGAAATTTTCGCATGTTGTGCCAGGCGTTGTGAGGTTTATTTCTAACAATTGTTATAGAGTTCTACAGTATGTTAGAATCCTAAACCCTTTCCAAAACCTCTCAAAGAATTAAGCAAGAAAGCTTTTATTGAGTTCAGATATACCCAACTTTCTCCAAATAAACCAAACAATCTTTTCTCCAAATTCCAAGTAGTTGAGCAGTGCAAGAGAAGGTGGAAATGAGCCTCCGCCGTATCAAAACACATAATACAAACATAAGGGATTATAGGCTTATAGGACCTTCTACTATGCAACAAATTGTTGGTGTGAACTGTATTAAGGACTGCTAACCAAAATACCAACTAAATGCCTTCACTTTATAAGGAACTCCAGGGCCCGTTTAGCTGTGAAAACAATCCATTTAAGTAATCCACCAGAAAAAAGCACGTATTTCTAAAATCTGGTGTGATTGTTTTCCAAAAATTCTATTTAATTTAAACATGCAATTTTTCCTAAAATGGTGGCACGGGAACCACCCTTCTGGTTATTCCCAAATATGTATAACACTCAAAAACGACCATTCCATACGCTCAAATCATACAGAAACTCAAATACAACGTATTCGTATAATATACTCAAATTTAATCGGTTCAAAATCTTAAAAAAGCTGGCATAATGTATTGCTCTTACCTGATTACTGAAAATGATCCTACAAGGATCTTAAACCAACGCATGCAGCGTTCGAAGCACAAAATCCTTTAACCATATATTTTAACTTAATTAGCTAAATCCCGAAATAATTATTATTCTAACACCCCTAGGCTCACACGCTCTCGTTAGCCAGTTAAATTCTTAAAATGTAGGTATGATCCACTTCCCAAATTTAAATTTAATTTCTAACATATTTAAAAACACCAATATGATCAAATCCCCGCAATTTAATCTAATTCCAAAATATTCTTAGAAATCTAATTTAATCAAATACTTGTAGTTTAACTTAATTCCAAAATATTCCCAATTTAATAAATAAACCATAACTTGCATACCCATAAAATTATTTAGAAAATCATATACAATATTCTAGTAATTATATACCATAATTTAACCGGGTGAATTCCTAAAATAACTTACATAATTTGTACTCCTTACCTTAGCCCTGGAGTGGTGCCTAAGATTTCCAAATCAAAAATTTTCTTCGATTAAAAGGGATAGGCGGAGGAGAGAGAGAGAGAGAGAGAGAGAGAGAGTGTGTGTGTGTGTGTGTGTGTGGCGTGAGGGGGGGAAGAACTCTCTAGATTCTTGGAATCGTAGGAAGGAAGATCAAGTATGTGTGTATATATATATATATATATATATATATATATATATATAATAGATTATAATATTATTATATTATATTGTATTATATATTATATTATTTAATTAATAATAATAAATATTTAATTAATTTAATTAATTTTAATTTTTGAATTATTTATTTATTTATTTATTTTACACCTACATGCATATTATTTTTTGAGTGTTACATTCTCCCCTCCTTATAAAAATTTCATCTTCAAAATTTGCTAAACATAACCCCAAATAAAATTCCTTCTTCTCCTACCACCAAGAACTTTTATAGACGAGTGTTAGAGTTACAATACCCGTCCCTAAATCAATTCATTCCCGACTCCTGTCTCCAACTCATCTCATGAGCAAGTTTCTAACTCCTGATGTATCACAATCTTAGTTCTTAAAATTATTTTATCATACTTAAAATGAACATATTCCTACTAAGTACTCACAACAAACGCATACCCAGTTTTACATTTTGCCAATTAAACAAGGTCCTTCATCGAGAATGTATCTATCGTCTTTAAAAGAAAAAGTGCTCAAGTAGTACATTAGACTTCATAGTAGGGAATCTTATTAGAAATATCACGACGACCAAGAACCCAATAATTCTTGGCATATTTGTTAAGCCTAAATCACCAATACCTTTGTGATCGCTTTTAAAACCTCCCAACACAAAACTCCGTAAGGAAATCTCAGCGATAATTTTACCCTACACTAAAAACAAATGTGGATACTAGTCTTGAAAAACTCTCGTATTATCCATGAAGACAATAGGAAACTCATCATCATAGGGGGCACTCAAACTTAATTTATTATTGTCATATACCAAGATATTATATTCTTGCGCGCGCACACCCCTATAGATCCAATCATAAGTTAATTAAAATTTAATTCATGATCTAATATGGACGTTTTCACTTATTCTATGCACATGCATCCTTGACTCTACTAGTCACTGAAATATATCACCAAAATCTCATTACATCTACTACATGAGTCCAAACCTCAAACAACCATAAGCTTTATACATCCACTTTTCTTAACCCTGTTATGGGTGAAAGCCTTATGCAATAAGCCAAACCCAACTTAAGTGACCTTTAAAACTTAAACAAAAGTCGTCAAATATTTTCCCAGCACAATTGGTTTATCTGCAAAATAACTCTTAGCAAAGACCTTATCATCGACTTCTAATTCAACTTCAAAGCTAGTGTATCCTAGACTTTTGAAGATTTACCCCCAATGAAATCACCATACATAAATAACTAAATATACCGTTAACATTAGGAAGTTAATAATAATCTCTTAATAACAAACTGCATTATTTCCACTATCAAAAAGAATTCAACCTCAAATTTTTAAACGCAAAAGATAAATAACGAAGACCACAACTATTTTTCAACTAACTCAACATGTTATGGGTTGAGCCCCAAATGCAATAGTTCAACAATTTCAATAGCAACATCCTCAACTACCCTTTTCTCACTGATTAACCTCTCTTTGAATAAACCCAAAAGGAAGGCTTCTCTTCCAATTAACACTACTTCGACACAATGAACGATACGCATTCAGAACCACCAAAATTTCCACATTACCCCCCACTGTTCACCAAATCTAAACAACCGGATATGACCTCCTTCCATTTTTGGGATGACCGTTTGCAAATTGAACCACAACTACACTCTTCTTCTCCAAACCCACAAGCACCTACAACTCTTGCAAGAACCTTTCCTATTCATTTGTAAATCCAATTCTATAAGCTTACCATTCAAATTTTCTTTTGTCCCCATCCAAGTCTTTATCTCACATTTTTTGTTTTTTTTTTTTTCGCATTGAGTACTTTTCTTAAATTTTCAAAAACAAAGGCAAACATTTCTCAAATCTATCTAACCACCAAATAAGGGAATCTAACTCCATTAACTACAAATTTAGGATTTCTTCTTCAAGCAACCAAAACACCCCATCTAAACTTTTTCCACTTGCAAATTGGAGGGTTCTCTCCCAATCTGACACTATTTTGGGAAAGTTTCACTTCCATACTATATATGTGCGCTCGTTTATTTGAATTTTAATTCTATACATTAAAGAACTTTGTTGGTTTCCAAACCAAATTTTCCTTGGCTTATCAACCAAATATACTAGATTATCTTGTTACACAGATGTAAGAATTGTAACCTCCAAATCTGAGACGACTGGCCCAATTGATCATGAGACGAGTCTTAAGACACCTTATGCATCGCAATCTCTTTTACATGTTGATATTCCCTTAGGTGTTGCTTATATTTTATGGGCTAGTAATATGATTTCATATTGCAAGATCTTTTTACACTCACCTGAATTAATTATTTCCATATCCTTGTGTGTGTGGCCCCATTTAATTTAAATTTATCCCATTATTTTTTGCCTCATTTTCTTTAACCACTTTTTAAAAAGATTATTACTCTTTGAAATTCTAAATTCACTGGATACTTGACTCATGGGCTATAAAAGAATATCTTCTATTCCTCTTTTGATTGATCAAAATTTAAATTTACTTCCTTGATATTTTTATTGCAAACTGGTACTGAATTCTGACCCTATACTCTCCTTAAAAAGTGGCCCGTAGACCCGTGGCTGACTTATAGAAATATGGAAAGATTGAATATTTTTTTTAAGCACAAGAAACACGAGAGAGAATAACATACATCAAAGAACTATAACTTTTCATGAAATCTTAGGATAACCAGTATCCCCAACAATTTCATCATTAAAGAACCCCTAGGATTTCTAAGCATCTAAATCTGAGGGTAACCACTAACATTCTTTCGATTGCACTCATATCCATGCACACGAAATCATAAGGAAACCATAGAGAACTAGGAGTACATCCTAATGTGTAAAGGTGCACACATTCCAAAATACACAAAATTCTATTTTAATATTCCAGTATTGCAAATGGTAACTCATTTCTTACAGTGACTATTTACACAAAACAAGATCATAGTGTAGCATTCTGGGAGAAAAACATCAATGGTTTGCCATGACTTTTCTAGAACTGTTGACTGTTCCAGAAAAATCATTGTAAACCTTCGATGAATTTCTACTTTTGGCTGCGAGAAAAAACTCCAAAGTTCCAATTTTCTTGCTGTACTTTACTCCGCTATGCATCCTATATCTGATCGCTCCTACAACACTTAGCCTACCCATTCCTATCCTCATCCTACTTCATACCTATACTCTAGTAATAATCATCCCTAGAGTCTTGTGAATCTGTATCCTAAACTTTGATACCAACTATAACACCCCTAACCCAAAACTGGGCCCGTAGTGTTATTCTAAAAATAAATCTCTGATACCACATAATTAAACAATGGAAGATCTCCATAACAATTACCAAAGCACTAAAAACCATCATTTATTACAACTAAAAATCTCAAAACAACAAATAGGATTCTGAGATCATCAATACATTAATAAAATAATACAACTCTATATCAGACATTTTATCCCACCTTATGCTTCCACTGCGCTACTCTGAAGATTATCATACTCCACAGGGCATTTGAAAAATGTTAGAATAATCTTGGGGTGAGACACCTCTCAGTAAGACGAAATACATTATTATCAGTGTGTGGCCGATGAGTTCTTTTGTGACAATTATTTATATACATCTCTTATATTACCCCTAAATATACTCGACATCAGTATAATCAATATGATGCAGTTAGATAAGTCTACCAACATAAGTTTTATGACATATCACACACAAGGTAAAACAGTTTATAATAAATCTACTAACGTAAGGTTTACAACATATCACAAACAATATAATGTAGTTCAATTACATCTACTAACGTAGGTTTTACAACACATCACAGATAATTAAATTTACACTTCTATAGCTCTTATATATGTCACACAGGCATTCTCCTTCAATTTATACACCACACAAGCCTTTAGCATCAATATAGACTTCTCACAAAGTATCTACTGTGACGTCCCGATTTTCATACCATTTTTTTAAAATAATAAAATCATCAATAATAATTAAATCATACACATCAAGCATCACATCTTCCACGTCAAAAACTATGATACCACTCACACGACCCGACCCCCATTGGGTATCGGGTAAACAAACATTTTATTTATATTAACCTAACAGCGGAAGACATAATATACATACCATCCAAAATAAAATTACCTAGAGTATTAAATCATCCATATCTACATATATGTTTAACACATTCCCCAAAAACAAAACATCTTAGGGAAACACACACATCCCTAGTTCAAAGCACTCGCCCTGTATATCAAGGTACCAGCTCCCCACTATCCCAGAGCTCTATCATCTACTCCGTCACAACTTCCTAAAATATTTAGATATTTGAGTGAGACACATCTCAGTAAGATAGAATAAATTATTTACATTGGGTGGCAATATGAGTTTTGTTATAACATATTTTACTTTTCAAATCATCAATTCATCTGAGAAAATACATAGACATATATGCTCATAATCATATATGGATATAAAACACAAGCTTTTTAAGCTTTTACTTTCATTTCTAAATTCATTCACAGACAACCCATGTTTACCAGCGAAGTTCCTGAGAATAGGGAAGCTTACCCACCCATACAAGCAGCTTCCCTTTACTCTAATATCGTTTGTATTCTTACTCGAATAAATCGGGTTCGACTACAACTGATACTTATCAAGGTACTCACCTTATTTAGTAAGCCCTCAGGCTATGTGTTTTACTTCACTTTAATTATTTATATTATTAACTCACGCTATTTCATTTCTCAATTTCTTCCTTGTTTCCATTTTCATTTCAATTCCATTTTTGTTTCATTTCCATTTTCATCTAGCTTATGAGTGTCCTTGGTAACCAATATACTCGTGTCTATAACTCATGGCTGTCCTAAGGATATTTGCTACGTCATGCTTCACCCCATGGTCAAGGTCTCACTCCATATTCTACTCCATGCTTCCCCCCATGGTCGAGGTTGTGTGACTCGAAGGTTAGATCTAACCGCGGTTGGCCGACTCGATTAGATCAAAATATCATATCATATATCTCATATCTGTAATACGACTAGCTGGCCTATAGCCCTAATCCGGACTCAGGGGGCACAACAACTCTACTAAATAGCTCAGTCAACTGTCACGGCACACGCTCCACGAGTCCATGTGGTTGCATTAACACCACTAGCAATGGTACCGTGCTCAATATCACAACCCATCATTAGGGTTTCCATAACAATCTATCAGGTTTATCCTTACCACATACTCGTAATCATTATGCGGTATTGGCATTTTATTAATCATATTTCAATGATCCCATTGCATCTTTCGCAGTTTGTAATGTTCACATTTCCTAGTATTTAATGATCACATTGCAGCTTTCACACTTTGCAATGTTCACATTTCAATTTCCACCTTTCAATATTTATATTACAGAATTTACATTACAATATTCCCATTTTTAATATTCACATTTCAAAATTCATTTCATAATAATACATATATATCTCATTTCACATTATTCAACATTTCTCAGTAAAACATTTCTATACTACATATTTCATCACTTTTCAAAAAATACTCCTCCATATATATATATCCCGGTTTCAATGTTTCTCAAAAAACATATCTTCGTTTCATTCACATACTACCATATATCATAATTCACATGTTTCATTATTTCTCAAAATACACATATCAATAGTTCACACATTCTCATTTTCATAGAAATCATTTCTATTCACATATAAATTCCACATTTCATCATTTTCCATTAACATATCAATAATTTCCATTTCATTATTTTCTCATAAATTACTCATCACTATATTTCACATTTTCAATATATGTCATATGCTACACAACTTTTGTCTAATACTTACAATATACTAATTTTTTAGGTAACTCGTCATATTCCATTTTCATAAAATAATTCATTCAGTATTTTCCAAAATAACTATTATAATTTATTCCCCTTACCTGGTTTCGTAAACTACGCCTGCAAAGATCCCGAAATTATACTCTCGGCACTCACCCAAACCCTGAATTCAATAACCCTAGTTCAATCCCAGAATGCCTAATATTTTAACATTTCCAAATCTACAATAATTTTATAAAACTTAATTTCTAAATAACCCTTTTATCCTAATTTTGCGATTATGCCTACAATAACCCCACGAGAAATTCGCTTCCGCTAGACTTGTAGAGAATCAACTCTAGATTCTCGTGGTGGTATCCGATCATCAATTTGACTTAAGATTAAAGAAAAATTGAGATAAGAATGAGAATTTACCTTACCCCAGGGAATATGTCTACGTCACTCCTACAACAAATCTGCTTTGGTGAAAATGTTGGTGGCAGAGAATGGAGTCCAACAATATTTTCTAATTTTTGATCGGTCCAATATTTGCCGAAAAATTATAAAGAGTGGGAAAGAGAATGAGGAGAGAGACGAGAGTGAGAGACAAAGTGGGAGGGGGGAAAGGTGCAGCTTCTGTAGGAATTTGGTTTCCATTACCATTTAACATATATATATATATATATATATAATATTAAAATATTATTATATTAATTAATTAATTAATAATTATTTTTAGGATTATAACCTTAATCAATAATAACCATTTTTTGGGTTATTACATTCTTCCCTCCTTATAAAAATTTTGTCCTCAAAATTTGTTGAATACAACCCAAGTAAAACCCATCATTAACCTAACAAGTTTTGAGTCAATCTTTTAAACAAGTTCCTTAAAACTGATAACTAACATAAATCGATGGATTATACATCATGTTCTTAATGCACCTTACTTCAGCACTTACACTCAACAACTTCAATTTTCATCTTCAATCTTCCAAATATCTAACACCAACAAAACCTTAGAAGAATCAATAGATAACTATCCTTTGATTATAACATGACCCCAAAAATTTCGTATTAATTGTCCAAAACCCACATCCCTATTTAGCATATACCTAATGCTCTCATAATGTTTGTAAAATTAATCACAGATGTTGTTCATTCTCTTCTTGAGTGTTTGAATACCCCAAAAATCATCTATATAATTATAATAAATTGAGCTAAGTTTGGTTGAATAACTTGATTCATTATATCTATGAAAATGCAAGGTGCCTCGGTAACCTAATTGGTAACACCAGAAACTTATAGTGATCCCACTGTGTACTCAATTCTATCTTTGGGATGTGTAATTCCAAAGTCTTAATTAGTGATAATTTAATTTCAAACCAATCTTCAAAAATTTTGGGATTTACCAAATAATCTAATAATCCACCAATCCCTGGAAGTCGATACCAATTCTTAATATAATGTGATTCAACTTCCAATGATTAATGCATAGCCTCAAGGCCCCATTATGTCTCTTAGTGAATAGCACAAGTGCAACCTATGATGATGTACTAGGTCGAACAAATTCCTTGTCGAGGTAGTTTTCTAGTTGCACCCTAAGTTGCTTTAATCTAGTTAATGTCATTGTATATGAAGCAGTCAACATAGGCTTTGTTTCTAGCACCAAATCAATATTAAATTCAATCTCCTCTTGGAGGTAGCCCCGATAAATCATCTGGGAAGAATATCTAAAAATTCATCATTTATAGGTAAAGAAGTTGGGATTCGTTAACTCGTATATTTCTTTCATTGCTACTACAAACCCCAGACATGTGCCAAAATTCTATCCTTTCACAAGTGCTGACCTGATAGGTCACACCCAATTTTGATTATGACAAATACTTGTGGTACTGATGATTGTACTAAGGCTTGCATGCAGGTTCACTGTGCACATGTATTCAGACTGAAAGACATATCATGATGGCGGGCGATGTTCGTGCCAAAGAATGAAGAATTGTGTTGTGTATTTGTATTCATTATTTCATTTCTTCATACTGAGATTTAATATTTATTATGGACTGTACACCCTATAGCCTGTAATATTTTGCATCATGCATGGTAGGTAGGTATGCTCAAATCGACCCTAGTTGAACTTTAGGTACCTACATAGACTATAGAAAGACCTTAGGGAAAACCCTTTGGTTGACCGACACCAGATTTTTTCGGAGTCCTTAAAATGAAAAAATGTCTCGAAATGACCCTAGGACACACACATATGTATTGCTAAGTGAATAGGGTGTTTGCATGATCAAATTGGACCAAAATGCACAACAATATATGCATGTTCAGTCAACCATACTCCATAGTACAAAATTCCCTCGGTTGACCGAACTAGGACCGGGTCAACAGGTTGACCACAGCCCGGTCGACCGAACTCACAGAGTTCATTTGACCCCAGTTGACCGAACTCCCCAAGAGTCAACATCTTGACCACCTAGTTGGCCGAGCCCAAATTACATTACAATGCTCCGATCAACCGAGTTCCCACAACTGTCTAGTCGACCGACCAAGGTAGTTCAAAATCTTCCGGTCGACCGAACCTCAGAAGAAGGAAAAATCACCTTGGACTTACAAATCCGGTCAACCAAACGTGAGTTCATTTTAGTCCCATTCGACCGAACCTTGCAAAAAGGCTTACGACTTACAAGTCCGGTCGGCCGAGCTTACAGTTCATTTTAGTCCCAATTGACCGAACCCCAATAACTTGGGTCGACCGAACTTGTCCTGGTCGACCACTACTCTCGGGTTGCCCCTCATTTTTATCGCAGTTAATATTTTTTAAACAGGGTTAATTTATTTAAATAATATTAAAACTTTTAAAATTATTCCATTTGTGTCCTCAACGGTCATATTTTTGGGGAATTCTATATATACCACTTCATTTAGAATAATTAGAAAAGATATTAGAAAGATTATTAAGGCCAAAATTCTCTCAAATCCAAAAATCATTTTATAGTCAATACTACTTCCAAACACTCACTTACTCCTCATTCTTGATCTCTTTAAGCATTGTGAGTATCTCTAAGGCTATTGTGCTTAATCTCTCTAGCTAGAACTCTCACTTATATTATTGCTTGATTGATTTTATTTGAAAGTTTAGCATTAAAGTTCTTCCATAGATTTCATTTGATAAATCTTGTGTGGGAAGAATTTGAGGGTTGTGGTTCTTGCATTGTCATTGCAAGATACCTAAACCTAGTTTTTGGTGTGCAAAAATCCTTTTCAAAACCTAGTCTTTCAAACAACTCCACTGTGATTTGTATATTGAAATATCCTATTGAGTTTGTTTGATTTAACTTGCTTAGCATATTTGAAAGATCTAATTTTGTGTTATTCACATATTGTCTATCAAATCTTACTTGGACATACACTCTAGATCTGGACTGATTATAATACTTGATTGAGTGTTTAGCACACATTAGAGCACTGAGCATATTTACATATCATTTGTGCTTGTAATATTGACTGAGTTATATTAGTGCACACATTTTCTTGTCTAGAAGCGTATTTTTGTGTACAAATTTTATACACATTGGTTGTATTCCAGGCATAAGCCTAAAGAGGGAGACTAGCCCTATGAAATAGTTTCGGATTGACTTAGATCCGGTTAGGAAAGCTAGGTGTGTCATCCTGTTAAGGCGTGTTGGTTGAGGTCAGCCCCTTGAATTGACCTGATTTGTATAGGTGTCGCTCCACCCATTTAAGTGAGCATTATAGTGGTAATCCTTGTGTTGGTGTGGACAAGGCGGGGTGTAGGCACAGTTGGATGAACCCCGATAACATATTGTGTGTGTTCTTTACCTTTACTCCATATGTATGTTTATTGTTGATTGCGTAGACTGACCCTAGGTTATATTACATTATTGATAAAACCAATTAACTTAGGCAATAAATTTTAAATACCCAATTCACCCCCCTCCTAGGGTTGCACCAAAGCTAACAAATGGTATCAGAGCCTCATAACTTAGACTTAGACGTCATTTAGTAAAAGATCATGATGGCTTGTGTTAGTGCATCCCCTTTATGTGAGGGAAGATTAGTCCCACAACCACCTGTATTCTATAGTAATAACTATACTGTATGGAAATTCTGAATGACTGTGTATGTGAAAGCCTTGAATTGAAAATTTTGGAAAGTCATTTATCAGGGTGATTGTGTACCTATGAAATCTATTGGGTGTACTGATGTTCTTAAATCTGAGTGTGAAATGAATGACCATGATAGGAACTTAGTACAGGTAAATTTTGATGCCATGAATACCTTACTGCCTGCTTTAGATTCTAATGTTTTCTGTGAGGTTATGGCGTGTAGTAATTTTAAGAAGATGTGGGATGAACTTGAGAGGAGATATGGTGCATCCACACAAAAGGAGATCATCTCTCTATGTGCCTCAAGATCCACTGAACTTGAGGGAGGTAACCAGTGTTTTGTTGCTTTAACTAATGATGAGGTTATCTCAACTCCTTCTTCTTTAGTAGATAAATATGAAATGATTCATGTGCTGATTTGGATTATATATCTGATTATGAATCATATAATAGTAGTGATATTGAGAGCATGCCTACTTATGAAGAACTGCAAATTGAATATATTAGGTCTTATAAGTTACTTGTTAAATCAAATAAGAAATATTCTATACTGAAAAACAAGTATGATGCATGCATTAAAGAATGTGACTCAAAAGTTCTTGCTAAAAAAGAAAATAATTTGAAAATTAAAAAACTAGAAGGCAAGAATGAATCATTAGAAAAGGAATTAAATGTTTTAAAATCTAAAGTTTCTAATGATGATAAAAAGGACCACTTGATTGCAGATCTTGAAAATAAAGCAAACAATATGATTAAAGAACTTATGAAACTTTAGGATGTTTGCAAAGAATTGAAAAACTCAAAAATTCAAGATCTAAAGAAGAAAATAGAATACCAGTCTAAAATCATCTGCACGTTCACTAGAGGCAAGGAAAACTTTGATAAACTGCTAGGTGCACAAAAGATGACCTTAGATAAGGAAGGTATAGGTTATAATGGGATTGAAAATAAGAAAAGAAATAACCTATACATGGGGTACTTTGTAAAAGAATCAAAGCATTATGCTAGTACCTCCTCTAGTCCATACACTCATGCCACATGCATCTTATGTAAAAAGAAAACGCACACAAAATTTGATTACCCATTTAAAAGAAAATGTGTGAAACCCAAACGAGTATGGAAAATTAAAGAATCACCAACTCCTAACCCATCGAGAATAAAAGGTAGAAAAATGATATGAGTTGTTAAGAAAGAAAATCCCTTGAAATTTAAGGAAGAATTTTCTCAAACAGGAATTACATGATCACATAATTCTTCCTTAACATTTAGGATTAGTTATAGGGGGTAGTGTCTTCTAAAGGCTTAGGAAGTGGTTCAGAGCTGAAAATGTAAAATCTTAGTATATGTCCACTATTTAAAAACTTACATACTAAATATTTTGAAAAATCAAGCCAATATGCAAATGCCAGTATATAACCAATCTAAACTTAATGCATATATTCCTTGGTTGAAATATGAAATTATTGGCTACTTGAATAAAAATTCACTTCCAAATGGACATGGCATGTTTGCCTTGTATTTAAATTTCAAATTGCTTAACTCACGCTTAAATATGAATATCTAAAGTTAAGCATACTCTGTCCATTGCACAAGTTTTGAATTGTAGGAAATGAAGTTAAAAATCTTGACCCAAACTCATCTTGAGAGCCTAAAATGCCTAATAAAATGTTTAGTCATCACTCTAGGTTTGAAGCACTATTGATTACAAACTCCAAATATTTCGGGTGCTTATTAAAAGACATCCTTCCATAATCAAAATTAGAGGCAAGCACTAATGGATTCAAATTTCATTGATTAAATCAAAATATTCCCTTTGAACCAAAAATATAAAAATCTTCTAATTTTGGTTTATCTCATCCATAGGGAATCTTTACCAACCACAATTACATCAGGTAAATATCCACCCTCTCATTGGTTTGTATCTTTGTTTCAAAACTGTGATCATATATAAAGGATACTTTTCAATCACCAAAGAGCTGTATTCCAAAATTCATACTCTTTTAGTTGCTCTTTATCTAAATCGTTTGGACATTTCTTTTTCCATGCAAATATCTTGAATCATGTCCATTCATAATGAATACTCTTTGAAAATAACTTAAATTTTAATTTTTCAAGAGTATTAATCCAAAAATTATTTTATAAGCTCTCAAACATTAAATCAAATCCTTTAGAGCTTCAGCTTTTTAAATTAAGTTAAATGGCTAAAATGATTAAAATAGGTTTCAATCTAGATGATAGAACAAAATTCAAAGAAACCTGTGCACGAACCTTAACATTCAAAGCCATTTGAACTTAGGCCTCTCACGTATTGTAAATCATAAGAAAATAGGCAAATATAGGCTTAGAACTCTCAAAGAGTCCTCTAAGCTGAAAGCATCTAAAGCTAAGATATATATCATTGAAAATCTTAATACACTTGGCTAAAGAACCTGAAAAATAAGAAAAGGCATAAAATGAATTAGCGCGTAACTCAGTGGGAGCATATATTCTTTCATGGTTATATAAATTAAAATGCTTTCAATCTTTATTTATGCTTATATGTCTGTATGCTCTTGTGAGAATAACTCTGCACTAATCTTATAACTATCCATTGTTAGTTATTATTCATATCATCTATTGGATAGTTCATTTCTTTTATGAATTGTTGATTGAACTACTGGAAAGCATGCTTGTGTTGAAAGCCTCCTGCATAGCGGATGCAGTGATATAATTTGCATGTTAGTTGTGGATATTAGGTTGTTACTTGCTTTATATAATTTATATGTTAAAAGCAAGCCACTATCAAGTACAGGTTTTATGGGAAAATGTCCTATATACAAACGGCATACTGCCAAAATTTTGCCAGGATTTTCCCATATAAAACCTTGTGTTAAAGATGATTATGATAAAATTAACATTAAAATATTTTTGAAATGATGACTAAAAACTATTTGAAAATTAAGTTTCATCCTTACATAATCATCAGACATTTAGAGAGCTGAGCACCTACCCTATAGCAAGAACTTATAGGACTCACATGCATTACTATTGTTTATTGAAATATTGAGGCTCTTCTGATATCCCTGAACATTATATCCTACACATAAATTTCTATGATTTGATATGAAATATTCTTGGGTCATGAATTGCATGGAATGCCTTAATATCTATTTCCGATGCACTTGTTGTCTATAGGGATGACTATATTGATTAGAGATAAATATTGTTAATAAATATCCAATATAGTTGTTGAAGAATAGTTTATGTGCTCACTTATACTTTGGCATATTCAAAGAAATCAATCCCTTCTAAAGTATAAGTAATTTATAATATCTAAGCAATAATTCAAATTGATAGGGGGAGCTTCTAAAATTAAAATTGTCTATCATATTAAGCTCATAAACTTTTTTGCTTAGATATAGTGTTGAGTCAAATGTGGCATACGCTTGAATGAAATGGTTATATTGAAAATTTTTAAGTTGAAATATGTTGTTTTTGCCACATTCAGTTGTGTAGCCATATGATCTTGCATACAGTTATTAAAATCTTTAGGATCATCATGGTTGTAGTTTTCTGGTTATATTTCAATTTGTGTGCTTATTTAACAAACCAGAAAATTTGTTGCTTGCTTGCATGATATTTAAATTGTTTTTAGCAAGTAACCCCCCGTACTTTTTGCAAATATCAAAAGGGGATATATATTTATATTTATATATATACATATATATATGTATATATATATATATATATATATTGTAATACTTTATGGAAAGAATTATTTTCAAAACTCAAACTTTCTCTCTTGCCTTGTTATTATTATTATATACATATGTGGTTTAAAAGTCACATGACTGGTTCTACAACTTCACATAAAAATGCATGCAAACTAGTTAGACTGTGTTTATGCTCAAACCTTCTTTTTGAGATCATATGCCGTGTGTTCTTAACTCAAATCTTCTACGGACCTTATGATATGTTTCAATTGTAATGGTTTATGTATGTTTATGGTCTAACCTTGTTTTCATGTCATTTACATCATTTAAATGACCAGTTATATAGTTTGTGTGATCAAATTGTTATACTTTATAATTTGTCATTCATTGTGCATTATATGATTATATTATCTTTTTGGATGCTAAAAGTTATAATTCTTGATCATATTGTACTAGTTGAGTTGATTGATGAATATGTGTTATATACTATTTATTGAAACTCAACATAGGTCACTTAAGTACAAGGTTATGATTGGCAATGGTCTATTTTCAAACGGCATACTGCCGAATTTTTTTTAAATTCCTCCCAATATACCTTCTGTATCTAAATGACATCCTTTGCCTTCGAGCTTTATTGCTTAACCCTTTTTGCTATGACCAAAAGAGGGAGAAGAAGTAAAAGTGGATAAAATAATGCTTAATCTATTATTACTTATTACTTTAATTATGTTTATGCATAAAGTCAGGGGAAACCTTTCTTGGTTGTACCCACTTTTACATAAAGTATTTGTCACCATAAAAAAAGGGGAGATTGTTGAACTGATAGGTTAGACCTAGTTTTGATTATGACAAATATTTTTGGTACGAATGATTGTATTAAGGCTTGCATGCAAGTTCACTGTGCACGTGTATTCAAACTAAAAGACATATCATGATGGCGTGCAGTGTTTGTACCAAAGAATGAAGAATGGTGTTGTGTATTTGTATTCATTATTTCATTTCTTCATTCTAGGATGTAATATTTATTATGGACTGTACACCCTATGGCCTGTAATATTTTGCATCATGCATGATAGGTAGGTATGCTCAAATCAACCCTAGTTGGACTTTAGGTACCTATACAGACCATAAAAAGACCTTAAGGAACACCCTTCGGTCGACCGACACTAGATTTTTTCGGCATACTTAAAATGAAAAAATACCTTGAAATGACCCTAGGAAACTCATATATGTATGACTAAGTGAATAGGGTATTTGCATGATAGAATTGGACCAAAATGCACAATATATGCATGTTTGGTCGACCGTACTCCATTGTACAAAATTCCCCCGGTTGACCGAACTTCCTAGGAGTTAACATCTTGACCACCTGGTCGACCGAACTCAAATTGGATTACAACGCTCTGGTCGACCAAGTTCCCATGTGTGGGAACTCAACTGTCTGGTCGACCAACCAAGGTAGTTCAAAATCTTCCCGGTCGATCGAACCTCGCAAGAAGGAAAAGTCGCCTTTGGACTTACAAGTCCGGTCGACCGAACGTGCAGTTCATTTTAGTCCTAATCGACCAAACCTTGCAAAAAGCTTTGGACTTACAAGTCCGGTCAATTGAGCTTACAATTCATTTTAGTCCCGGTTGACCAAACCCCAAGAAGTTGGGTCGACCGTTGCTCTCGAGTTGCCCCTCATTTTTACTGCAATTAATATTTTTTAAATGGAGTTAATTTATTTAAATAATATTAAAACTTTTATAATTATTCCATTTGTGTCTTTAACGGTCATATTTTTGGGAAAGTCTATATATACCCCTTCATTTAGAATAATTAGAAAAGAGATTAGAAAGATCATTACGGCCAAAATTCTCTCAAATCCAAAAATCATTTTATAGTCAATACTACTTCCAAACACTCACATACTCTTCATTCTTGATCTCTTTAAGTATTGTGAGTATCACTAAGGCTATTGTGCTTAATCTCTCCAGCTAGAACTCTCACTTATATTATTTTTTGATTGATTTTATTTGAAGGTTTAGCATTAAAGTTCTTCCACAGATTTCATTTGATAAATCTTGTGTGGGAAGAATTTGAGGGTTGTGGTTCTTACATTGTCATTGCAAGATACCTAAACCTAGTTTTTGGTGTGCAAAAATCCTTTTCAAAAGCTAATATTTCAAACAACTCCACTGTGATTTGTATATTGAAATATCCTATTGAGTTTGTTTGATTTAACTTGCTTAGCATATTTGAAACCCTGATCTAATTTTGTGTTATTCACATATTATCTATCAAATCTTACTTGGACATACACTCTAGATCTTGACTGATTATTATACTTGATTGAGTGTTTAGCACACATTAGAGCACTGAGCATATTTACATATCATTCGTGCTTGTAATATTGACTGAACTATATTAGTGCACACATTTGCTTGTCTAGAAGCGTATTTTCATGTACAAACTTTATACACATTGGTTGTATTCCAGGCGCGGGCCTAAAGAGAGAGACTAGCTCTGTGGAATAGTCCTGGATTGACTTAGACTAGGTTAGGAAAGTTAGGTGCATCATCCTGTCAAGGCGTGTTGGTTGAGGTCAGCCCCTTGAATTGACCTAATTTGTATAGGTGCCGCTCCACCCATTTAAGTGATCATTATAGTGGTAATCCTTGTACTGGTGGCCAAGGCGAGGACGTAGGCATAGTTGGCCGAACCCCGATAACATATTGTGTGTGTTCTTTACATTTCCGCACTTTACCTTTACTGCACATGTATGTTTATTTTTTGATTGTGGAGACTGACCCTAGGCTATATTACACTGTTGATAAAACCAGTTAACCTAGGCGATAAATTTTAAATACCCAATTCACCCCCCTCCCCCTTTTGGGGTTGCACCAAAGCTAACAACAAGCACTTAAGATGTCAATATGAGAGCTTGTTAGTTGGAAAGAAAACCATCACTCCATTTGGATCTCTGAGTGCTATTTTCTTTTGAAAACAAACAACTAGGTGAATGATCAATAGATAATTACCAATGGTTAGCCTCATGTTTAAACAGAGAACTTGCAATAGTGACCCATACTCATCAAGAACCATACCTGCTGGGACATCTCAAACCAAGATGTGTAATCATTTACCCGTTAGATCAATTGTATAAAAGGCACTTCATTTGAGTAAAAATTATATGAACTCCCAAACATTCCCTAGAATTCTAATCACCCATTTTCTTTTCAATGCCAAACTAATGCACAAGCTTACACGTTTAAATCAGGGTAAAGTATCATTTTCCTACCAAATTGGTTTCTAAATTTATTTTTTTCTCTTGCTTTAAACAATTTTTAAGGCCCAACTTCTAACCTATGGTGGCACACATTGAATATCAAAACACAGTCGAAAAATATCCTCAATGAAAAACATGGACTGTAATTATGGCAAGTTAAGTCCTGCTATATTGACTCAAGCCAACTCTGATCTTACTCCAGTGGCTAGACAAATATGCAATACACATGTGTCTTGGCTTTTCAGCATAAAATACAATACAGATGAAGTTGTTTAGTCAACTATAATCAGTGATTGGACATTGTCTGGCGGCATAAATCTTGTGTGAAATGGATCAGGAAGGAAAAGGTGACATTTATTTGTACTAGAGAGTTGCTAATGGTAGAAGAATCAGATTCTGAAGATAGCTTCAAAATCCACAATAAACTACAGATAACCACAAAAGATTTCACATTAAGTTGTATACGAATCAAATTCCAACTAAGCCAATGCCTAAGCGGTTCAATTGGTGTTTCATTGCCATATAGGATTCGCATAGGATAGAGCAAAAATATAAAGCTCCAGGTCCTAGCATGTATGGTTTTCCTTCTAGATAGTAGACTGCTAAAGATCCGAGTATCATTATGATTTTCCTTCTAAGTAAGTTGCTAATAATGATCCTGTTAAGTGTTATTTGATTCACAGGATCCTTTGGAAGACTTGGCAATGTGATGTCCATGACATCTTGATCTCATGGTTGATTTCAAGTTATGGTGATGACCCCACTTCCCAGGAAATAAAGAATTTTCATAGAACATAGGAGTCCGATTGTTGCCCATTTAGTATCTTACATTCTTATGAGCATCCTAACTTTAGACTTACACTGTCCCCACTATTTTGGTTGACTTATGGAAACATGGAAATATGTAATCGATACACATTTTCATCGACCCATTTTTCTTCCTCACAAACAATACCGGCGCTCCCCAGGCAACACGATGGTCGAATAAACTCCTTATCCAACAATTCCTGTAACTGTTCCTTCAACTCTTTTAGTGCTACCGGTGTCATTTTATACGATGCTTTAGAAATTGGTGTTATCCCTGGAACTAGATCAATAACAAATTCTACCTCACGATCAGGAGATAGTCCTGACAAACCTTCGGAAAATACATCAGGAAAACCCCTCACTATTAGGATATCCTCAATCCTCAACTCCCCTTCTGATACCTCCTTCACACAATCCAAATATCCCTGGCAACCCTCTAATTACAACCCCCTCACCTGAAT